>NW_010965103.1:90864-110025 GCF_000463585.1 Tarenaya hassleriana
CGCCCGATCAGATACTCCTGACGGATAGGAATGAAATGGGCGGATTTGGTTAGTCGATCTACGACTACCCAAATGGCATTCTTCTTGCTCGGTGTGAGTGGTAATCCGACCACGAAGTCCATGGCAATCGAATCCCACTTCCACTCTGGAATCTCCAACGGCTGTAGCTTGCCTCCCGGCATTTGTCGCTCTGCCTTTACTTGCTGACAAGTGAGGCACCTCGCTACGTAATCCGCTACATCTCTCTTGACCCTCGGCCAAGTATACCACTGGCGTAGACCCTGATACATCTTGCTCGCCCCCGGATGTATCGCCAATCTCGACTGGTGTGCTCAGATAGAATCTCCTGTCTCAGCTCTGCGTCGTCAGGCACACATAGTCGGTTCCCTAGCCGTAGCGCTCCCTGCTCATCGATACGATAGCCCTTGAGGCTATATTCCCCGATATGATCCATGTATCGGGCGAGTAAGGGATCGCCGCGCTGTCCCATAACCACGCGCTCTATAAGAGTCGGTGTCGACTCCTCGGGTGTCAGCGAGAGATGTCCCAACATCGCAGTCAACTCACCGGTGTTGCTGCGAGATGAGGTGACAATGCGTATGGCCGCTAAGATCTTCTTCCTACTAAGGTCGTCGGCCACTACGTTAGCTTTCCCCGGATGATAGGCTATCTCCAGGTCATAATCTGCAATCAACTCCAACCACCTCCGCTGTCTCAGATTCAGATCCTTCTGAGATATCACGTAGATCAAGCTCTTATGGTCCGTGTTGAGCTTAACCTTCTCCCCGTACAGATATGATCTCCAAATCTTCAGCGCGTGAACTACTGCTGCTAACTCCATGTCATGAGTCGGGTAGTTCTCCTCATGCTTCTTCAGCTGCCTCGACGCATAAGCGATTACATGTCCCTCCTGCATCAACACGCAACCAAGTCCGTGTTTGGACGCATCGGTGTATACCTCATAGAGCATACCCGGTCGTGGCAGTGCCAGGATCGGAGCTGATGTCAACCTCTGCTTCAACTCTCTGAAGCCCTCCTCGCACTCAGTCGTCCAGTCAAACCTGACGTTCTTCCCCGTCAGCTTCGTCAAAGGCCGAGCTATCTTGGCGAACCCCTCAACGAATCGCCGATAATAGCCCGCTAGTCCCAGAAAACTCCTGACTTCCGTCGCAGAAGTCGGAGACTGCCACTCCATGACGGCCTCGATCTTGGCTGGATCGACCTGAATACCCTGGGCTGATACCACATGTCCCAGGAACCCAATCTCCTGTAGCCAAAAGCTGCACTTGCTGAACTTAGCGTACAGCCGGTTCTCTCTCAGCCTCCACAATATCTTCCGCAGATGCTCCTCATGCGTCTGCAGATCCGGTGAGTAGATGAGAAGGTCATCGATGAAGATGATGACAAACTCATCTAGATAGTCCATGAACACGCGGTTCATAAGCTGCATGAAAACCGCAGGCGCGTTCGTGAGCCCGAAAGGCATAACCACGAACTCGAAGTGTCCATATCTCATCCGGAACGCCGTCTTCTGCACGTCATCCTCCTTGAATAGAAATATCCGCGAGATCGGGATCACAATTTGTATCAATTAAAGAAATGGTTGGCTCTCATGCTCACTTATTCCAATCATTTATCAATTATTTATGGGACCCTCCAATAAGTCTATTGGAATTGGCTCTGTATCAATGGAATCTCATCATCTGCGCAGCGTCTGAAACTGTATAACCCGACTGATCCTATAGGCGAGAGAGGCGTTCTCCCTCTCGAATTACCACCACCAGACCTGAGCTCACACACGGTCTAGCTATCGACCATAAAGAAGCGTTTCTCGGGAGGCAACCCGAGGTCTTTGTATAGTTTTAGGAGTTTTTGGACTTTTGGACCTTTTTAGTTGCATTAGACATGAGGTTTTTGGATTTGGGGAGCCTACATGGTGTTTTCCCTGGTGTGTAGATGTCTAGATCACGAGTTGCAGGTCATTCGGCGAAAATTGGGAACGAAGATGAAGATTAACAGACACCGGATGCGGACCGATTCCACCTGGAAACGGACCGGATCCACTTCAAACACGTGCCAGGTAAGTTCATCTGGATCCGGACCGATTCCACCTGGAAACGGACTGGATCCAAACTCGCGACTCTATTTAGCGGCCGAACTCGGTCCTCTCTCTCCACCTCTATTTTCTCTCTTGATTCGGCCTCCTCACTCCCACACATTCCTCTCTCCGATTCCACACATAAGACGCCAGGTATGCTTCCCTACCTATTTCATGGCTCAAACATTCGTTTATTATGAGTAATTTTCGGATTTGGGTTGCTAGGGTTCATGAGAGATTTAGGGAGATTTGATTGTGGAGATGTTTTCGTGTTTTTGGATTGGTATTATGGGTTGATTATGATGAGAATAGGTTAGATTCACATTGCCCATACATTTGGATGCTCGATTTTGTTCCGATTTTGCAGATTTTTTCGGAGATTTTCAATCTGGGTTCGCAGAGACTGGATCCGGACCTGATCGAGACCCAGTTCTGGCGGAGAAGACGAACCTGGATCCAGACCGAATCCACCTGGAATCGGACCGGATCCAGCCTCTGAGCTCTTTGCACGTTTTTGCGCGTTTTCACCGCGGTTTCAACCGCGCTCACTCTACTTGTCTTTGAGTTTCAGATGGCCACCAGGAAGACCAGGAGCCGCCACAACCCGGACTACATTATCATATACCACTTTTGGAAGAATTTGAGATGGGCCAGAACACGATCACCGTGCTTAGCCCGTACACCCCCAGCGTCCCTGATCCGGACAACACACCGCAATTTCTACTACCATCACCGGAGATGTAGGAGCACGCTGGTGCCTTTTATCAAGTCATCCGGAACACGAAGTTCGCGAGTACAGAGATTAGCCGGCTGGGCCTTTATGACTCAGTGCGCGAACTATGCGCTGGGATACATTGGGAGGGCCTGCTACATATGCGAGAGGACACATACCACCAGCTGACTGCAGAGTTTCTTGGCTCACTCCGACTATTCATACCCCCGATTGGCGAGGCACACCAAGCCTACATGGCTTTTTGGATAGCAGGCCAGTAGTACCGCCTCACGATTGCACAGTTCGCCGACATCCTGGGCGTTCCGCGCGGAGTTACAGCAGCCCTACCCTCGATACATCTGGATCGGCTCAAGGCATTCTGGAGCGACATCGGGTCCAAGCGCTTCAAGTTCAGCATCCTCAAGTCCACATGGATCCGCCATCCGACGGTCAGATACTTCCACATGCTCCTTGCCCACGTCGTCTTCGGCAAGACAGAGCCTGGAGGGCTTAACCAGACCGAGCTTCTCTTCATCAGGTACGCCTTATCCCCTATCTATGGTGGGGACGATTGGGGCATGGGACAGGTCGATTTAGCATCGCGGGTCGCTCTACACTTGCATCAGACAGCCCGCTCGGAGTCAGGCGTCTATGTCCAATATGGTGGCCTTGTCACCATGATCGCGAGAAGAGTCGGCGTGAACGTCGGACGATATGAGCGTTCCCGCCTCAAGGGCACCACAGTTCTCGACTTGGCTGCTCTGCGCAGCAAATTTTCGTTGGAGACCATTCGGGGCAATCATCTTTGGTTGTACTACGACCAGCAGGGCACCAGCCAGCGTTTCACCTTGCCCAACATTCACCTGCCACCGATCTCCATTGACGGACTCCGATTCCAGTTCTCTGCAGCACAGCAGGCTGGACTCGAGGAGGGCGCCTACGATGGCCCACCAGCACACCCATCTCCTCTAGCATTTCACACCACAGAAGTCGGCCCTTCACATACGCACTCACCACCTCCTTTTCCCTGGCGGATTCAGCTCTATCGCCCGCCGCCTCCACACGAGCTCCAGATGATTACGGCTAAAACTTCCAGCCTCAGGACGACTTCCAGAGGTTCATGTATCAGGCGATGCTCTACACGAGAAGCGCCTTAGACAGAGCCTTCTCCGATATGCGAAGCCATGTCGACTCAGAGATGACGAGCATGTACACCAGATGGTGCGGGACTTCATCCCAGCTCGTCGACCAGATGCAGGCGTTCAGACTCCAGCATGATGCCCTATACGCGGAGTTCCATGGATTCCGCAGCCGACTATTCCCCGACGAGCAGCCGCCGACACCTATGGAGGATGACAGAGACGATGCACCGAGGGACGCTTAGCTCGCTGATCAGGTAGGCATTTCCCTTTTCCATTTTAATAGCAATGTAGTAGGCCTTTCAGATGTATTACTGGGACTCGGATTTTGTATACTCTGGACTTCTTTATCTATATGCGAGTCTCTATGTTATTTTTCGGGTAACGTTTGTTTTTCTATGAGCGTTAATACCGACACACGAGAGATGAGTATCAGTTTCCAAAAGACGACGATTGGATAGATTCCGGTTCATAGAATGCGTGAGAGCTCTTGCGTTTGACGTGAGTTAACTTCGTTGCGAATGAATTCCGCAGAGCTAAGTTTCTCTACCCCTCTTATTGGTTCTCTTTGTATGTCGTTTTCCATTCTACTTCTCCGGGCGAGAGTCTACACCGTGGACGGTATATGGTTCAAGTCTGGGGGGTGGATAGATCCTTCGCACATTCAGGCCTATCTACTAAGGATTGCATTTAGTTTAGGTGCATTTTATCATGACATATAGACTTAGGAAAATTTTTCACTTTTGCATATCACTTTGCATTAGTTGCATTCACGTTTTCTTTTTTCTTTTTTCATATAGACGATTTTTGTTAGGGTTACATGATTGCATATGACATATAGATATAGGTTCATATAGGTTCACGTGCATACCTCGGACACCTGTTTTGAACATCATTTGGAGGATTTTTGGGAAGATAGAGTAGGAATATCTTGATGATCTAGTGACTTTGTAGAACGTGGTTGAACCGCGTCGAATTGATAGTTCTCCAGACTTTTTACATATAGTTTGTGGGATGAGATTGTTGTTTGGAACCTACGGAGTTGAAACGACTATATCAAGGTTATATGTTTCCTGTAGAACCTTTTCCGAGTCTTGCAGGTCGATGAAATCTAGTTCAACAAATACCTTGGGAAAATAAAGCATCTCGACACTCCGCTGTCAGAATCTCGTCAACGAAAATCGTTCGAGGACATGAGTGCATCGATCGATGGTTCGGGTCTAAGTTGTGGGTCGGACATCGCATAAAAAAAATATATAGAAGAAAAGAAAAAAAAGAGAGAAAAGAAAAGAAAAAAAAAAGAGAAGAGAAAAACGATGTCCTTCAACTTCAACGTCCTAGAAACCCGAGATGCTAGCGTTCGATAGAGAAATTCTACAAAAAGGTAAAAATCCAGGTATGAACTAAGATCGAAAAGGCTAAGTTGAGATAAGGATAAGTTCGGAAATAGGCTTGGTGAGCTGTAGAGATTCTAACGGGTTCTAGGTGGCAATAAAAATCCCATGACTAGGTAGGTTAGTCTTTGGTAGGAAGATCATAGTAGACCGGTTTAGGTACGATTCTCGGGAAACAAGTATTAGACGGATGTTTTGCTTTTGAGTCTCACGATGACGCTATTTGATGTTCGTCATTCCCTATTTTGCAGATTTTATTCCTTCATTCTTTACTTGAGGACGAACAAAGGTTTAAGTCTGAGGGGATTTGATAACTTCTATTTTTCTCTATATTTTGATAAGAGTTTGTCTAGGTTTTACAGGTTAATCACATGCATTCATAGGCATTCTAGGCGTGTTAGGACACAAAACCCGGTTGTGCTTTAGTTTTGCAGGTTACAGGTTTCGAAGATGTTTGGACTCGAAAAGGAGCTATTTGGAGCGTTAAAGGAGAAGTCCGGATGAGGTACTCATATTGCGACCTCGATAACTTTCTCCACAGAGGTCCAAATCGTGCAATTGACCACTTCAAGAGCTTCACGTAGACACCAAAATCGCGGAAATCCGACATCGGAGCAGAAAGTTGTGAGCGAAATTATGAAGACCAGAATTCTGCCGGTGTAGGGCCGATTCCATCTGAACTCAGTCTGATTCAAGACAGCTGAGTTCGAGCCCAGGAATCTGGATCCGGTCCGGATCCACCTGGAATCAGCCCGGATCCAGTCAAAAACCCTGTTTCGCGATTTTCAGCATCAAAATGGGAATAGGACTCTTGGGAGTCGCCCTAGGGTTATAAAAAAGCCCTACCCACGTCCTAGAACATCAGAGAGCCTTAGAGAACATTTAGATATAGATTTTTGGAGAGCTTTTGGTGAGAGAAGAATAGAAGTTCACAGGATTTCGGGAAGAAGAAGGAAGATTCGATCGTGGAGACTAAACATCTGCATGAGCTTTTCTTTCATCTCTTTTATCTCTTTCTTTATGAGCTTTTTGTTGTTTTCCATGAACCGTGAGTAGTTCCACGACTATGGGTTATGGATTCGTATGTGTTTTGTGTATGTTTGAACCCTAACTTGGATTTCGACGTTATGCTTGTTTCGGTTTATCGATCTATGTTTTCTTTTCTATTGGTGTTTGCTAATTACTTGGCTAATATTCTGAGATTCTGAAGATCATAGAGATATGGGTTTAGTTTCGGATCGAGATCGATGAATGAATCGTATTATTCACATAGAGATATGGTTTAATCGATTTAGGATTGATGATAGTGTTCTTCATGCATCTAGGGTTAACTTGAATAGATCGAGAGATTGACGAGTTATTCTAGGTAGTGAGTTAGTAGACCGAGAGGTGAATTCTCTATTCCTGTTGCTTGATGATTCCCGAATACAAGTACGATGTCGTTATTCTCGCATGCTTAGTAAATACCCATACACGCGAATACGATCCCGACACTCGTGGTCATCCTTGTTTGATAGGTCACTCGTTTTCATTGCTTTCTTATTTCATTTTCTATACATTCCATATACTTCCATCATCACTTGCTTGCTTGCTTTGATCTATATTCGATTTAGATTTGGATTTAGAAACCGGTCTTCGTGTTCGACCCCGTGTTACGACGATCCGTATCCTTGCGGTGAGTTGTGAATCGGGTTATAGATTTTAGACTCGATACACACGTATCAATATGCTTAACAGGAAAATAATAATTTCTGCAATTAAGTCGAACGCCTAACCCAAGGGATCAGAATTAAAGAATTAATCTTGAAGTCCTTAAGAGGTCATGGGGCAATACTTAAAGGAACTGTGACACCCGTATCCCACTTCTCGCGAATAGGATGCGCCACATGGACTAAAACCAATAAAATGACATAATACAAATTTACAAAAATTTTGAAACTTTTATTTCATAAATGCGTAGCGGAATAGTTTAATACAACCTTTAATTATCACACGTCCGATCTTAAAATACAATGCAAAGGAAAACATCGTTTTCAAGTTTAACACAAATCAAGTCCGTACGTGATGTTGCCTCCTCTTCAGTCACTATCCAATTGTTACTCGTGCTCCTCGTTACCTGAAAAAGGTTAGTCAACAAGGACTAAGCACAACTACTTAGTGAATGACCCGGTTGGACCCGGTAAACCTGTTCTCAACGAGAACGGTGTTAAAACGATAATTATAAAACACAAAATAAACCATCATGCATATCCTCATATCACATCAAACAAAATAACAATCACAATCAGGCCCGTACGATCACATCATAGGATTAATCCGTCAAATCCTCGTCAACAAGACAGTACTAACTCAATTCGTCAACCGGTATTGTCCAGATGATGCGCCAGATAATCCCGGAGGTGTAGTACTGACTCAATTCGTCAACCGGTACCAACACTAGTCCTCACCAATATAAGCTGACTCAATTAATCAACCGACATGATTACATGGTTCCTCGGTACTCACCCACGCAACAGTACTAGCTCCACGTCGTCGACCGGTACTGACTTCGTGACTCACTGGTCTGACTGACCGACATAGTGGTACTGACTCAATTCGTCTACCGGTACCACTATGTGTCCACACGCGCCTCGCACAGTACTGGCTCAATTCGTCAACTGGTACTGGCTCCATATCCACATGTTTCCGCAATAGTACTAACTCAATTCCTCAACTGGTACTATCATAGAAACACCCACACACTCACCAATGCTGACTCAAGTTCGTCAACTGGCACTGGTTCCACATCCACACATCTCCGTAATAGTACTGACTGTTGGGATTCCTGGGATCTCTATAGTGAATTTAATTCCTAAGAGATCGATTCTAGGGTTTGCGCACCGGATGTAAAACAAACTTTCTAAGAAACCCTAGAACCATTCATATATGAATCATAGAAACGTTAGAACGCTTACCTCAATCGATCTGAGGCCTGTATCAATCGATGTGTTCGTCCGATCACAAAAGGGAGGAGGATTACCTCGCCCTCTACATGTATCATACCTCGGGATGTATTCTAACGACTGGAACTTGTCTGCTAGGACCCGAAACTACAATTCGGTAATGTGCTACGAGAAAGGGATTTAGATCACTTCTCATACCTTCAAGTCTCATCAAAAGGTCTCTCAAAGCTCTCTTGTTCATCTCTCACTTATTAGGGTTCTTAATCTCCTTCTTATAAAGTGATTAACTCTAATTTTGGTTTAATTTCAAAAACTTCGAAAGTCGGAATGGACGGTCCAGATTTTAACGTGGACTCATCTGATATAGCAGTATAACCCAAAATCTATATTTCGGTTATATAAGTCATAGGCGATCTCTAGCAAGACACTATGACTACCTATCTTGAATAGAGTTTGTTCATGTTCTTATGAACGTCGGTGATGATTCCGGTTGATGATCCTTTTGTATCATGGTATCATATGTCGAACAAAAGGCATGGAAAAGCCACCTTATCTGATTCGACTGCTTTCTCGTTCACTGAGTTCGACTGTACGAAATAGACGACGTTCGTCTATAGTGCGGTCACACATTTCTACAGCCTCGCTCACATGAGGGGTCCAGCGATATCACTACAAAAAAACAGCCTTATATCAACGGATATTATCAACGGAAGAGCCCGTTACAAATATTTCAACGGATTGTCAACGGAAAAAATCCGTTGCAAATGTCAACGGAGTTCAACAAAATAGTAACGGATTTTGCAGCGGAACATATCCGTTGATAGTCCGTTGAAATTACAACGGAATGGCAACGGAAATATCCGTTGATATATATCAACGATTACTATTTGTGGTCGTTAATTGCAACAGATTTCCGTTGATAAATGTAGCCGTTTTCTTTGCAACGAGGTCCGTTGGTATATCAATTATATAGCTCACGGCGACCCCCTCCCTTCCATTCATACCAAAATCTCTCAAAATGGCTTCTTCTTCCTCAAATCGAAATATACATGTTTTAAGGCAGTGGATGTATCGTAGAGAAGATCCAACAACAAAAGAAGTTACACCGGAGTTCTGCGCCGGTTTGGAGCAATTTATGAGTTTTGCTTCAATGCAACCTTTGTGTCAATAGCGTGGAAAATTGCAATGTCCATGTAAAGGTTGTAGAAATTTAAAATTTCTAAGCCAAGAAGTGGTCTGCAAACATCTATATCGAAGGGGTTTTATGGATGATTACTACGTATGGCATATGCATAGAGAAAAAGTCAGGACAACGGTGAATACTGTTGTATGGACATAGACAGAGGAGGTAGAAGCAACTGGAGAAAATCAATCTTTTGATTTTGAAACAAGAAATCCGTATGCTCAAATGGTGACAGATGGTTTTCCGGGGGTATTTAAGCAAGTTCAACAAGAAGAAGAAGAGCCGAATAATGATGCAAAAGGATTTTTCGACCTGCTCACGATGGCAAATCATCTTATATACGAAGGATGCAAACAAGGTCAGTCTCGATTATCATTAGCATCAAGATTGATGAGCATGAAAACAGATTATAATGTTACTGAGAATTGCATGGATTCATTTTGCAAGACATTGCGTGAGTATTTACCTGAAAACAATCAAGCTCCGCAATCATATTATGATACAAAATCAATCTTGAAGGATTTGGGAATGCCTCATGAAAAGATTGATATCTGCAGAAACAGTTGCATGCTTTTTTGGGATACTGATAAAGAGTTGATGCAATGTAAATTTTTGGAGCGAATAGATATCGACCGAGTAAGAAAAGATCTCGTAGAAAGGTGTCGTATAAGAAGATGTTCTATTTGCCTATGTCGTATAGATTGAGAAGGTTATATGAATCTGAGAAAACAACATCACATATGAGATGGCATGCAAATCATTCGAGCTCGACAGAAGATATGCAACATCCATCCGATGGCATTGCATGGAAAGATTTCAATAAGGTATTCTCTGATTTTGCTGCTAAGCCTCGAAATGTTTATCTCTGCTTATGCACAGATGGTTTTAGTCCGTACGGACAATCTGGCATGCAATATTCATTATGGCATGTGATACTCTCGCCATATAATTTGCCTCCGGAGATGTGTCTGAAAAGAGAATTTATGTTTCTAACATTGTTGATTCCTGGACCAGATCACTTGAAGAAGAGTTTTGATGTGCTTCTACAACCTTTAATTAAGGAATTGACAGATTTGTGGAATATTGGTGTTCGTGCATATGATGTTAGTGTGAAACAAAATTTCACACTAAAAGTGGTGCTTCTATGGACGATCAGCGATTTTCCTGCATATGGTATGCTATCTGGATGGAGCACACATGAAAGATTGGCGTGTCCATATTATATGGAAGAAAATGATGCGTTTTACCTAAAGCACGGCTGGAAATCGTGTTGGTTCGATTGTCATCGACGGTTTTTTCCAATGCATCATCCATTACGGCAAAACCGTACTGCTTTTTGAAAGGTAGAATTGTTAAAGAGTATGCTCCAATATTGCAGACAGGCTTCCAAATTTATTCTGAACGGATAAACAGCGGTGCTATTGACGATTGGCAAGAATCCGTTCGATGTGGAGGTAATTTGGGCATATAAAGTGCAAATGATTTGGTGATTGGCACAACTAGTATAAACGGAGTATTTTCTGGGATCTACCTTATTGGAGTTCGCTTACACTCCGACATAATCTAAATGTGATGCATATAGAAAAGAATTTCTTTGATAACATCATCAATACTGTTCTGAATGTCTCAGGAAAGACAAAGGATAATGTCAATTCAAGGAAGGACATGAAGGAAATCTGTAAAAGAAAAGAGTTGGAGTTATCACATGATGGTAAGGCACCAACTGCAATCTTTAGATTACTGGGTCCTTGAAATAAAGTTTTGATGAAGTGGTTGCAGGAAGAAGTGAAATTTCCTGATGGATATGCCTCCAAAATAGCTCGTTGCGTTGATATAGAGTCAACAAAGCTTATAGGAATGAAGAGCCATGATTGTCATGTTTTTATGCAACGTCTCATTCCGATTGCTTTTGCAGAACTGTTAAAACCGAGTGTGCACGAAGGATTATGTGGTATAAGTTCATTTTTCAGAGATATTTGTGCTAGAAATTTAAGAAGAAGCAATTTGGAAGTTCAGAAGATCAACATCCCGGAGATACTATGTGCCTTAGAAAAGGTATTTCTGCCTTCATTTTTCGATGTGATGGAGCATTTAACCGTTTATTTGCCAGATGAGGCGATCGCAGGAGGTCCTGTTCAATTTAGGTGGATGTATCCATTTGAACGGTTTTTCTTCCATTTAAAGAAAAAGGCGAAAAACAAAGTTGCAGTTGAAGGTTCAATTGTGAAGCAATATTTGTTGGAAGAAATTACATATTTTAGCTCATATTATTTTGAACCTCAAACTCCGACAAAGGAACGAAGATCAGAGAATAATGATTTGGATACATATCTATATCATTATGAATCTCGGTTTAAGAACGATATTCCGGAGATTTTTATGCCGACGGGCCGGATGGGTGGTAAATCAGAGGAACAGTGGTTAACTATACAGGAGTACAACCATCTCGCTACTTATATTTTATTGAATTGCGCAGAACTTCGTCATTACGAGAGGTATGTACACGTACATATGTACTATAGGTATATACATTCAATATTTGATCTTATGTCAGCGAAACTGAATATTCAACGTATCAATATATTGCAGGATCTTTGAGGAGCATGTTTTATAAGCTTACCCAAATTTAAGTGGTGAAGCTTTCGACGAATTGAAACAAGAAAACTACGCATCTTGGTTCAAAGACTATGTAAGTGGATATGTATAATAGTAATTAATCATAAATGATTGTTAACCCAATAACAACTTGTTTTGTTGTAGGTTCAATCTTTAAGTAACGAGAGGATTCCGCATTGGGTACGAGATTTATCACAAGGGCCCAGCAGAAGAGTGATGTCATGGCCGATCATGTTCACGCGTGGATACACATTTCACACGTATGAACATGGGAAACGTCGTAATACGTTCAACTACGGGGTGTGCATCAAGAGTTCGAATTACAGTGATTCATCAGATGATCCGGATTTTTTTGGAGTTTTACATCAGATCATCCAGATCGAATATCCTGGATTAATCGATCTGAAAACAGTGGTCTTTTGATGTCATTGGTTCGATACAACCACGGGGCGTGGATCGCGAAAAAATAAATGGGGAGGAATCGACATCAATCCAACACGAGCATATCCTAAATATGATCCTTTTATTCTCTCGGATCAAAGTGATCAGGTCTGTTTCATTCCTTACCCAAAATATCCTATATCACAACATAAAAGACGCAAAGAAGATCAATGGTCAGCTGTAGTGAAAATCAATCCTCGAAGAATGGTGATCAGTTCATCAACACTGGATGCTTTCGATAGTCGCAAAGAATGCTCGATGTCGAGGCAACACTGGATGCTTTCGATAGTCGCACTGTTCCCATCATCGATCCTGATCGCGGTGATGGATTATGGTATAATTATAATATTTTTATTTTTATTTTATTGAATTTACTAACTAATATGTTTATGTTATGTAGGTTTGGAGTTAATGATGAACAAATAAAAGCGCTCTAACTAGAATAATTACAGCTTGTATGCCTCAGCTGTATTATTCTTGGACTGTAGCTCCAGACCACATTCGCCGGCAGTGGTGGCTATCTTTTATTGTAAGTATTAAAATATAATATTAATTTGTTATAATCTAATTATTAAATTAGTTCTAATGTGTGTATTTTTTTTCTAGCAAACGTTTCGGTGGAAAAAATCGATCACCGAAAGAGTTTACAAGGAGTTTAACGTGTTAGGCCAGACGAGAATCAAACTTCTCATGAGCAATGCAAAGCGAAAGTACGAAAAAAAGGGAGAGAGACCATTGTGGACGACAGATGACATCTTCAACGCTCTTTTAGCGCGTTGGAACTCAGATCATTTAAGAGACAAGAGTCGAAAAGCTAGAGAGAGTCGTCTCAACCAACAAGTTGAAGGAGATGGTCCTCATCGTCATACTTCTGGCGCCAAATCTTTCAGAAAACGGGCGAAAGAATTGGTATGAATTTTATTTATTAATTTATCAAAAATTATAAATATATATTAATTTAATATATTTTATATATTATATTTGTAGCAACGGGAAAGGGGACGAAAACCGTCCATCGTTGAGTTGGTTGATCGGACGCATAGACGTTCCGATAGTCGGTTTGTCGATCCTCGAGCTGAACGGGTGTTGGGACTGAGAAATGAGAAGTTATCACAACTCACCCAAACAGCGGCTGCCAGTTCATCGTCGGTACTAACTTGTCTCCTATTGATCAAGACAAGTGTTATGTTGAGGTATAAAATCAATTTTATTTTTTCAATCTTTATATTATATTATTATTGATTAAATAATTTCTATATAATATACATTATTTTGTAGTCTGTTGAGTGGAACAAAGGCCGCATCTACGGTTTAGGAGGCTTCCAGAGAGATTTGCTGCAAGATTTTGGATCGTCGGTTCATCCGCAAGTACAGATCGATACCGACCAACAACGTTGGATAGAACAACTTGAACGATCGCTCCAACATCAGAAGGAAGAGACGGAGCGGTAGATGGCGGAACAACAGGCGAAATGGGCAGAGCAACAAACGAAGATAACTAATCTCGAACACATGATCGAGCTGCTTAGAGGAGTTCATCCTCCACCTCCCTCAACGACACCTTCAGCCCGCGGAACCTCCAGCGCTCGAACTCCCGGAACCACCGAAGATGAAGAAACCGAAAGTTTGAATTAGTTTTCGGTTATCTAATTTTATTATTTGTACCGAACCTCGTTTAATTATATGGTTTAATAATTTTAATTTAAATATTTATATTTTTAATTTATATTTTTTTATTTTTTTAATATATAAATATAAATATATATATATATATCCGAACGTCAACGGATATATCCGTTGACAGATATTATCAACGGACATCCGTTGCTATTCCCGTTGATATTATTAACGGATTTTTCCACCGATCGCTATCGTTGCAAATTTGCAACGATGTGTAGCAACGGACATACGTTAAAATATGGAACGGATTTATTCGTTGCAAAATACGTTGACATATATCAACGGATTATTCCGTTGCCATGCCGTTACTATTATCAACGGAATTTTATCGTTGATAATCCGTTGACATTTTCAACGGTTGGTAACGGAATCTTGATTTCAACGACCGTATTGCAACGGGTTACGTCCGTTGAAAATGTTGATTTTCAACGGATATTTGGGCTATTTCAACGGAAAAATCCGTTGATATTAGGGGTTTTTTTTGTAGTGTATCTCTGTCTTTTACGAGAGGTACAAATCCCATCTTGACTATCTACAATCCAGCACATGATTCGTGTCGTACCTGATACACGTCTTTATAGTCCTCCTGTTACACAAGACGTTTGACGTATTCAAAGTATACAACTCCTCATGTTGGATTCCATAGATATCTCAGGTCATAGGATCCAATCATGGAACCGTCACATGAGATTCAAGTCATGATGCTAGGTCATGTGACATTCTCATGCGGGTCAGCCCAGTATTCCGTTCTCCAACGAATATATATGATTGTGATCGTATCCAATACCCATGATCATCTTTATGATCATCTATCACATATCATACTAGTCTTACTACATCATTGTTCCCACAATGACATATGAATAGGGAGTTTAGTATTGTTCATAATAATACATGGATTTCATAACACATTAAAGTATGCATAACATGTAATGAATCAAACATTCATCCATAAAACCTAGAAAGTATCAATACATCAAATGTATCATAAGAAAGCTCGTAAAACAGTACATCATAAAGCACTAAACCAACAATCTCCCACTTGCTCTACTCATGAACTGCTAAACATCTAATGCCCATATCCCTAACATGACCCTCATGCTTCGACGAAGGAAGAGGCTTCATCAACGGATCGACAATATTGTCATCTGTCGACACTCTGCAAATGTGCACGTCTCATCTATCTATGATCTCCCTGATAAGGTGAAATCGTCTCAGTATGTGTTTGGATCGTTGATGAGACTTAGGTTCTTTCGCTTGTGCGATTGCACCAACGTTGCCATAATACAGAGCAATGGGACTATCAGCACTAGGAATGACACCCAAGTCGCCAACGAACTTTCTGATCCAAACAGCTTCCTTTGCTGCGTCCGACGCTGCAATATACTTAGCTTCTGTAGTAGAATTTACAACGGTCGCTTGCTTAGAACTCTTCCAGCTTACAGCGCCTCCGTTCAAGCAGAAAACATACCCAGACTGTGATCTGTAGTCATCCGGGTCTGACTGGAAAGTAGCATCGGTGTAACTCCTTACAGCGAACTCGTCTTCCGACCTACCGTATGCCAAGAACACATCCTTAGTCCTTCTCAAGTACTTCAGGATGTTCTTGACGGCAATCCAGTGCGACTCACCTGGATCCGACTGGTATCTACTCGTAATGCTCAACGCGTAGGATACATCCGGTCGAGTACAAAGTATGGCATACATGATGGATCCAATTGTTGAAGCATATGGAATCTTATCCATGCGTTCTCGCTCATCAGGTGTCGTAGGACAATGACTCTTGCAGAGAACTATGCCACTGCTCATCGGTAAGGTTAATTTCTTGGAATCTTGCATCTTGAAACATTTTAATACCTTATCGATGTAGGTACTCAATCCTAGAAGCTGCCTCAATCTATCTCTATAGATCTTTATGCCTAAAATATAGGTCGTTTCTCCTAGGTCCTTCATAGAAAATTGTGTTCCTAGCCAAGACTTTACGTCTTGCAAGGTAGGAACGTCATTCCCTATTAGGAGAATGTCATCTACGTACAGCACTAGAAATACTACTGTGCTCCCACTAACCTTCTTGTAAATGCATGGCCCGTCCTCGTTCTGTGAGAAACTAAACCTTTTGATTGTCTCATCAAAGCAAAGGTTCCAGCTTCTCGAATCCTGCTTCAGTCCATAAATGGACCTCTGAAGCTTGCACACCTTCCTCGGGTTCCTTGGATCGACAAAACCTTCGGGTTGTGTCATGTACACATCCTCGGTCAAGTTCCCGTTAAGGAACGCGGTCTTGACATCTATTTGCCATATCTCATAGTCGTAATATGCGGCTATGGCAAGTAGGATCCTGATGGACTTCAACATGACTACAGGCGAAAAGGTCTCATCATAGTCAATACCATGAATCTGACGGAATCCTTTCGCCAAAAGTCGTGCCTTATACGTGTGCACGTTGCCATCCATGTATGTCTTCTTCTTGAAGATCCACTTGCATCCGATGTGTTGGTTTAGTGCTTTATGATGTACTGTTTACGAGCTTTACTTGGATACATTTGATGTATCGACGCTTTCTATGATTTATGGATGAGTGTTTGATTCATTACGTATTGTGCATACTTGATATATTATGAAATCCATGTATTGTTATGAACAATACTAAACTCCCTAGTCATATATCATTGTGGGAATAATGATATACTAAGACTAATATGATGTGTGATTGATGATCATATAGATGATCATAGGTAGTCGTTGGAGAACAGAATACTGGATTGACCCGCATGAGATTGTCACATGGACTAGTGTCATGACTTGAATCTCATATGGCGGTTCCATGATTGGATCCTAAGACCTGAGATATCTACAGAATCCGACATGAGGAGTTGCGTGCTTTGAATATGTCAAACGTCCTGCATAACAGGAGAACTATAAAGGCATGTATAAGGTACGAAACGAATCATGTGCTGGATTGTAGATAGTCAAGACGAGATTTGTACCTCTCGTAAAAGAGAGAGATATCGCTGGGCCCCTCGTGTGAGCGAGACTGTAGAAATGTGTAGCCGCACTATAGACGAATATCGTCTATTTCAGACAGTCGAACTCAGTGAACGAGAAAGCAGTCGAATCAGATAAGGTGGCTTGTACATGCGTTATGTTCGACATATGATATCGCGATACAAAAGGATCATCAGCCGGAATCATCACTGGCGTTCGTAAGTGTTGGGTTTCCTGGGGTCTCTAGAGCGAATCCTATTCCTAAGAGATCGATTCTAGGGTTTGCGCAGCGGATGTAAAACAAAAATTTAATAAACCCGAGAACCATGCTTCTATGAATCGTAGGAAAGTTAGAACGCTTACCTCAGTCGATCCGGGGCCTGTATCAATTGAAGAATTCGTCTGATCACGAAAGGGAGGAAGAATACCTCGTCCTCTACACGTATCCACACCTCGGGATGGACTCGAACCTTTGGAACTTGTCTACTAGGACTCGAATCTTCTATTCGATGATATGCTTTGAGAAAACTAAACTTATATTACTTCTTAGACCCTCTAGACTCTCCAAAAAGGTCTCTTGAAGTTGTCTTAGTCGGCCACCACCTATTAGGGTTATTTTTCTCCTTTCTATAAAGTGATTAACCCTAATTCGGATTTTAAAAGTTAATTCTGAAATCTAGACCGAACGGACTGCTAAATAATCCGTTCGGTCTGGACATTTAGTTCGTTCGGACCAGCTCATAACACAGTCCGTTCGTTCGGACTGTTCAGTCCGTTCGGTCCAACATTTAGTCCGTTCGGACTGGATCCTCTAGCCCGTTCGGTCCAACCATTTGGTCCATTCAGACTGGATCCTCAAGTCCGTTCGGTCCAACAATTTGGTCCGTTCGGACTAGATGCTCTGGTCCCTTGGGTCCAGGT
The DNA here is from genome assembly GCF_000463585.1 of Tarenaya hassleriana. Taxonomy (NCBI): domain Eukaryota; kingdom Viridiplantae; phylum Streptophyta; class Magnoliopsida; order Brassicales; family Cleomaceae; genus Tarenaya; species Tarenaya hassleriana. Next base: position 108,976 of record NW_010965103.1, read on the forward strand.
GGACCGAACGGTCCGGACCTCTTGTCCAGGTTTCTCGATGTTTTCTCGTGCATTTGTCCTTCCCTGCGTGTGTGTGTGACCATGTAGGCTCATTCGATATAGCAGTAAAACCTGAAATCTCTATTCCAGATATACAAGTCATAGGCGGTCTCTAGCAAGACACTATGACTACCTATCTCGAATAGAGTTTGTTCGTGATCTTACGAACGCCAGTGATGATTCCGGTTAATGATCCTTTTGTATCGCGATATCATATGTCGAACATAAGGCATGGACAAGCCACCTTATCTGATTCGACTGCTTTCTCGTTCACTGAGTTCGACTGTTTAAAATAGATGACGTTCGTCTATAATACGACCACACATTTCTACAGTCTCGCTCACACGAGGGGCCCAGCGATATCTCTCTCTTTTACGAGAGGTACAAATCCTGTCTTGACTATCTACAATCCAGCACATGATTCGTTTCGCACTTGATACATGCCTTTATAGTCCTCCTGTTACGCAGGACGTTTGACATAATCAAAGTACGCAACTCCTCACATTGGATTCCGTAGATATCTCAGGTCTTAGGATCCAATCACGGAACCGCCATATGAGATTCAAGTCATGACGCTAGTCCGTGTGACAATCTCATGCGGATCAATCCAGTATTCCGTTCTCCAACGAATACCTATGATCATGATTGTATCTAATACCAATGATCATTTATATGATCATCAATCACACATCATACTAGTCTTTTATATATCATTATTCCCACAATGATACATGACTAGGGAGTTTAGTATTGTTCACAACAATACATGGATATCATAACACATCAAGTATGCCAAAACATGTAATGAATAAAACACTCATCCATAAACTCATAGAAAGTGTAAATACATCAAATGTATCCAAATAAAGCTCATGCAGCAGTACATCATGGAGGACTAAACCAGCAATCTCCCACTTGCTCTAATCATGGACTACTAAACATCTAATGCCCATATCCCTAACATGACCCTCATGCTTCGACGAAGGGAGAGGCTTTGTCAACGGATCGGCA
>NW_010965103.1:110141-111403 GCF_000463585.1 Tarenaya hassleriana
ATCTCCCTGATAAGGTGAAATCGTCTGAGTATGTGTTTGGATCGTTGATGGGATCTGGGTTCTTTCGCTTGTGCGATCGCTCCATTGTTGTCACAATACAGAGCAATGGAGCTATCAGCACTAGGAATGACACCCAAGTCACCAACAAACTTCATGATCCAAACAGCTTCTTGTGTTGCGTCCGACGCTGCAATATACTCAGCTTCTGTAGTAGAATCTGCAACGGTCGCTTGCTTGGAACTCTTCCCGCTAACAGCGCCTCCGTTCAAACAGAAAACATAGCCAGACTGCGATCTGTAGTCATCCGGGTCTGACTGGAAACTAGCATCGATGTAACCCTTTACAGCGAGCTCGTCTTCCGACCCACCGTATACCAAGAATACATCCTTAGTCTTTCTCAAGTACTTCAAGATGTTCTTGACGGCGATCCAGTGCGACTCACCTGGATCCGACTGGTATCTACTCGTAATGCTCAACGCGTAGGATACATCCGGTCGAGTACAAAGCATGTCATACATGATGGATCCAATTGCCGAAGCATATGGAATCCGATCCATGCGTTCTCGCTCATCAGGTGTCGTAGGACATTGACTCTTGCAGAGAACTGTGCCACTGCTCATCAGTAAGGTTCCTTTTTTGGAATCTTGCATCCTGAATCGTTTCAAGACCTTATCGATGTATGTACTCTGACACAATCCTAGAAGACGCCTCGATCTATCTCTATAGATCTTGATGCCTAAAATATAAGCTGCTTCTCCTAGGTCCTTCATAGAAAACTGTGTTCCTTGCCAAGACTTAACGTCTTCCAAGGTAGGAACGTCATTCCCTATAAGGAGAATGTCATCCACGTACAGCACTAGAAAAACTACTGTGCTCCCACTGACCTTCTTGTAAACACATGGCTCGTCTTCGTTCTATGAGAAACCAAACATTTTGATCGTCTCATCAAAGCGAAGGTTCCAGCTTCTCGAAACCTGCTTCAGTCCATAAATGGACCTCTGAAGCTTGCACACCATCCTCGGGTTCCTTGGATCGACAAAACCTTCGGGTTGTGTCATGTACACATCCTCGGTCAAGTTCCCGTTAAGGAACGCGGTCTTGACATCCATTTGCCATATCGCATAGTCATAATATGCGGCTATGGCAAGTAGGATCCTGATGGACTTCAGAATAACTACGGGCGAAAAGGTCTCATCATAGTCAATACCATGAATCTGACGGAATCCTTTCGCCACAAGTCATGCCTTATACGTGTGCACGTT
>NW_010965103.1:112020-122163 GCF_000463585.1 Tarenaya hassleriana
AGGTATGCAGCGGTCTCTAAAGCGTAGCCCCAAAAGGACTTCGGAAGATCTGTCTGACTCATCATTGATCGAACCATGTCTAACAGTGTTCGGTTCCTCCGTTCAGACACACCATTCCATTGTGGCGTTCCAGGAGGAGTTAATTGTGATACAATACCACAATCAACCAGATAGTCAGTGAACTCTTGGCTCATATACTCGCCACCACGATCAGATTGAAGTGTCTTGATCGTCTTGCCAAGCTGGTTCTGTACTTCGTTTCTGAAAGCCCTGAACATTTCAAGTGTTTCAGACTTATGTCTCAGCAAATAGACATAACCGTATCGACTGAAATCATTAGTGAACGTAACGAAATACAGATAACCTCCTCCAGCTGGACAGCTCATTGGTCCACCTACATCACTATGTATCAGATCCAATATCTCTGTCGCTCTCTGTCCTTTCCCCTTGAAAGGATGCCTTGTCATCTTGCCCATCAAACAAGAATCGCAAGATTCAAGAGACTCAAAGTCAAATGAATCCAGAAGACCTTCAGAATGAAGCTTCTGTATGCGTTTCTCGTTTATATGGCCTAGACGACAATGTCAGAGGAAGGTCGGGTTTAAATCGTTCGGCTTAAACCGTTTGGTACAAACGTTATAGATAGACCTGTATCTTGAAGGTTCGTCATCCAAAACATAAAGGCCATTAAACTGGTAACATTTACCAAATCACCTCTATAAATGGAAAGACATTTGTTCTCAATAACAAATCTGAAACCATCCGAGTCTAAGCATGAAATCGACATAATGTTCTTGCTGACTGCAGGAACATAATAGCAATCATGCAACTCCAATACATGTCCAGAAGGTAAAGTTCTAATGCAGCAATCTTTTCTCCATTCCTAACGTGGCGATCTACTTCTCCTTTTGCCAATTGTCTACTTCCTCGCAACCCTTGTACATTTTACCAAATGTGCGACGCACTTCCGGTATCCAATACCCACGAATTGGAAGTAAACAAGTTAGCCTCTATAACGAAGACACCAGAAGTCGATGCTTCTATAAGCTTCTTCTTCTCTTGATCTTCCAAGTAGAGTCTACAATTTCTGTACAAATGCCCAACGCTTCCATTTTTGGACTTAGGCTTAGGTTCAATGACAACGCTTGTCACTTTCCTCTTGCCCTTGCTCTTGGAACGCTTCCTTTCGCTGGAACTCTTTCCAACAATTACCATATCACTCTTTCTGTGGCTCTCAGCTTTCTTTTGATGATGCATTCTACTGATCAACTATCAAAGAATCGTCCATGTCCTCTAATTGCTTACGCAATTTCGAAGTCACGTTTCCAAATATCAATCTAGACTTGTCCGAATCATCATCCACATGCTTCCAATAAGCATCAATGATCAATCTAGAAGCCGTGGTAAGAGATTTATCCTTCATAAGGACAGATCGCATCGTCAACTTCGGTATACTACCGGTCGACGCTATGTCCTACAGAAAAAGACAAAATAGAACGAAAAACACATCTACATGCAGATTCTATCAATGATCTACTACCAGCTAGTCCATCATCAATCAATGTCAACATATCCATGATCTACTATCAGCTAGTCCATCATCGACCAATGACAACATAGATGCAAACACAAACTATATTCCCATAAAGAAAACTAACCTACAATAATTTTCTATATTGGACTAAGATCCGTATTTCACACAAGAATAAATTGTTACACTTATCCTTATGCTATTTAGGTAGACATCTAATCTCAATCACATCCAATGTGATTCTTAGATCTTTTATGAGACTATGATATCGAATATCATTGTATACTCGTCTCATCTGTACCATTAAGTCTCAAGTCAAACATCACGACTTAACCTAAGGTAAACCATATTCAAGCTGTGGGAACCACGATTTCCCACCCCGCCTCACAAAGATAATCCGGCACGCTCAGCTTTGGCATGACCCGTGTTACGGACGATCGATGCCTTGACAGGTGCTCTAGTAATGGGAGGTACACACTTAGCATTACATGAATAAGGGATTTTCAAAACCACACCTAGATCAAGCATCTATTTTCAAGCTATGAGAACCACCATTTCTCCATCTTGCCTCACCAAGATAATACGGCATACCCAGCTTTGGCATGGCCCATGACACGTACGATCGAGGCCTTGACAAGTACTTTACTCATAGAGCTCCAAGATCTAACCAGTTTAGGTGCAACGATTGTACCATCTGAATCAAGGATCAACTATTGTTCCTTGTCCGATGAATTACATAATCCGAATAGACCATCCATTCGATTATGTAATCCCAATCCCGAAGCTCCCGCTCAATCAAGCAAATCCAATGTCTTGATTGGGTTACATGTATTCATCCACTATGGACCATCCATAATAATGAATGTGTCTATTTGAGTCACGGTTATTCAGATTAAGCAACGATTGTATAGTTCGATTTAGAAAGTGGAAAAATTTTTGAATCTGGACCACGGACCATCCGTTCTGGACTGTAGAACGGACGATCCAGCCTTAACAGTCAGAACGGACAGTCTGACACTCAGACCGTCCGATCTAGACTTGCGGTCCGAGGTTCAGACATTCCGTTCTGCAACCCTAGCCCGCCACCCCTGGACTGTCCGGTCTGATAGCCAGAATGGACGGTCTAGGGTTACGTGATCAAATCTCGTTTTTCGCATTCTCGGGTTCGGATCAGACCCCAAACACCTCTGAATTCACCTGTAGACCCAAAATTCGAACTCATGCACTCTATTCAACATGAAACATGCAATCTACCATAGATTCAATCATCAAACATGCATAGAAATCAAAGCAAACATGGATTTAACGATTTAAACCCTAAAACGTGTGTGATTGGGTTCTAGGAAATCAAACAGAGTAACCATGCTCTGATACCATTTTTGGGATTCTTGGGATCTCTAAAGGGAATCTAATTCCTAAGAGATCGATTCTAGGATTTGCGCAGCGGATGTAAAACAAAATTTTCTAATAAACCCTAGAACCATTCATGTATGAATCGTAGAAACGTTAGAACGCTTATCTCAATTGATTCGGGGCCTATATCAATCGATGTGTTCGTCCGATCATAAAAGGGAGGAAGATTACTCACCCTCTACACGTATTCACACATTGGGATGGATTCCAACGATTGGAACTTGTCTGCTAGGACCGAAACTGCAATTCGGTAATGTGCTAGAGAAAACGGGATTTAGATCACTTCTCAGACCCTCAAGTCTCACCAAAAGGTCTCTCAAAGCTCTCTTGTTCGTCCCTCACTTATTTGGGTTCTTAGTCTCCTTCTTATAAAGTAATTAACACTAATTATGGTTTAATTTCGAAAGACCCGAAAGCCGGAACGGACGGTCCAGATTTGAACCTGGACCATTCGTTCTAGCATTCCGAAACGGACGGTCTGGGTTATGCGGACCGTGTTGGTTGTAATGCTCTAGGATAATCCGTAATATGACATTTTGATTTTGTATTGATTCATTGATTTATGAATGCATTACATTCCCGTTATATGATTGGCATGTTTGTTATATTTCGGCATCCTTGAATCATTAGCGAATGATTCTAAACTCCCTAGTCAGTCAACATTGTGGGAACAATGTTGAATTAAGACTAGCATGAGGAGTGATCGATGCATTGGATGCATATCACAATCATGGGTACTCGTTGTGAACGAGTGACTGGATGACCCGCATGAGATTGTCACATGGACAGAGTCATGACTTGAATCTCATAAAGCGGTTCGTTCTTGGATCCTCAGACCTGAGATGTCTAGAGTATCTGATATGAGGAATGACGTGTCTTGACTGCGTCAAACGTCGTCTTTAACCGGATGATTATAACGGCGTTGATCAGATACGTTCACGAATCATATAGAGATAGTAGACATGCAATATGGGACTTGTCACCTCCTTAACAGGAGAGATATCGCTGGGCCCTCTCGTGGAAGTCGGACTATGAAAACGCGTGGCCACGCTATAGATGAAGTTGCATCTATTTTATTAGTCGATTTGCCAAGACGAGAAAGCAGTTGAACTTGAAGGGTGGCTCAAACCATGCCCTTGTTCAACTTATGATATCGTGAGACAAAGGATCAGAATTCGAGCTGTTAATGCCTTGGTTAGATCACCTCTAACTCAATTCAACGTGGGTGGTCATGGCGTCTTGCTAGAGGCCAACCATGACTTGTGGTTCGGGAAAGGTTCCTAAAGTCACTACCACTTAGAATGGGCCTACAGGGTCACACACCAATAGGGATGGACTTATACGTGAAGAATACGAAGAATGGAAACGAGATTTGACCGAAACGAGCATGAAAAGGAGTTTTCAGTGTGTTGGTCCGGAGCTGACCAACTTTGGTCAGCCCCGGACCACGTTTGGTCAGTCCGGGAGGTCCGGAAGCTCGGTCCGCGGTCATCTGTCCAGGCCTGGTCCGACTGACCAAGAGTTGGTAAGCCGCTGACCAGATTCTGGGACAGGCGGACCGAGAAATGACAAGTCGGACCGAGCTGACCAAGAAGGGTGATACGTGTGTACCGAGTCTAGACTAAGCTTGGTCCGCCGGACCAAGCTCCTGGTCCGGCGGACCGGGATCCGGAATATTTCCAAAATTCGAATTTTAGGGTTTTCTAATCTTATTTAAGTTTAGGGTTTCGTCTAAACTTAAAAGAGAGCCGACCTAAAACTCAGAGAAACACCCTAGAACCCTAGAGAAGCTGTTCTCTTGGATTTCTATTGTCCCGGGATTGGATCTCGTCTCTTGAGTTACCCTTTTCTTCACTAATCCTAGTAGATTCGTTCCAAACTGTTTGGAGTCCTTCCCGTCGGTGTGGATACGTGTAGAGGGACTGTAACTTCAGTCCTAGGTGGTTTAGAACAGGCCCCGGATCGAAATAAACTTCAAGTCTCATCGAGAACGAGGTAAGTAACGATTCCCTCGGTGATATACAAGATCTTTCGGGTTCTGCGAGTTTGGTTGCGTGTGACGTTTGACTAGGTTTAGATTTTTCTTCCGCTGCATGAAACCTAGTAAACCAAACCCTAGATCGATATGATCGCATGCTAGGAACCCGTAGATTATCCAACAGTGGTATCAGAGCCTGGTTCTCTGTATATCGCCGTGCCTGTTGCATGATTGCATGATTTAATCGTTAAATTGCATGTAATCATTGAATCTATGCATGTTTAATGATATTTGTGATTGTTGAATGATGCATGGATGGTCTGGAGTCTGGGACGGGTTAACGGTGCGTCGAAACCGGGATAAAACCCTAATTTTCGAAGCCCGAAAAATCTGTTCCGAATCTGATTTGTTCGCGGTCAGCCAGACCAAGAGTTAGTCAGCCGGACCAGCAGACAGATCAGATTCCGGACCGCGTGTTTGGTCAGGAGGACCAAAATTCTCGCTGGTGAGTCCCAGACCAAGAGTTGGTCCGGCGGACCAGGCGAGAACAACACGAGTCCGAGACGGACCGGCGGACTGACCAAGGAAACGGACCGAGTTGGTCCGGAGCTGACCAAGTTTGGTCAGCCCCGGACCAAGCTCAGTTTTCGAACTGAGTTCGATTTCTGGTCAGCTCGGAGCTGAAAGGGACGGACCAAGCTCAGTTTTGGACTGCGGTCCGTCTGCCTGGTCAGCCTGGGAAGGAGAAACAGACTGAGTTGGTCCGGGGGCTGACCAAATTTGGTCAGCCCGAAGAGATTCTGTATATGGACGACTCAAACGAACTACGAGTAGTCCATCCTAGTTGATCAGAACAACTTGACTGGAATGACTTGAATTCAGTCAAGGTATCCTGGTGTTCAAGACAAATGAAGCCTCATGTTTTAATCTCAAGCTATTACCGCCCATTAGTAGAGCAACTGTCAAGGCCTCGATCGTCATGGTTACGGGTCATGCCCTAGCTGAGCGTGCCTGATTATCTTGGTGAGGCAGTATGGAGAAATCGTGATTCTCATAGCTTGAATATGGTTGAGCTTGAATTGGGTTATCAAGTCGGACTTGGACCTGATGGTAAGGATGGGATGAGGAACATGCAGTGATAGCGTATCACTATCCCATACTCATCTAGGAATCACATGGGATGTGATTGACAATGTGTTGTCTACCTAAATAGCATGGTTTTGAGCGTCATGCCCTAGCTGACTCAAAAGCATGTGAAATATGGATCCTAGCTCACTTAGAAACTCATTGAGGGTGTTTTTCTTAGTGGGAGCCTGTCATATTGCATTTATTATCTGTGTTAGTGTACTAAGCGACTTGCATATTTTCTGTCTGTTTGTCTGTCTTTTTCTGTAGAACATATCTGTTGCAGGAATCTGTTTTATCTCACCATGCGATCTATCCTTATGAAGGATAAGCCTCTGACCAAGGCTTCTGGATCGATCATTGATGCTTATTGGAAGCATGAGGATGATGATCTGGACTTGTCTAGCTTGATGCTTGGAAAGATGTCTTCGAAATTGCGTGAGCAATTAGATGACATGGACAATTCATTGATGGTTGATCAATTGAATATGTCATTCCAAGAGAAAGCTGGGAGCCAAGGGAAGAATGATATGGTGGTTGTTGGAAAGAGTTCCAACAAAAGGAAGCGTTCCAAAGGTAAGGGCCTTGTATTGGAGGTGCATGATTGTTATTTTGTACCTGCCATCAGTAGGAACATCATATCGATTTCATGCTTAGACTCAGATGGTTTCAGATTTGTTATTGAGAACAAATGTCTGTCCATTTATAGAGGCAATTTATTCTATGGTAAGGGTTACCAGTTTAATGGCCTTTATATTTTGGAAGATGAACCATCTGGATACAGGTCGATCTATAACGTAAGTACCAAGCGGTTTAAGCCGAACGACTTAAACCCGACCTATCTCTAGCATTGTCGACTTGGTCACATCAACAAGAAACGCATAGCGAAGCTTCATTCTGATGGACTTCTTGATTCTTTTGAGTATGAATCAATCGAAACATGCGATTCATGTTTGATGGGCAAGATGACAAAATCTCCTTTTACTAGAAAAGGAGAACGGGCTACGGAGTTGCTAGAACTCATACATAGTGATGTATGCGGTCCTATGAGCTCTCCCGCTAGAGGAGGTTATCTGTACTTTGTTACGTTTACTGATGATTTCAGTAGGTACGGTTATGTCTAAGATGAGACATAAGTCTGAAACGCTTGAATTGTTCAAGATTTTCAGAAACGAGGTACAAAACCAACTTGGCAAGACGATCAAGTTGCTTCGATCTGATCGAGGTGGCGAGTATATGAGCCAAGAGTTCACTGACTATCTGGCAGATTGTGGGATTGTCTCACAGCTGACTCCACCTGGAACGCCACAATGGAATGGCGTTTCCGAGAGGAGGAACCGAACCTTATTGGATATGGTACGGTCTATGATGAGTCAGGTCGATCTTCCTAAATCCTTCTGGGGATATGCTTTGGAAACAGCAGCGCTTATACTGAACAACTGTCCAACAAAGTCGGTTCAGAAGACTCCATATGAGATATGGACTGGGAAGCGTCCCAGGTTAGCATTCATGAAGATTTGGGGATGCGACGTTTACGTGAAACGTCTGGCTTCTGATAAGCTATCCGCCAAGTCTGATAAATGCATATTTGTGGGTTACCCTAAGGAAACTAAAGGGTACTGGTTCTACAACCCATCTGAGAACAAAGTGTTTGTTGCTCGGAATGGATCTTTCTTGGAGAGAGAGTTCGTCTCCAAGAGAGTCAGTGGGAGTAGAATAGATCTCGAAGAAGTTCGAGAACCACAAATAGTCGAAGAACCGAACGAACAGGTCGAAACAGTCCAACCTGTATCACGAGTTGTTGAGACAGCACCTCCTAGTGAACCTCGGAGATCTGGTAGAATTCACCAAGAGCCTACAAGATATGGTTTTCTTGTGACTGGAAACAACGAACTCATGTTGTTAGAACATGACGAGCCTACGTCGTATTCAGAGGCTGTGGCGAGTTCCGATTCCGAGAAATGGCACCAGGCCATGGAGTCTGAGATGCAATCCATGTACGACAACAAAGTGTGGACTTTGGTCGATTCATTCAATGGTATTAAAACCATTGGATGCAAGTAGGTTTTCAAGAAGAAAAACGACATGGATGGCATCGTGCATACCTATAAGGCACGACTCGTAGCAAAAGGGTTTCGGCAGATTCATGGTATAGACTATGATGAAACCTTTTCACCAGTCGTGATGCTTAAATCCATACGGATTCTGCTGGCCATAGCTGCGTATTATGACTACGAGATATGGCAGATGGACGTCAAGACCACATTCCTTAACCGAGAATTTGCTCGAGGATGTGTACATGACACAACCCGAGGGTTTTGTCGATCCTAAGAGTCCGAGGAAGGTGTGTAAGCTTCAGAGATCCATTTATGGACTGAAGCAGGCTTCGAGGAGCTGGAATCTTCGATTTGACGAGGCAGTCAAAACATTTGGCTTCCTGCAAAACGAAGATGAACCATGCGTTTACAAGAAGGTCAGTGGGAGCGCAGTGGTCTTCCTTGTGCTTTATGTAGATGATATATTGCTCATCGGAAATGACATTCCTACCTTGCAAGGAGTAAAATCCTGGCTAGGATCAGTCTTTTCGATGATGGTCTGGGGCTGACCAAACTTGGTCAGCTCCGGACCAACGCACTGAAAACTCCTTTTCGTGCTCGTTTCGGTCAAATCTCGTTTCCATTCTTCGTATTCTTCACGTATAAGTCCATCCCTATTGGTGTGTGACCCTGTAGGCCCATTCGCAGTGGCAGCAGCCTCGAGAATCATTCCTGATCTACAAGTCATGGTTAGCCTCTAGCAAGACGCCATGACCACCCATTTAGAATTGAGTTAGAGGTGATCTAACCAAGGCAATAACAGCTCGAGTTCTGATCCTTTATCTCACGATATCATGTGTTGAACAAGGGCATGGTTTGAGCCACCCTTCAAGTTCAACTGCTTTCTCGTCTTGGCAAATCGACTAATAAAATAGATGCAACTTCATCTATAGCGTGGCCACGCATTTTCATAGTCCGACTTTCACGAGAGGGCCCAGCGATATCTCTCCTATTGAGGAGGTGATAAGTCCCATATTGCATGTCTATTATCTCCATATGATTCGTGAACGTATCTGATCAACGCCGTTATAATCATCCGGTTAAAGACGACGTTTGACGCAGTCAAGACACGTCATTCCTCATATCAGATACTCTAGACATCTCAGGTCTGAGGATCCAAGAACGAACCGCTTTATGAGATTCAAGTCATGACTCTGTCCATGTGACAATCTCATGCGGGTCATCCAGTCACTCGTTCACAACGAGTACCCATGATTGTGATATGCATCCAATGCATCGATCACTCCTCATGCTAGTCTTAATTCAACATTGTTTCCACAATGTTGACTGACTAGGGAGTTTAGAATCATTCGCTAATGATTCAAGGATGCCGAAATATAACAAACATGCCAATCATATAACGGGAATGTAATGCATTCATAAATCAATGAATCAATACAAAGTCAAAATGTCATATTACGGATTATCCTAGAGCATTACAACCAACAATCTCCCACTATGCTCTATGATCTATCCTACAAGCATCTAATCCCCATACCCTTAACATGACCATCATGTTTTGACGAAGGGAGAGGCTTCGTCAATGGGTCGGCAATATTATCATCTGTCGACACTCTGCTTATCTTCACGTCTCCTCTGTCGATGATTTCCCTAATCAAGTGAAATCGCCTGAGTATGTATTTGGATCTCTGGTGTGACCGGGGTTCCTTAGCTGGCGCAATCGCACCATTGTTGTCACAATACAACTCAATGAGATCTGCAATGCTAGGAATGACGCCCAGGTCTCCCACGAATTTCCTGATCCAAACAGCTTCCTTAGCTGCATCCGATGCAGCTACGTACTCGGCTTCTGTAGGAGTCATGACTTAAATCTCATACAGCGGTTCGTTTATGGATCCTCATACATGAGATGTCTAGAGTATCTGATATGAGGAATGACGTGTCTTGACTGCGTCAAACGTCGTCTTTAACCGGATGATTATAACGGCATTGATCAGATACGTTCACGAATCATATGGAGATAGTAGACATGCAATATG
>NW_010965103.1:122176-122507 GCF_000463585.1 Tarenaya hassleriana
CGATATCATAAGTTGAACAAGGGCATGGTTTGAGCCACCCTTCAAGTTCAACTGCTTTCTCGTCTTGGCAAATCGACTAATAAAATAGATGCAACTTCATCTATAGCGTGGCCACGCGTTTTCATAGTCCGACTTCCACGAGAGGGCCCAGCGATATCTCTCCTGTTAAGGAGGTGACAAGTCCCATATTGCATAAACTCGCAGAACCCGAAAGATCTTGTATATCACCGAGGGAATCGTTACTTACCTCGTTCTCGATGAGACTTGAAGTTTATTTCGATCCGGGGCCTGTTCTAAACCACCTAGGACTGAAGTTACAGTCCCTCTACAC
>NW_010965103.1:122621-140010 GCF_000463585.1 Tarenaya hassleriana
AGAGAAGGCGCGTCGGACTGAGCAGGCGAAGAAGGAAACTTGGTCCGGAGCTGACCAAAACTTGGTCAGCCGGACCAAGCCTTCAAGAGTGGCGGACCGCATGCTTCGGACTAAGCTTGGTCCGCCGGACCAAGCTCCTGGTCCGGCGGACCGGGATCCAGAATATTTCCAAAATTTCGTTTTAGGGTTTTCTAATATTATTTAAGTTTGGGATTTTCGTCCAAACTAAATAGAGAGCCGACCTAAAACTCAGAGGAACACCCTAGAACCCTAGAGAAGCTGTTCTCTTGGATTTCTATTGTCCCGGGATTGGATCTCGTCTCTTGAGTTACCCTTTTCTTCACTAATCCTAGCAGATTCGTTCTAAATTGTTTGGAATCCTTCCCGTCGGTGTGGATACGTGTAGAGGGACTGTAACTTTAGTCCTAGGTGGTTTAGAACAGGCCCCGGATCGAAATAAACTTCAAGTCTCATCGAGAACGAGGTAAGTAACGATTCCCTCGGTGATATACAAGATCTTTCGGGTTCTGCGAGTTTGGTTGCGTGTGACGTTTGACTAGGTTTAGATTTTTCTTCCGCTGCATGAATCCTAGTAAACCAAACCCTAGATCGATATGATCGCATGCTAGGAACCCGTAGATTATCCAACAGACCGTCCATTCCAGACGTTCCGGAACGGACAGACTACCGCCCACTAGACCGTCGGGTTTGGACCTGCTGGATCGTCCGGTCCCGACTTCTTTTTTCAGTTTTTCATCGTTTTCTCGTGTATTTATCCTTCCCTGCATGTGTGACCCTGTAGGCTCATCCGATATAGCAGTATACACGAAATCTCTATTCCATATATACAAGTCATAGGCGGTCTCTAGCAAGACACTATGACTACCTATCTCGAATAGAGTTTGTTCGTGATCTTACGAACGTCAGTGATGATTCCGATTGATAATCTTTTTGTATCACGATGTCATATGTCGAACATAAGGCATGAAAAAGCCACCTTATCTGATTCGACTGCTTTCTCGTTCACAGAGTTCGACTGTACGAAATAAACGACGCTCATCTATAGTGTGGCCACACATTTCTACAGTATCGCTCACACAAGGGGCCCTGTGATATCTCTCTCTTTTACTAGAGGTACAAATTCCATCTTGAGTATCTACAATGCAGCACATGATTCGTATCGTACCTGATACACGTTTTTATAGTCCTCCTGTTACGCAGGATGTTGACATATTCAAAGTACGCAACTCCTCATGTTGGATTCCGTAGATATCTTAGGTCATAGGATCCAATCATGGAACTGTCACATGAGATTCAAGTCATGACGCTAGTCCATGTGACAATCTCATGCGGGTTCCAGTATTCCGTTCTCCAATGAATACCTATGATTGTGATCGTATCCAATATCCATGATCATCTTTATGACCATCTATCACATATCATACTAGTCTTAGTATATCGTTGTTCCCACAACGATATATGACTAGGGAGTTTAGTACTGTTCATAACAATACATGGATTTCATAACATATTATAGTATGCAAGACATGTAATGAATCAAACACTCTACCATATAACCATAGTAAGTGTCAATACATTAAATGTATTATGATAAAGCTCATAAAGTTCATACAACAGTACATCATATAGAACTAAACCAACACTGACTCCACGCCGTCAACTGCTACTATTACGGGCATACGCTTCTGTAATAGTACTGACTCCACGCCGTCAACCGGTACTATTACAGAAACACCACATGCATGCACCAGATGCTGACTCCAAGTTCGTCAACCGGCACTGGACACGTATTCCTCCCCATCGCACTAGTATTGACTCCACGCTGTCAATCGGTACTAGATACGAGGCTCATCGGGGTAACCCAATCACAATCATGCTTCCATCGTGATACACCACGACCTCGTCGTAGGCAACATGAGTAAGCTATAAATATGGCACACACCGTACATATCATCTCAACAACAATCGCGCGTATCACGGTACCCAGCTCCGACCGCAGTATCGTTTAACGCCATGCATACTACCCCACACAACAAACACACAACGTTTCACTTGATGTTTGTCTCACGCCTTACCACGCGTTAAAGTTATTTGGTTTATTTCCTTTCTTTTCCTCTAACGAATTCTCGTTGTTCCGGTCGAGACCAGTTGATCCAGGCATTAGATCGGACGGTCTAGATGTTTCGTTGAGTCTCGAGACCTCTCGGTCTCATAAGTTTTCATTTTTGGCTGGACCGGTCGGTCCGGGTGATGGACCGATCGGTCCAGCCTTCGTTTTAGCTTTATTTCTTCTTCCAGAGTTCAGACCGATCGGTCCAGGGTCTGGACCGGTCGGTCTGGTCTTGGACTTAACTCTTTCGCGATTTCCAGATTTCCAGATTTTTGCTACGACTCTGATTGCTCATATCTCACTCGTTTCTTATACAAATTGAGCGCCGTTTGTTTCTAAACGTTCATTGAAATGTCCTCTTTCAATTCCAAACAACAATTAATCAAAATACGGCAGTCACATCATGGGTAATGATTCGTATTTTTGTAGGACAAATTCTCGTTTCTGCACTTTCTAGTTTTTCTTCACTTTTCATTTAATCATATCTCACTTATTTTTCAACCAAATCATGTGATGTTTATTTCTAAATGTTCATTGCAACTTCCTCTTTCTAATAATGCATTTGTTTCATCGATTTAACACAATAACAATGATAAAACCGAGGTGACACAGATGCAACTCAAGCCACTCACATTTGATCACATTCAGATCTGATTTTTGGCCGGAGTTCGTGGTGTTTTCCGGCGATTCCAACGTCGGCGATCCTTCAAGATCTACTAAGGCTGACCCTCTTCGCTTCCACGAGCTCCTTTCCTCCTCCTCCTCTCTCTCTCTCTCTCTCTCTTCCTCTCTCTTTTCTCTCTTTCTCTTCTGTTTCCTCTGCTGCACAGAAATGGTTGAGATGCCATCTTACCTAGGGTTTTCGACTGACAAAGAGGAAGAAAATGGGCTCAAGCCCAAGCCCATTGCAAAGTCTGCATCATGGAGATTCTGGAGGTGGTCGTGACACGCCATTTGGTGGGCTCAATGGAAGTCTGCAAGTCGAGTTGGATCGCACCCTGTTTTTGGCGGGCTGGACTGGTCGGTCTGCCTCTTGGACCGGTCGGTCCAGACCCCCTGTTTCCCGTTTTTCACGATTTTCTCATCTCTTTCGACGTGGTTATTCCCGGGCCTTTTCCCGGTACCTTATATTCCATTTTTAAGGTTTTTAATGCACGTCGATAATTTTTCTTTTTTCTGAACTAATTAAATATTCGAATCCGAATTCGGGGTATTACAGGAACATATACCAACTCTACCAAGTGAAAAGTCTAGGACAAAGGGGGGAGGACCTGGCGTCGCCTGCCATCTAGGTGGCATTCGTAGAGGACTCCTTCATATTAACATAAAAGACTGAAAGTGATCAGGAAAGGAAAGATTCAATTCTGATCAACCCACCACCAGTAAGAAAACTGAAGGACCATTACGAATCGGTATACTCTACCGAGGATTGATATATTACTGGATCAACTACCAAGAACTTGGAAATTCTACAAGATCGGATAATGGACCAGACGTCACCAATCAAGATGAAACGTGCACGAAGGACAAAATGTCCCCGACTCGAGATGACCACTCTGAGTTCAGGTAAAGTCGTGAAGACTCACGAATACAACTGTAATATTTATACAATGGTGAACCATACTTTAACGGATTTCTAGGATGAGTTCATCACCATAAAATATCTACGGGGAATACCATGGAGGGTGAGAGAAGGTCACCTGTGGGCAAGACAGGCGGTTGGATTCAAAGAATCCAAGTGGATCTCTTTAAAGACCGAAGCCATCGTGGATTAAAGGCCATCAAACTCTACAATGGAAGCCTAAAACTTCTACGACTCGTTGACAGTTATCATTGATTTATAGGAAAGTCTAACTGCAACAAACGACCTACGACTAAGTCAAATAAAAAAGTATAGTAGGCTTGAATGGATCACCGTAGCAAAAAGAGTTCCGGACGACTGAAACGAAGTTCGACATTAGCACCAATCCTGACAGTACCATGGAGAGAATATTGTACGAAGTTTATACCGATGCGTCAGAACAAGACCAAACTGCATGTTAATGCAAGGTGGATATGTCAATATCTCTGCATCGAGGTAATTGAAATGCGTGAGGAGAATTATCCGACACACGATATGGAATTCATTATAGTAGTCCATGCATTGAAAATTCAGAGGTAATACTTTTATGGAGAAACAGTTAGCACTGATCATAAGAACTCAACCTATGCAATCTCTCAAAAGGACTTGAATCAAAGGCAACAATGATGATTAAAGCTCATCGCCAACTACGACTTAGATACTAACCACCACCTAGGAAGGCCAACGGAGTGGAAGATATGATAAGTCGAAAAAAGAATTCTAATGGTCATTTGTGACCTAACATCGTCATATAGTAACGTCGCTGACTTGGAAACCAAATTGGGACATTTGTCCTTGAATCATGAAGGACACATGATTAACCTAGCAGGACAAGCGGATAGAGAAAAACACGATGATACTTTACTCACTAAGTATACGGATCACGGGGATGAGTACGGTAGTGAAGGGTACCGTATTAGCAAGAAGAGAACTTCATAATCGGAGAACATACTATATGTGTCTACTGACCTCGGATTAAACAAGAAATATTGTCAAAGGTGCATCGACCAAGTTATCCATATACCCCAAAATAAGTAAGTTATATCAAAAGATATGCTAAGTGGCACACTTAACCCGGAATCAAGAGGAATGTAGCTAAGGTTGTAACCAACTGCTGACCCTATCAGTAGGTAGCAACAGAATTACAAACAGTAGATGATAAGCTACATTAGAATTTCCGAGCAGGAAGTGAACTTCGACTGCTGTAGACTCAGTGGTCGTGTTGCAAGTTGCGCCAAGTAGGAAGAATTCAATTGGGTAGTCATGGATCGACTACAATACACCCACTCCTTTTGGTACCAAGATGTTAGGATGATTTCACCTATCAACAGGTAGCAACAGAGTTACAAACTAAGCGACAAGTTACGACAAATTAGAACTTCCGAGCAGAAAGTGGACTTCGACTGCTGAAGACTCAATAGTCATGTTGCAATCTACTCCAAGTAGGAAGAATTCAATTGGGTAGCCGTGGATCGACTACAGTATACTCGCTCATTTCGTACCAAGATGACAGGATGATTTCGATAAGAGTGGTTGGCACAAGCCTATGCTGATGAGTTCATACGATGTCATAAAATTCCTAGTAAAATCATCTCGGATAGAAGTGCTCGGTTCGCATCTCATCTATGATATACGATACAAGGAGTATTGTGAATGAAATTCAAGATGAGAAATACATATCACACCCAGACCGAGGTGAACCAGAACAAACCATCCAAACTTCAGGAGACAAACTAAGGGCGTGTCTTCGAATGGAGAGTTCCATGGGACCTATATTTTACATTGTTGTGTGAGGTCACGTGCAACAACAAACAATATACGAAGAATGGGATGTCCCTATATAAGTATTAAAGGGGAAGTCATATGAGGTTCCACTTTTTCGGATAAAAAGCGGAGAACGACGAGTTTTCGGATCGGAAAAATCATTTAGGAGGCAAACAAAAGCGATCCGAAAGATTCGCGCCAACTTAAAAATGGCGCAGGATTGATAGAAATCATATGTCGATCAGAGGAGACATGACTTTATACTGGAAGTCGGGGATCAGGCATTTCTTCGAGTTTAGGCTATGTGAGGACATGCTAGGTTCGGACAGGGCGGTAAGCTAAAGTCGCGATACATTGGACCTTACCCCGTGATCGGGAAGGTAGACGCAATAGCATATCGTCTTGGGTGGCCATCAGAGGTGGGCAATATCCATGACGTGATCCATGTATCGATGCTGCGGAGGTACGTAGTAGATCCTTCACACATACTGCAGCCATAGGAGTTAGAGTTCACAGACACTACGCGTTTTCGAGACGAACCACTGCAGATCGTGGATCAGAAAATCAAGCCGCTACGGACGAAGGAGGTGCCACTCGTGAAGGTGTTGTGGCGAAGCCAAAGAATCTCATATATGACTTGGGAACCTGAGGCCGAAATGCATAGTAACTATCCACATCTATTTGCTTGTAGGTTGTATGACTCCTGTATTCGACATCTTGGGTTATAACAAATTATTATCATGGATGATTGGATGATTATGCGATGATAAGAACAAGATGAAGTTTCGAGACATATCCCACGAATTCCGAATTCGAGGACGAATTCTTTTTAAAGGGGACAGATTTGTAATACCCTTGATCCCAAAAAAAATATTTAATTATTTTGAGAATAAAGAATTAAATAAATGCGTCTAGTAAGTCGGGAATGGAAGTGAAAAATAAAATGAAAAAGAGTACGAAGCCCGAAAAACGTCAAAAAAGGCTCGAAAAATAAGCGAAGAAAAATGTTAAAATTCATCTTCGATCAGGGTCGAACCAAACACTGGTCAGCCCGACCAGGGTCGGATCGTCGGACCAAAACAAGGAGGGACTGACCGGAGAAAGATGAAAATTTTGGAAAATTGAAGTTGGTCCGTCGGACCAAGATCTGGTCTGAGGCGGACCAACACACTTAGGCGGAGTAGGGACAGACTAGCAGACCAAGAGAAAGAGGAGTTAGAATCAGGACCTGGTCAGCCGGACCAGAATCTGGTCAGGGTCGGACCAAGACATTCAGTTGGACCAAAACGGGAGTTAGCGGACCAAAAATCTGATTTAGTCAGCCCGGTCCGGCGGCCAAGTTCTTGGTCCGGCGAACCGGCAGTGCAAAATCTGCCAGCTCTGCAGCAACTTTCCCACACGATTCTCTCGTGTCTAGGCAGCCCTCAATGCACCCAAATCGCACCAAACCGATAGTGGTCAACCATTGCTAGCCCTATGCTTGGTATTTCGTCCTCTCTCTTTCCATAGACTCCATAATTGCCCCTAACCTGCTCCAAGAACCATTTCCGGACTTGAGAGCTGCAAAGAAAGAAAGAGAGGAAAAGAGAGAAAGAAGAAGAGAAAGAGGGAGAGAGGATGAAGAGAGAGCTTGGGAAAGTATTGGGGAACATACATAGACTGTCCAGGAAGAGATCTCGAGGTAGAGAAGCCCAGGAACGTCGCACAACCTCTGCCAAATCAGAACAAATCGAATCTGATCCAAGAACATGTGAGTAGCTTGAGTTACTTCTGTGTACTCTCGTTTTCATCTTGTGACCATGATATCTCAATGGTTTTTACTTGGACTTGAAAGAGAACATTTCAATGAACACTTAGAAACAAACGGTACTCGATTTGGTTAAGAAACGAGAGAGATATGAACGAACGGATCGTTTTATACGAGGTATAGGAGTTACGAATCGTTTTCATCGTGCAAACATAAGTTTTCAATAATCTATTGTTTGGATATGAAAAAGGATATCCCAATGAACATTTAGAAACCAACGGTGCATGATTTGGTTAAGAAATGAGTGAGATATGAGCAATCAAAGTCAGACTAAAAACCTGAAAATGCGAATGAACTGTCTGCACAGTTCTGGTCTATCAGACCAGATTTTGGTCTGACCCAGACCAAGCTTGGGAAGGTTTTAGTCCGCCCAACCAAGGAGAAGAAGCGGAGGAATTGAGAGGAGACGAACAAGATCCGGTCTGCCAGACCGAATTTCGGTCCGGATCGGACCAAACCTGAGAGAAAAGAGAAAAGAAACCTAGACGAACTGAATGAATATGCATGGTGAGATGTGAGAATAAACACCGCGAGTGAATCGTTGTGTGCTTATTTTTTGGTAGCATTGCATGGCGTTGAACGGTAAGATGGTGAGAGATCGGATACCGTGATATGCGTGATTGTAACCAGGGGTGATGATGCACGT
The DNA here is from genome assembly GCF_000463585.1 of Tarenaya hassleriana. Classification (NCBI taxonomy): domain Eukaryota; kingdom Viridiplantae; phylum Streptophyta; class Magnoliopsida; order Brassicales; family Cleomaceae; genus Tarenaya; species Tarenaya hassleriana. Next base: position 130,591 of record NW_010965103.1, read on the forward strand.
TGAATGATATGATTGAAGCTCAGTCGTGTGATGCGATGGGAGCGTGATTGTGATTGTACTCCGATGTGTCACGAGAGGTGACATCGGTCGTTACTTGTGCGGTGACAAGCGCGTGAGGCGCATGATGACCACGAGATGTGATGGTCAACATCATCCGATGTGACGGGCATGCAAGGCGCACCTAGCCATGCGATGTGGCTAGGATTGTAGGCTATACCTATGGTGTGATGCCATACGGTTTTGATGATCGCGAGATGCGATGGCCAACGTCATGCGATGTGACTGGCGTACGTGGCGCACCTAGCCATGCGATGTGGCTAGGATTGTAGGCTATACCTATGGTGCGATGCCATACGATTTTGATGATCGCGAGATGCGATGACCAACATCATGCGATTTGACGGGCGTGCGAGACGCACCTAGCCATGCGATGTGGTTAGGATTGTAGGCTATACCTATGGTGCGATGCCATACGGTTTTGATGATCGTGAGATGCGACGACCAACGTCATGCGATGTGACGGACATGCAAGACGCACCTAGCCATGAGATGTGGCTAGGATTGTAGGCTATACCTATGGTGCGATACCATATGGATATTGATGATTGTGCGATACGATGCCCAATGTCACATGATGTGACCGGCGTGTTAGACGCACGTAATCATGCGATGTGACTAGGACTGCTAGGCTAATCCTATGGTGTGATTCCATATGGATACGATGGTCGTGTGATACAAAGACCAACGTTGCGTGCGAGGCGACGCGATGTGACTAGGGTTTATGGCTAGCCCTGTGATGTGATGTCATATGGGCATGATTGTGATTGATGTGATATAGTTGCATATTATTATTACTTCTAGTTCCTTGTGGATCATTGTTGTATCACCGTTCTCGCTGGGAACGGGATGACCGAGATCAACCCGGACTACTCACTAAGCAGTTGTGCTTAGCCCTCGTGGTTTTATCTTTTTCAGATCACGAGGAGCACATGTAGCAATTTGGACGATGAAATCGAAGAGGCAGCATCGCGTACAAATATTTTTCTATTGTATGTTTTGAACTATGGAACACGGTTTCCACATTTGCATGATTATGCTATTTTTAATTCGGATGTGTATTATTTTTTTAAACAAACAGTTGCAATGTTTTAATTTCCGCTGCATAACTATGTTTAAAAAGTTATAAAAATTTCCGTAATTCAGTGCTATAATATTTTATTGAGTTTTGTCCATATGACGCATCCTGTACACGGGATACGAGATTTGGACGTCACACTGACTTGTTTCGTTCTATCTGGGTCTGAATTCTATTTTGTTGTCCCACTTCAGGCAATATATTCATGATTACAATGCAGGCGAAGGTAGCGTCATAGCAGATCGTTGTTCTACATATCAGTAAACTGCAGTATTTTTTTGCTTCTCTCTATGTGGGGGGAACTTGGGACAGTGTTGGCCATTGTGACCAACCCCATAACATCTGCTACAAGTGAGGGGAAGCTAGTCATATGTTACCTCAATTGGCTGCTCCGTGTTGTCCTACAAAAGGATTGCTAACCGCGTTGGCAAGGGCTTATGCAGATGCACTTTGGTGTACACTCTGGCTAGACTCAAGTTTTCCTTGTTGATGGTAGAGCGGTATCCATGTACAGGGGCACTCTAATTCTAGTAACAATCCTGCATAGACAAACAACATTGTACAACATGCGAGGGATCTATCGAAATGATACCCATGTGTTGACTGTCTGGAGAGGGGGATTGTGTGGGTTGTGGTATGGGTTCCACAATAAAACAAACATCGGATAAGGTTTGATGTACCAAATATTCTGAGCAAGGATTCGATTTCTCAGTTCTGCATTATGCACTTTGAAGAGAAAAGTTTCGTTGCCTATTTCTTATACTCGGATTCTGGGACCCTTCCTTGCCCAAAGCCCGTTTACTGCTCCAATAAAACGATTCATGGTTGGAAGCAGGCCGTAGAACTGGCCAATGAGAAAATCCTGTCACTCCTTCGTCGATTCCATGATGGATTGTTCGGGGATGGTGATAAGAGGTATACTGATTGCGTGTATTCACGGCGTCCCTTAGGCATTTCATCTTTGGAATTGATGAGAACAAGTGCTTACTCCATTATGGTGTTGACTTTGGACCTTTAGTCTTATCCTTGTCATCTAGCTCATTGAAAGGTGCAACAATTGGAGTGGATAACTGAGCAGCCACCGATTCGGTATGGTTAGACCCATGCGATGGAGGAAAGCATGAAGAAGATTTTCTCTAGTCTCGGTGTTGAGGGCGATCATTCTGTTCGAGGAGACTAGGTCAGTCATTTTCATCGACAGATCTAGGGTTTGAGGAAAGAGAAAAAGAGGGTTTCACTAAAGATTCAACGTCGGAAGAAGGGGGAGGAACATAGGAGACTGGTGATTTTAGGGCGGAGATGTGAGAGAGGGGGTTGAAAGAAGAGGGGAGATGTGTAGTTGAACATTTGGAAGAGAGATTTAAGAGGAGCGTAGAGGTGGAGGGCCTAGGAGGCCAGGCGATGGTGGAGCGGAGGAAGAGCGAAGTCTGGGATGTATGGTTGTGCTTTGAGTGGTGATTTGGTCATTTTCCAACCGACAGTGGCCGACCGATGGGGTGGGTTCAGTGTTTTTTGTAGTGTATGAACAATTATTAGTGACTGGTTGATAAATTATTGTTGGAAACGATTGTGCCTGGATGTGATTAGAAGTGAATGATTGATTGCGGTTATGTTTTGATATAAATTATCAAAAATAACCTTGTTTTTAAAAAACTATAATAGTTGTAAGGGATTGTTGGTGGGTGACAAAGATCAGAAGAAAGCTCTGATGGAATCAGAGGTTTCCTGATTTTCTAGTCAAGCACTAAAAACTCTAGGTGGGTTAGAGGGTTTAAGGGTATTTTTGTAAGAATGGGATTCGGGTTGTTAATTCCGTTTCCTCTGGTTTTCTGGGTGGGTATAAATCCAGGGGAGTTTCAGGGGAAACTCACGACTTCTTCTTCAACCTCTAATCTGTTTGTTTTCCGTCAATAGTTCTCCGGCGAATTCGGTCTTCTGTGAATTCGTCGAACCTTGTAAACAAGAAGAGACTAGTGGATTGCTGAGCTTATCCCTCGGCCGTGACGTAGGATCCTTTCACCGATCCGAACACGTAAAAGCTTCTGGTGTTCTTTTGTTTTCAGTCTTCTTGCGTTCATCGTGTGAGCTCAGATCGGAGGGTAGCAGCTGACAAGTGGTATCAGAGCCACGGTTTCGATCCAGGGAGGACACAATTCTTCTCATCGAAACAGGTAATTCGCAATTTTTCATTGTGAATTGGTGAATTCTTTGAAGTTTTTGGTTGCAGGTCAGAAAAGACAACAGAATCTGTTGAAGAATTCAAACCTTGATCGAAGATCAAGAGAAAGGGATCTGAAACCAAGAAAATGGCGTCAACTCCGATAATAGTGAAACTCGATGTTGAAAAGTATGATGGAAAAGGGGACTTCACATTGTGGAAAGAGAAAGTGTTGGCTAGTTTGGAGATTTTCAGATTGCACAAGGTTCTATCAGAAAATTACTTGCCCAAGAAATCGAAAGATGACAAAGAAAAGAGAGAAACTACAGGAACAGATGTGAAATCAGAATCTCTAAAGGAAGAAGTCGGGGTGGATCAGGAAGATGGATCCAAAGAGACATACGAATCTCGATATGAGATGAGTAGAAAGGTTCGCAATTTGATACTGCTATGTCTGGCAGATCAAGTTATGCGAAAGGTGAAGCATGAACAGACTGCTTCAGGCATCTGGGGAGCATTGGAAAAGGAATTTCTACATAAAACCATGCCAAACAAGATGTATTTGAAGCAAAAGCTGTATAGCTTCAAGATGGACGAAAATAAGTCCATGGAAGACAACTTAGATCAATTTAGAAAGATGATAGCTGATCTGGTTTGTCTGCAGGTTGAGATCTCAGAGGAAGATCAAATAATGCACTTACTAAACGCTCTGCCAGATAAATACGAACAACTAAGAGATACTCTCAAATACTCAAGAAAGGATGATATGAGTATGGAAGAAGTGACCTCAGCAATATATTCCAAAGAACTTGAGTTTCAGGCAAAAATGAAGCCAAGTTTAGGGGAAGGGCTTTTAATTCGAGGTAAACCAGACAAGAAGTTTAACAAGAACCAGAAGCAGAAACAAGGTAAAGCAAAACCAAAAGGAAAGACAGAAACTGGTGCAAAAGCTAAGTCTGAAACAGGATGTTGGTTTTGTGGAAAGGAGGGTCATTTCAAGAAGCAGTGTAGAAACAGAAAAAGGTTTCTGGAAAACCAAAATAAGGGTCAAGGAGAGGCTGCTGCAGCCTCAGGAACTGATCTGGAATCAGAAGTTCTGGCAGTTTCAGATAAGGATCCATCAGATGAATGGATTCTTGACTCCGGATGCACATTCCATATGTGTCCAAGAAAGGAGTGGTTCTCTGATCTACAATTCTCGGAAGGAGGAAGAGTCCTAATGGGAAATAGCGGAATCTGTCAAGTTAAAGGAATAGGGAAAATCAAGCTCAGGCTAAGCAATGGACAGCTCAAGATACTAAGTCAAGTGAGATATATACCAGAGTTGAAGAGAAACTTAATCTCTTTGGGTTCACTAGACAAACAAGGTTTCGATTTCAGATCAAAGGATGGAAAACTGCAAGTGTGCAAAGGATCAGTGGAAGTTCTGGTAGGAAAATTGGAAGGAGGATTGTATATACTTGAAGGAAGCACATTCATAGCAGAATCTCAGGTTGCAGAAAATAGGGACGAAACAGTCCTATGGCATAGAACACTCGGGCACATGAGCAACAAGGGTCTGAAACTGCTAACACAGAGAGGCATTCTCGATAGCAAACAAGTAACACAGGTGGAGTTCTGTGAAGATTGTGTTTTGGGGAAAACTCACAGATCGAGTTTCCAGAAAGGAAAGCATACATCAGAAAGGCCACTAGAGTATATACACTCGGATCTATGGGGATCTTCTAATGTTAAAAGTTCACTAGGAGGAGCCCAATATTTTGTCTCCTTCATTGATGACTTTACTCGAAAGGTTTGGATATACCCCTTGAAAGCAAAGAATGAAGCTTTCAGGAAATTTACAGAGTGGAAAACCCAAGTTGAAAACCAGGTGGAAAGGAAAGTCAAGTACTTGAGGACAGATAACGGTCTAGAATTCTGCAACAAAGAATTCGATAATTACTGCAAGGATCAAGGTATCACAAGACACAGAACCTGTACATACACGCCACAACAAAATGGCGTTGCGGAACGAATGAACAGGACAATAATGGACAAAGTAAGAAGCATGTTATCTGACTCAGGACTTGGTCATGAATTTTGGGCAGAGACTGCATCTACGGCAGTGTACCTGGTAAACAGATCTCCCTCTAGCGCGATAGATTTCAAAATTCCAGAAGAAGAATGGACAGGGAAACAGTTAGACTTAACAAACTTGAGGAGATTTGGCTCAGTTGTATATGTACATACAAATCAAGGAAAGCTTAATCCCAGAGCAAAGAAAGGTATCTTTGTAGGATACCCTTCTGGAATAAAAGGATATAGAATATTGTTGCTAGAAGAAAATAAGATCTTAATCAGCCGAGATATAAGGTTCAAAGAAGATCAGACATTCAAGGAGCTGAGACAAAATGAGAGTAATCAACAGGGAACAGCTGAGTTGAAGGCTGAAAAGACAAGGTTTGAAATATCTGACTTCAGAATTGGACATAAACAGCCAGAACAAATTCCACAAGCTCAAGATTCGGGTGGAGAAGATTCAGTGTCAAATGAAGATGAGCAGAATTATGGAAGTGAACCTGATCTCACACAGAATCAGGATCGCTTGCATATACCAGAGTCAGAAACAGAACCAGAAGTTAGAGAGGAATCTCAAGACCTACAGAACTATCAGTTGGCTCGTGACAGAACTAGAAGAGTCATTCAACCTCCAAGCAGATATAGAGAAGACAATACAGTAGCATTTGCATTGAATGTGGCCAAAGAACTGGAGCTAGATGAGCCTAAAACTTATCAACAAGCATTACAGACCCATGAAAGTGAAAACTGGCTTCAAGCCATGAAAGAGGAGATGAGATCCGTAGAGCAAAACAACACTTGGGTTCTGGTAGATAAGCCAAGTAATCAGCGTGTCATAGGATGCAAATGGGTGTATAAATACAAACCTGGTATCCCCGGAGTAGAGAAACCAAGGTTCAAGGCCAGATTAGTAGCCAAAGGCTACTCACAAATCGAAGGAGTTGACTACCATGAGGTCTATGCTCCGGTGGTGAAGCACGTATCTATAAGACTGCTATTATCTATAGTTGTCTCGAAAAATTTGGAGCTGGAACAATTGGATGTCAAGACAGCCTTTTTGCATGGAGAGTTGGATGAACAAATATATATGGAGCAACCTGAAGAATATGGAAAGAAAAGGAAGAACAATAAAGTCTGCCTCCTGAAAAAGTCTCTGTATGGGTTAAAGCAGAGTCCTCGACAGTGGAACATGAAGTTCGACTCCTTTATGTCACAGCAGAAATTCAACAGAAGCAACTATGACCAGTGTGTGTATTACAAAGAGTTAAAGAAGGGATCCTATATATATCTCCTGATATATGTAGATGACATGCTCATTGCTGCTGAAAACAAGTCTGAAATTCAGAAGATCAAGCAGATGCTAAGTAAACAATTCGAAATGAAGGATTTAGGGAGTGCTAGCAGAATCCTTGGTATGGATATTATCAGGGACAGAGAAAGAGGAGTTCTGAAGCTGTCTCAGCAGAACTACTTGAAAAAGGTACTAAGCACTTTCAATATGACAGATTCAAAAACTGTCCAAACTGCATTAGGAGCTCATTTTCGACTGAAAAAGGTAGAGACCAAAGAAGAACTGTTAGATCTGGATGAAACTCCATACTTGAATGCTGTTGGCAGTTTAATGTATGGGATGATAGGAACTAGGGCTGACTTGGCCTATGGGTATGATAAGTCGATACATGAGTAAACCAGGAAAGGAACACTGGCAAGCAGTAAAATGGGTAATGAGATACGTTAAAGGAAGCTCGGAATTGGGTCTCAGATTCTCAAAGGAAACAGAATTCAAGATAATCGGCTATTGTGATGCAGATTATGCATCAGATCTCGACAAAAGGAGATCTATTACAGGTTATGTCTTCACACTAGGAGGAAACACCATCAGCTGGCGATCAAGACTACAACATGTAGTGGCTCTTTCAACCACAGAAGCAGAATATATGGCCTTGACAGAAGCTGTTAAAGAAGCACTTTGGCTCAAAGGACTAATCAACGAACTTGGAATTGAGCAAAGATTTGTTACTGTCTTCTGTGATTCTCAGAGCGCAATTTGCCTAGCTAAGAACAACATACATCATGAGAGGACGAAACACATCGATATAAGGTTGCATTTTCTCAGAGATGTGATTACAGAAGGTACAGTCCAAGTTCAGAAAGTGAAGACCGAAGACAATCCAGCTGACATTTTAACAAAATCTCTCCCGGTAAGTAAGTTTAGGGATGCTCTAAACTTACTCAAGGTTACTGGCTAAAGTCGGTAACCTGTCGAGGGAGGAGCGGTGATCCACGAAATTCTTCTGATACGTTTGTCAAGGTGGAGTTTGTTGGTGGGTGACAAAGATCAGAAGAAAGCTCTGATGGAATCAGAGGTTTCCTGATTTTCTAGTCAAGCACTAAAAACTCTAGGTGGGTTAGAGGGTTTAAGGGTATTTTTGTAAGAATGGGATTCGGGTTGTTAATTCCGTTTCCTCTGGTTTTCTGGGTGGGTATAAATCCAGGGGAGTTTCAGGGGAAACTCACGACTTCTTCTTCAACCTCTAATCTGTTTGTTTTCCGTCAATAGTTCTCCGGCGAATTCGGTCTTCTGTGAATTCGTCGAACCTTGTAAACAAGAAGAGACTAGTGGATTGCTGAGCTTATCCCTCGGCCGTGACGTAGGATCCTTTCACCGATCCGAACACGTAAAAGCTTCTGGTGTTCTTTTGTTTTCAGTCTTCTTGCGTTCATCGTGTGAGCTCAGATCGGAGGGTAGCAGCTGACAGGGATAATCCCAGAAAAATATTTGTACTTTTTTCTGGTCTAAATTTAATACTTGTACTTTTTTATTAGCTAAAAAACATCTGTACAATTGGTTTATCCCAAAACAAATCTCATACTTTTAAATTATTCGCCAAAAAACGCCTACCGTCAAATAATCGTCATGTAGGATAATGACAATCCTACGTGGCGGTGAAAAGTTTCAACCTCTCTCCTAATCACCGCCACATCCTCGCCATGTCGCCATGTAAGCATCATTGTAAGAATAAAATTAAAAATTAATAAACAATAAATAAATTAATAATTAATTAATTAATAAAATAAAAAATTAAATAAAAATACAAAAAATACACACACATATATACATACACATACACAAATATATGTATAAGAACTTTCCAGGATACTCAAGCCTTAATCCGGGAAACAGACGTAATGTTCCGCACAAGAGTTGCTTCGTTGTAGTCGGTAACTCCTGATCTTACAGAGCAATGTATTCAGTATTGGTTTTCAAAATTTTTTTGAGGTTATTGTATTCTGGGTTTGAGCAGGCTGATGATGCCTAAAATGCCACTTTGGCTCCTACTATGTAAACTCTGTACATTATTTTAGTTAATCAATACAAACCCTTATAAAAAAAACACTTACAGAAGAGGAAGATGTGGTTGTGTGGAAGATAGGTGGCAAGCCTACCGATACTTTCATCTCTAAAGAGATATGGAAAAATTCAAGGATACAACCGAAAAAGTGGCTTGACACATAATAGTTTGGTGCAGATTGTTGGGGACGGCAGTTGTTGATGACGGCAAAACTCCGGCGATTCGAGCGATTCCAGATAAGTACCTGAAATTAAAAGATTATTTTGTCGAGGCCTGTGAAGCACAGTTTCCTTAAGTTCGATTTCCGTGCCACCTCTAAAGCTTCGAGGCTATTGGAGCACGGTGAACTCCCAGGATACAACGACCGCGTATTTGGAAGAAGCTTTCCAAATACCAAGCGAACTCAGAGAGAGATATGAGCAAATATGTGAATGCTCTTTTTTCTCTAGAATGCTTGTTTCTTTTTTGTGTGTTTTATGAGCTAACCCAAGACCCCTATTTATAGTAGAGGGGAGAATCTCAAAACAAATCAATTTGAATTTCAAAATTCAAATTTGATTTTATCTTGATATTATCTCAATCTTATTTTAATCATATTTGATAAATTTTCTGCGGATTTGAATCCAATTTGAATTTGAATTTCAAATTCAAACAAGAATATTCTCTTAATATTCTGCAGATTTAAATTTATACGGACCGGGCTTCTCACGGACTAG
>NW_010965103.1:145061-145862 GCF_000463585.1 Tarenaya hassleriana
CAACATCATGATTAACGGGGTTCGTAACCTCCGCTGTATGAGGATTCTCATCGATATCCATAGCAGGAATCTCATTCCCTAGAGCAGTATTTGAATCCATGGGATTTCTTGGATTATCAATGATCTGTTGAATAAATCCAATCATTGTTAGCTTTCACAAAGCTTATAAACTAAACCGAGTTTCACTTAACTTATAAATTGGTTTTGCTCGCTTCCAGTGATAGCCGGAGGGTTCACCCCGATTCCCACGTCCTTACTATGAGGAGGGTATAAAGGGCTTCATCTTCAAACCCGGCCCGCTAAGACAAAGCTTGCTTCCCCAATTTACAGGAAAAGTTACTTCCGATTTTGTTTAACCTTTTCCTTTTCTTCCAAAAAAGATAAATAATAATAATATTCCTTTTTTTTCCTCACAAAACACTTGTAAATATATTGGGCTTTCTCTTATAGGCTTTTAGATTAATCTCTTCAAATTGGGTCAAAACTAAACTTTTCAATTTGGGCTTACTCTTTTGGGCTTTTCAATTAATCTCTTTGAATTTGGGCTTCAATTTTAAATTTGAGCTTCACAAAACAACTATTTGGTTTTTTTTTTCCAACATTTTTTTTTTAACCTAGTTGTTTTTAGATCCAAATTCGTGTGAGATTTTATACCGAAATTAAAAGGAGATTTAGGCACTTACCCGAGAAGTTTGCCTCGTGTTAACCATTTCGAACTTAAGATTGTTGGGGACGGCAGTTGTTGACGACGGCAAAACTCCGGCGATTCGAGCGATTCCAGATAAGTACCTGAAATTAAAA
>NW_010965103.1:146746-147341 GCF_000463585.1 Tarenaya hassleriana
TGTGTTAAGAAAAACAACATCTTTTGTTGCCAGCGTTTGAAATTTTGACCCTTAAATTGTTCAGGTCTCTCAGCCGGGCCGATAGGCACAATAGGAATTGCCTGGTTTTCGGAGTTCGCAACAACCGAAGGCATTTCTGGTAGGACAACGTTCGCAACGTTTGGCACTTGATTATTCATATCTGTGCCAACAACATCATGATTAACGGGGTTCGTAACCTCCGCTGTATGAGGATTCTCATCGATATCCATAGCAGGAATCTCATTCCCTAGAGCAGTATTTGAATCCATGGGATTTCTTGGATTATCAATGATCTGTTGAATAAATCCAATCATTGTTAGCTTTCACAAAGCTTATAAACTAAACCGAGTTTCACTTAACTTATAAATTGGTTTTGCTCGCTTCCAGTGATAGCCGGAGGGTTCACCCCGATTCCCACGTCCTTACTATGAGGAGGGTATAAAGGGCTTCCTCTTCAAACCCGGCCCGCTAAGACAAAGCTTGCTTCCCCAATTTACAGGAAAAGTTACTTCCGATTTTGTTTAACCTTTTTCTTTTCTTCCAAAAAAGATAAATAATAATATTCCTTTTTTTT
>NW_010965103.1:147536-160445 GCF_000463585.1 Tarenaya hassleriana
TCGAACTTAAGATTGTTGGGGACGGCAGTTGTTGACGACGGCAAAACTCCGGCAATTCGAGCGATTCCAGATAAGTACCTGAAATTAAAAGATTATTTTGTCGAGGCCTGTGAAGCACAGTTTCCTTAAGTTCGATTTCCGTGCCACCTCTAAAGCTTCGAGGCTATTGGAGCACGGTGAACTCCCAGGATACAACGACCGCGTATTTGGAAGAAGCTTTCCAAATACCAAGCGAACTCAGAGAGAGATATGAGCAAATATGTGAATGCTCTTTTTCTCTAGAATGCTTGTTTCTTTTTTGTGTGTTTTATGAGCTAACCCAAGACCCCTATTTATAGTAGAGGGGAGAATCTCAAAACAAATCAATTTGAATTTCAAAATTCAAATTTGATTTTATTTTGATATTATCTCAATATTATCTCAATCATATTTGATAGATTTTCTGCGGATTTGAATCCAATTTGAATTTGAATTTCAAATTCAAATAAGAATATTCTCTTAATATTCTGCAGATTTAAATTTATACGGACCGGGCTTCTCACGGGCTAGGCCCGTTTTGATTCTATCAAAAAAATACACACACATATATACATACACATACACAAATATATGTATAAGAACTTTCCAGGATACTCAAGCCTTAATCCGGGAAACAGACGTAATGTTCCGCACAAGAGTTGCTTCGTTGCAGTCGGTAACTCCTGATCTTACAGAGCAATGTATTCAGTATTGGTTTTCAAAATTTTTTTGAGGTTATTGTATTCTGGGTTTGAGCAGGCTGATGATGCCTAAAATGCCACTTTGGCTCCTACTATGTAAACTCTGTACATTATTTTAGTTAATCAATACAAAACCTTATAAAAAAAACACTTACAGAAGAGGAAGATGTGGTTGTGTGGAAGATAGGTGGCAAGCCTACCGATACTTTCATCTCTAAAGAGATATGGAAAAATTCAAGGATACAACCGAAAAAGTGGCTTGACACATAATAGTTTGGTGCAGATTTGGTACACTTAAACACTCCTTTATCACTTGGCTCTTTACACTCGAACGATGCCCGACCAAGGAAACAATGGCATCTTGCCTCAACACGGACATGTTGTGTCTCTTCTGCAGGAACAAAACGGAAAACAGGGATCACCTCCTCTTGGATTGTGTTTTCACGCAGGAACTCTATTGCTCAGTCTTGAGGAAATGGGAAACCCTATCACAGCAATCTACATGGCACAATTCCCTATAATGGTTGTTGGGGACGTGCGTGGGACTGCAAAATCCGAAATCATGGGGCTTGCATTATATGGTAACTTCCCATTTACACCATTTGGGCTGAAAGAAACTCCAAGATTCACTCTTCCAAATTCAAGGACACGGTCATACTTGATATAGACATCGATTGAGGATTCCGAACCAAAATGGCGGGAATCCGTTCGACACACCCGAACATCCGTGATCTATACCCTATGGCGGGAATGAAATGTCAGAATCCACGACTCTACATTCTCAGACGAGGACACTATCTTTCACATCTATGATACTACTCTTCGACGGTTGGCGGCATCTTTCCGGAACGAAAAAACGAACCTCGCATCAGCAATATTACAAAGATGGTTTGGATAATTATTATATTGGTTTCGGTTTGGATTATCTTTACTATTTTTGGGTAATTAGGAAAACTTTATTAACCACTAGATCAGAGAGATATCGGCCGCAAGGCCTCTTTTGATTATTTTGGCTTTTCATCTTTTGTATAGATTGAAAAAGCATTTTGTACAGATTCGAAAGTAATAGAAACACCCATCTTTAACCCCAAAAAAACTTTGTTGCAGCTATATGGTTCAGCACTCCCTAAACGTCATGTTGGCAATCTTTCACATGGAGTCTTTTCTGTAATTTTAGAAAAAGCTCTTATATTGGATTTTGTTAGCCTTTCAGTTGTATATGACTAACTACACATGTAGAAACCACTCTTGATGTACGAGTTACTTTACAATATAATATAATATAATATAAATACACCCTTTAACAAAAAAAAAAGAGTCAGTTATCGGACCTCAATCATTATTATATTATTTTGAACAAAAAGTAGATAAATTGGGTTCGATATGATTTATTTCATATTAATATTAGTTCAATTGATTAAATTATAATGGAAATAAACATGAATTGTTTTGGTATGGGTTAACCCAGTAAGATAAAAATAATTTTTAAAACAAGAAAATTTTGATGGATTTGAGATTGGTTTCTGTTGGTAACGTGACTCAAAAGCAGTTTTAGGGAAGTTTTAAAGTTTCAGTTTATGGTAGCAGTTATAAGTTGTTGGTTTCTAACGGTTTATTATTTTGTCTATAAAAACATGTATTTGCGGATGTAAGAGATATTGCAGAAGGTTTGGTTTTCTGTAATCATTATATTCAGTTTCAAAGCACATAGAGAATCAAACACAAGAGAAGAAAAGTGTCAGATTTATCTATGTTGAGAGGAAACCGAGAAGGGTTTGTTTGTGTATTTGTGTATGTATTTATGTATTGTGTTAATGTAAGAGTGTTTTATTTGAGAAAGATAAAAGTGGTATCAGAGAGTTTGAGGTCTTTTTAGGATCGATGGGAATATGGGTCAGAAAAAACGATTTGATTTTTTTTTCTATTTTTTTGTTCGAAAGAAAAAAGAGTTTGTTTTCTCGTTTTTTTAAAGAAGAGTGTGTAAAGAATGATCACTTTCAGAGAGAAACTTCGAGGAGAACGTTGAAGAATGCTGGTGACACGGTGGTGTTGAATATTGTTGTAAGCATGTTGTTTGAGGGTTTAACCCTCAGTAACGTAAACCCATTTTTTGCGGATTCGAGAAGAGGCATATGTGCACTCGAAAAACGCACATGTAGACTCGAAACGGGGCAATTATGCACTCGAGAAAGGTTTGAAGATTGTTTTGTTTTAGGAGGAGTACCCGGTGGAAGAGATCTGAAAAAACCGGTGCTGCCTTGACGGTGAAAGTAGAAATTTTTTGGTTTTGTTGTGAAAAAAAAGTCTGTGCGATTCAAGCTAACAAGTTTGGTTGAGTGTCACTGTTGAAGAATATGGTAAGGCTGTTGGGTTTTTTGACTTGGTCGCGGACTAGGAAATGAGATGATTCTGAAGAGCTTTTGAGTCAAGGAGGAGGTTTGGTAACATGACTCAAAAGGCAGTTTTAGGGAAGTTTTAAAGTTGCAGTTTATGGTAGCAATTATAAGTTGTTGGTTTCTAACGATTTATTATTTTGTCTATAAAAACATGTATTTGCGGATGTAAGAGATACTGCAGAAGGTTTGGTTTTCTATAATCATTATACTCGGTTTCAAAGCACATAGAGAATCAAACACAAGAGAAGAAAAATGTCAGATTTATCTATGTTGAGAGGAAACCGAGAAGGGCTTGTTTGTGTATTTGTATATGTGTTTATGTATTGTGTTAATGTAAGAGTATTTTATTTGAGAAAGATAACAGTTTCAACTTAAAAAAAAACTTAAAAAGAATCAGAACTAATTAAAGTTACAACTAAATTTAGATTGGTTATTGATTTGATCCCATTTATTTTTTTAATTAAAACAAGGAAAAATTGCATATAAATATCCGAACTTTTACAAAATTCTCAAATAAATATCTCAACTATAAAATTTCCAAATAAATACCTAAACTTTTTAAAACTTCCACATAAATACCCAAACTTCTAAAAAATTACCAAATGAAACAATATTCGTTGACGGCAAGTCATCAATTACCGACAGATTCTGTTACCAATTTAAGGGATAATCACATATAAATACCTGAACTTTTACAAAATTCTCAAATAACTACCTAAACTATAAAACTCTCAAATAAATACCTGGACTTTTCAAAACTGACTTATAAATACCCAGACTTTTAAAAAATTTCCAAATAAAAGCAAAATCTATTAACACCGTTTAATTTATAACGGAATCCGACGAAAATTGATAACACAGTCGATTAACGCCGTCAACGAATTTTGTTTTATTTGACAAGTTTTTAAAAGTTTGGGTATTTATATGGAAGTTTTAAAAAGTTGAGGTATTTATTTAGGAGTTTTATAATTCAGATATTTATTTGGAAATTTTGTAAAAATTTAGGTATTTATATGCGATTATACCTAATCGTTAATGAATTTTGGTTTTATTTGGTAAAAATTTTAAAAGTTTGGGTATTTATATGGAAGTTTTAAAAAGTTCATATATTTATTTAGAAATTTTATAATTCAGATATTTATTTAGAAATTTTGAAAAATTGAGGTATTTATATGTGATTTTTTCTTAAAAAAGTATAATCGATTAAATATTGAAAGTTTTGTGTAAAGTGATTTTTTTTTCCAGAAACTTACCCATTTGATTTAAAAAGTCTAATATACAAAAATAGAATTTGACTGATTGAACTGATATTTATTCCTATTCTTGTTAAAAGTTTGGTTTGTTTTTTTTTTACGTTAACAATCCTATTTATCCTTATTTTTTTCATTTAATTTCACTAAAATATATTCAACATTCAACGTATATAATTAATCAACTATCTAACGTAAAAAAAAAAAGGAAAGTGGCATGACTGCTTAGATGATACTATCCTTTTACTAATATTGGAAGTATGGTTTGTCCTTATTTTATTTACCTTAAAACTTATATTTGCCCTACTTTTTTCAATTAATTTTGCTACAACATACAAAATTCATATTTATGTTTTATGCTTGTAAGTTGAGCAAAAATATATTAACTATGACGTTTCAACCAAAAAAAACTATGACGCAGGAAATATTTTTCTGCAAGTCGAATAGGTTTTGAAAATTCATAATCATACTAAACAAAGCAAAAAAAAAAATATTTAAAATATTTGTAATAACAAAATGACTAATTTAAAGTAATAAAGAAAATAGTTGTTTTATTTGAGAAAATAGTTTTCATCAACACCAAGTTATAAATACAATATTAAATAGTGTACATTTTCTTCTATTTAAACAAAGTAATTAAGTTTTTTTTTTCTGTAAGTGAATATACTATTTTCAGTGAATAGATACTGATTTCAATTTATTTATTTATTTAAACAATTGGTTATTTATATTTTTTTATAAGATTATGTATAAAAGACAATTTCATATTATAGTATTTTCTATATGTTTTCGTTTATAAGATTTTGTATACATCACAATCTTATATTATACAACAATTGATGATTTAAATTGAAAATATTTTAACCTAATTATGTATCTAGTGTTATTTTAGAAATATGTTACCAACACATTTATAATGACCCAAAATTCGGTATTTCGGATCGGTTGAATAGTCATTTGTATTATAAAAAAATCAGTTTATTCTATAATCAATCTCAAAATCTCATATCTATTACGGAAATCTACAACAATAAAATTCAATAATTTAAATCTAAATATTAATTTCATAAATAAATTAAATTAAAAAAATCCAAATCATCATGTCTTTTACAACTATTGAGTCGAACCATATGATCTGTTTTACCTTTTATTTTGGAGAAAATTTAAAGGGTGAACTACACATATAATTTTACAAACTATATATTATTAAATTATCTCATAGATAATATCTGAAAAATTGACAAAAAGAAAACAAAACTTTAGAATCGTGTGGTTTTTCCTTAAACTTTTAACCCAAGTGACAATAAAATCAATATTTTATTACAAACACTCACCGTAGAAGAAATCAACACATGAACTAATCTTCAAAGTCAACCGTCACATTACCCCCAAAGCACGAAACCAAAAAAAACATTTTCATTTTTTTAAAAAAATTGATCAATCTCCCCGACGATCTCTGCTTCCGGTGACGGGGAACCCGATACCGTGTCTTTTCGACGGAAAAACAGAGAACAGCAAGCTACAAACGACACCAACACCCATCGGAACAATGTCCAAAACCTCCTTTGTCTGACTCTCCGGCGACGGGTAAAAGCAACTCAAAACGTTGTTGTCTCTCAAAGCCACGGCTCCAAAGACAAGAACAGAGAGCACGGCATGGATCCAATCCATGGCTCGGATACGATATTTGGAAAGATCGGGTAAACCCGCACCGGATGGGTCCGGATAATCGAACATCCACATGCCACGGCGAGTGACGAAACCGTAATAAACGTTACCGTCGTCGGCCTTGACACTGTCGGTGAACGAGGTGAGGAAACAGGAGAGGGCGAGGAGGGCGAGGAGCACTGCGGTACAAGCACGAGTGGTCATGTCACAGACGCCGTTTGAGGTGAAAGCTGGGGTGAGGAGCTGAAAGGCGAGCAGGGTTCCGGTGGGGAGGAGGTTGGCTAGGTTAGCCGCCATGGTCAAAGTCTGAGACATGGCTCGTTGAGACATCGATCGTTGTCTCTTGAGCTGGGGCTGAGCCTGAGGGTTCGGTCCCGGCTCGGGCATTAACTCTTGTTGCTGGTCCGCTGGGTCATTGGTGGTTCTTGACCTAAGGGAAGACATTCTCTGTTTTCTTTCAACAGATACTTTGTGGCCTTTTGCTTTGGTTAATGGGAGATTTTGGTTGTGAATATGACGGAGTAATATATAGTCGAGGATGTAAAATAAACGTGAAGGTTTATACCGAAAATAAATAAATAAACGTGAAGGTTGAAGCTTCTTGGTTTCTTGACGTGTTCAACGTTTCAGATGGGGGCGGTCCATGCGCATATGTATATATGTATATATGCTTGGTCATATATTCGCCGTCACCTATCGATACATTCAACATAGGTTACACATATCGGTTTTGTATATTTTTTGGTTTGTTTTTTAAAAATAAACTTTTTTTTAAGGATTTTAAGTTGCCTTTTTATGTTATTTTTGTATTTATTTCGGATTCAATTTGAATTCGATTAATTTACTTTAGATGAATGGTATCAAATTGGCTTCACAATCAAATTTAATTCGAATGCAATTATACTTATTCCATTTGAATAACATCTCAACCCTAAATCTCTGCCTATAATTCAACTTTTTTTTTTATGAATTATATATATATATATATACACATACGTGTTTCTATGAGTAAAGGTTGATTTTTGGGGAAAAGGTTGCAAGAAAGAATCCAATGGTATTTTTGTAACGCTTACCCAAAATGGCGGTAAAGAAAAAACAAAATGCCGATAAAAAAAAAGCCAAAATTATCGTAGCTTTAGAATTAGCGAGTAAATCACATATTCTCACATGATTTATGACATTGAACGGATAATAATAATAATAATAATAATAATAATAATAATAATAATAATAATAATAATAATAATAATAATAATAATAATAATAATAATAATAATAATAATAATAATAATAATAATAATAATAATAATAATAATAATAATAATAATAATAATAATAATAATAACAACAACAACAACAACAACAAAAACAACAACAATAATACTAACATTGTCTCGTTTTAGCACTGAATCCACCCAATTTTTAAAGAATGAATTTTTATCAAAGGAATTTTTAATAAATTCAAGATTTTTAATATGAATTTTAAATTTAATTTTGGTATGGAATCTCATATTTTCGTTTTGTTTTAATTATTTTAAAGTTTGATTTTTTAGTTATAATTAAGATTTTATATTAAATTTGGATTCAATTTCTATTTGATATTTGGATTCTCTTAGAAATTTATTTTTTATTAAAAAATATTTATTTGTTTTTAAATATTTACATTTCATCCAATTTGTAATCATTCTTTTATATTCCATTAGAATATTCAACCTAGTTAAGATAATATCATCACTTGTTGGTTTTTAAGTGTTTAATCAATTGCCAACATTAATTAATCTCTTAATTAAGCCAAGTGTGAGGCGAAAGACACGTTCGGAATGGTTGACCAAAAGACATGTCAACTTGTCAAGCATATATTTGTTTAATTTTCTATTTTAAAGTAAAACAAAACATTTTTAAACTCTAAAATATAACAACTACACGAAAGCATTTATCGTAAATCATATGCCGTTGATTTTTATTAAAATAGTGCAAATAGGGTGATTTTTATTTTTATAATTTCTATAACCGGAAATGCAAGGAGTAGCATACCCAACAATTATTATTTTTTTAAATAAACCGTAATAATTGGTGGAAATTAAATCTGTTCGATTGATTTAATTATTGATTTTAGGAAATATTGACCCCGTTTATCTTCTTCGGTGTTTCCCAGTCCGAGTCAAAGAGGAACGACGTCGTGTGAGTAAAAAAAGACAGCATGACGGCGGCTTCGCTCATTGGACGGTATAAAATAGAATTGACAATATATCTACAATACCCATGAAACAAAAAATTAAATAAAAAAGACTCATTATCATGGCAAATGAAACAAAAACCTCCAAACATTTATGAATAGATAAAAAAACTTGATAAATTTTGAAAAAAAAAACTGAAAGAAAAATAAAATAAAAGAAATGACGCAAATCGTAACGTCTCTCTCTTTCCTCAGTCACTTCTTCTCACTCTCCTCACTCACGTTTCAGCGCTCTCTCTCCTATAACTCGCGATTTTCCTCATTCACGTCTTCTCTCTCTCCGCAAATTGTAACGATTTTCACTCTCACTCGAAACCGCCGAACCGTTCAAGTGTTTGTACCCTAAATTTCATTTTCTCTCAGCGCTCTCTCTTTGGGTAGACAGAAGAAGCAAGCGCGACTGCGAAAAAATGGAAAGTTCAGGGTCTTCGTCACATTCTTCGATCGAAAGTGAGAGCCGTATGGAGATTTCAGAGTTAGATGAACACAAGGTAAGTTAAACTTCAATTTCTTTGCAAATTTGTTTGATTTTGAGATGTGTTGTTGTTCGATTGAAGTGTGGGTTGGGAATTTGAAGGATAAAGCATTAGGGTTTTGGGCATTTTTGAAATTTGGAGATTTCGAAATAGAATTTTGATTTGAGACTTTATAGTTAAAATCGAGTGAGATGGTTGAGTTTTGGTCACAATGGATAAGTTTCAATCAAATAAGACAGTGATATAGGACACAACATGGTATGGATCGATGGATGTATAGATTGTCATGAAGAATCGGATGACCTAAGGATCCAAATGCTATGGTCTCACGGTCACAGTCACAAAGGTCACAGTGTCACATGTTTGTATAGTCACTAGGTCACAGTCTCAAAGGTCTCAGTGTCACATGTTTATATAATCACAAGGTCACAGTCTCAAAGGTCACAATGTTTGATATTTTGCAGGCGCTGTATATCTACAAACTTGATCAAATTCAGTTATGCCCGAAGATAAATACGAGATGTTACCCGGCTGAGATACTGAAGAAGCTGAAAGACCTACTAACAAACGAGGAATGAATGTACTTTAGCAAAGAGTCACAGTTTCAACATCTGTTTCACACCAAATTCGAAGAGACACTGAAGATGGCACCTGCTGCATTCCTCATCAACCATGCAGTGTTGGACGAGGACGAGGACGATTGCGAGCTATGGTTTGTCGTCAATGGAGTGCCCATCAGGTACTCCATCGTGGAGCACGCCCTGATATCGGGATTGAAATGCGGTGAATGTCTGCCAGGGTGGGAGTACAAAAGGAAAGATAAGTTCAGACTGAAGATGTTTGGGAATCAGAAAGTGTCTAAGCAAAACGTTCTTAGACAACTTGAGAAGACGCCAATCGCTAAGGTTGGTGATCAGAAGAAATTAGCCATGGTGATGATACTCGGAGGGATTCTGGACCATGGCACCACAGAAGATAGTATCAACAATGATTTAGTCGACATGATGAATGATTTGGAGTTCTGTGAAAGATTTCTGTGGGGACGATATACATTTGACAAGATCAATGATCAAATATGGAAAAGTTTTGCGAGTGGAATTCCGAACGAAAAATGGCACTATCGAGGATTTATAATACCCCTTATGGTAATTATTTTTTTGTTTAATGGCTTATTTTAGAGTTGCCATTATATATGTTACTATGATTTGAGGGTTTGTTTGCTGTGTGATAATATTTAAATAATATTTTGCAGTTGCTTCCATTCGAATGTATATCCGGCTTGGGTTGCAATGGGTGGTATAAAGATGTTAAAGAAGCAGATCCGGGGTGTCCTAGGATGTTCAAGAAGTTCGTGAAAGTAAACGTCCGATGGACCTTTAGTAATGTCATAAAAAAGATTGGGAAGAAATCAGAGATACGCCTAAATCACAATATACAATAATCACATAGTCACATAATCACATAGTCACATAGTCACATGACACCATTGGCGATGATCACACAGTGACTATGTTTTATGGTCACATGGTCACATGATTCAGAATGTGTCATATGTTGGTTTAGTGCTCTATGATGTACTGTTTATGAGCTTTATTCAGATACATTTGATGTATTGATACTTTCTACGATTTTATGAGAGTATTTGATTCATTACATGTTCTTGTATACTAGATGTGTTATGAAATCCATGTATCATTATGAATGATACTAAACTCCCTAGTCTTGTGTCATTATGGGAATGATGACATAATAAGACTAGTATGATGTGTGATTGATGATCATATAGATGATCATAGGTATTGGATACGATCACAGTCATAGGTATTCGTTGGAGAATGGAATACTGGATTGGCCCGCATGAGATTGTCACATGGACTAGCGTCATGACTGGAATCTCATATGGCGGTTCCATGATTGGATCCTAAGACCTGAGATATCTACGGAATCCAACATGAGGAGTTGCGTGCTTTGATTACGTCAAACGTCCTGCGTAACAGGAGGACTATAAAGGCGTGTATCAGGTACGAAACGAATCATGTGTTGGATTGTAGATAATCAAGACGGGATTTGTACCTCTCGTAAAAGAGAGAGATATCGCTGGGCCCCTCGTGTGAGCGAGACTGTAGAAATGTGTGGCCACACTATAGATGAACGTCGTCTATTTCAGACAGTCGAACTGAGTGAACGAGAAAGCAGTCGAATCAGAAAAGGTGGCTTGTCCATGCCTTATATTCGACATATGATATCGTGATACAAAAGGATCATCAACCGGAATCATCACTGGCGTTCGTAAGATCACGAACAAACTCTATTCGAGATAAGTAGTCATAGTGTCTTGCTAGAGACCGCCTATGACTTGTATACCCGAAATAGGGATTTCAGGTTATACTGCTATGTCGAATGAGCCTACAGGGTCACACACGCAGGGAAAGACAAATGCACGAGAAAACGTCGAGAAATCTGGATAAGTGGTCCGGACCGTCCGGTCTAGGAGTAGACCGAACGGACCGGAGCATCTAGTCCGAACGGACCAAGTTGTTGGACCGAAAGAGAGTCCAGTCCGAACGGACCAAGTGTTGGACCGAACGGATTAGAGAGTCCCGTCAGACCGAACGACCCTAGTTATATGACTGGTTCGAACGGACCAAGTGTCCAGACCGAACGGACTACTAAGCAGTCCGTTCGGTCTGGGTTTCGGATTTAATTTAAAATCCGGAATTATGGTTAATCACTTGAATAAGAGGAGATTAATAATCCTAACACTAAGGGCCGTAAAGAGAGAACTTCTTCAGACCTTTTTGGAGAGTCTAAAGGGTTGAAGAAGTGATCTAAGTCCCGTTTTTCTAAAAGCACATCATCGAATAGAAGATTCGAGTCCTAGCAGACAAGTTCCAAAGGTTGAAATCCATCCTGAGGTGTGGATACGTGTAGAGGGCAAGGTATTCTTCCTGCCTACAGTGATCGGACGAACATATCAATTGATACAGGTCCCGGATCGATTGAGGTAAGCGTTCTAACGTTTCTACAAGATCATGCATGATAGGTTTTAGGGTTTCATCAAAATTTTTGTTTTTCATCCGCTGCGCAAACCCTAGAACTGATCTCTTAGGAATTAGATTCGCTCTAGAGATCCCAGGAAAACCCAACAGTGGTATCAGAGCCTGGTTGCTCTGCATGATTTTGTTAGAACCCGATCACGCACGTTATAGGATTTGAATTGTTTGAATCCGTGTTTGCTTTGATGCTATGCATGATTTGATTGTGGATCTAGAGTAGATTTTCTGTTCATTGTTGCATAGTGTGCAAGAGGCTTCTGTTCTGAGTTCATAGACGAAAAGCGGGAGGAAATCAGATCTGTATCGGGACCAAAACGACGAAGAACATGATCTGATCGCGTTTTTCCGTCTAGACCGAACGGTCTGGTCCCTTGGACCGGACGGTCTAGGGTTTGTCGTTTCCCTGGACTAGATGATCCAGTCCGTTCGGACCAAGATGTTGGACCGAACAGACTAAGGTGTGTAGACCAAACGGACTGCCGTTTGATCTAGGTCACTAGTCCGAGAGAGAAGGACCGAAGGGGCAAGAGTCCGGACCATTGGTCTGGACCGAACGGTATGGAGAGTCAGACCGAAGGACTGAAGAGTCAGACCGAACGGACTGACCATTCCAGACCGAACGGACCGAACTTGAACCGAAGATCGAACCGCGTAGACTGATCGGTCTAGGCCTAGACCGATCGGTCTAGTTCCCGACGCTTCACCAAAATTTGATTTTTTGTTTCGGGATATGGTTTGAGCAATTGTTGCTTAAAACCGATCAACTGTGATTCAGAATAACATGATTCTTTTTTATGGATGGTCCATAGTGGATGAATGTATGTAACTTAATCAAGATATTATATATGTTTGATTGAGTGGGAGCTTCGGGATTGGGATTGCATAATCGATTGGATTGTCCATTCAGATTTTGAACAATCGTTGCACAGAAACCGATTAGATCTAGAAGCTTTACGAGTAAAGCACTTGTCAAGGCCTCGATCGTACGTGTCATGGGCCATCCCAAAGCTGGGTGTGTCGTGCTATCTTGGTGAGGCAAGATGGAGAAATGGTGGTTCTCATAGCTTGAAAGTAGATGCTTGATCTGAATGTGGTTTCGAAAATCCCT
>NW_010965103.1:160914-161309 GCF_000463585.1 Tarenaya hassleriana
AGTCCATTCTTATGCGAAATATGGATCTTAGTCCCATATAGAAAATTATTATAGGGTTATTTTTCTGTATGGGAATATAGCTCATTTTAAATCTATGTTGTCATTGTTTGATGATGGACTAGCTGGTAGTAGATCATAGATATGTAGACGTTGATTGATGATGGGCTAGCTGGTAGTTGATCATTTATAGAATCTGCATTTGTTTTGTATGTTCTGTTTGTCTTTTTTGTAGGACATGACGTCAACCGGTAGCGTACCGAGTTTGACAATGCGATCTATCCTTGAGAAGGATAAGTTGACCGGGACGAACTTCTTAGACTGGTATCGGAACTTGAGAATTGTTCTCAAGCACGATAAGAAGTCTTATGTCCTGGAAGGGGCTCTACCACCAGAGC
>NW_010965103.1:162655-166297 GCF_000463585.1 Tarenaya hassleriana
GCACTTCGAGAAAAACGAGACTTGGAACTTGTTGAGCTTTTTGGATCTCACCAAAAACTCTCCAAGAACACCAAAAGTCGGCTGCTCAAACTCTCTTCCGAATTAGGGTTTTAATCTCTTTCTTATAAAGTGATTTAACCCTAATTCGGTTTAATTTCGGAAAACCTGAAGCCCGGAACGGACGGTCCAGAGATACACGCGGACCGTCCGTTCCAGCACGTGGAACGGACGTTCCGCTCACGTGGACCGTCCGGTCTGGTTCGGGCGGACCGTCCGTTCTGGACTTTCTGGTCCGTCCGTTCCAGCCCCTTCCGTCTCGGTTTTTCGTCGTTTTCTCTCGTGCATTTGTCCTTCCCTGCGTGTGTGACCCTGTAGGCTCATTCGACATAGCAGTATAACCTGAAATCCCTATTTCGGGTATACAAGTCATAGGCGGTCTCTAGCAAGACACTATGACTACCTATCTCGAATAGAGTTTGTTTGTGATCATACGAACGCCAGTGATGATTCCGGCTGATGATCCTTTTGTATCGCGATATCATATGTCGAACATAAGGCATGGACCAGCCACCTTATCTGATTCGACTGCTTTCTCGTTCACTGAGTTTGACTGTCTGAAATAGACGACGTTCGTCTATAGTGCGGCCACACATTTCTACAGTCTTGCTCACACGAGGGGCCCAGCGATATCTCTCTCTTTTACGAGAGGTACAAATTCCGTCTTGACTATCTACAATCCAGTACATGATTCGTTTCGTACCTGATATACGCCTTTATAGTCCTCCTGTTACGCAGGACGTTTGACGTAATCAAAGCACGCAACTCCTCATGTTGGATTCTGTAGATATCTCAGGTCTTAGGATCCAATCATGGAACCGTCATATGAGATTCTAGTCATGACTCTAGTCCATGTGACAATCTCATGCGGGTCAGTCCAGTATTCCGTTCTGCAACGAATACCTATGATTGTGATCGTATCCAATACCTATGATCATCTATGTGATCATCAATCACACATCATACTAGTCTTATTATGTCGTTATTCCCATAACGACACAAGACTAGGGAGTTTAGTATCATTCCTAATGATACATGGATTTCATAACAGATCTAGTATGCAAGAACATGTAATGAATCAAATACTCTCATAAAACCATAGAAAGTATCAATACATCGAATGTATCTGAACAAAGCTCATAATCAGTACATCATAGAGCACTAAACCAACAATCTCCCACTTGCTCTAATCATGAACTGCTAAACATCTAATGCCCATATCCCTAACATGACTCTCATGCTTCGACGAAGGGAGAGGCTTCGTCAAGGGATCGGCAATGTTGTCATCTGTCGACACTCTGCAAATGTGCACGTCTCCTCTGTCTATAATCTCCCTGATAAGGTGAAATCGTCTGAGTATGTGTTTGGATCGTTGATGGGATCTGGGTTCTTTCGCTTGTGCGATCGCTCCATTGTTGTCACAATACAGAGCAATGGGGCTATCAGCACTTGGAATGACACCCAAGTCGCCAACAAACTTTCTGATCCAAACAGCTTCCTTTGCTGCGTCCGACGCTGCAATATACTCAGCTTCTGTAGTAGAATCTGCAACGGTCGCCTGCTTGGAACTCTTCCAGCTAACAGCGCCTCCGTTTAAGCAGAAAACATAGCCAGACTGCGATCTGTAGTCATCCGAGTCTGACTGAAAACTAGCATCGGTGTAACCTCTTACAGCGAGCTCGTCTTCCGACCCACCGTATACCAAGAACACATCCTTAGTCCTTCTCAAGTACTTCAGGATGTTCTTGACGGCGATCCAGTGCGACTCACCTGGATCTGACTGGTATCTACTCGTAATGCTCAACGCGTAGGATACATCCGGTCGAGTACAAAGCATGGCATACATGATGGATCCAATTGCCGAAGCATATGGAATCCGGTCCATGCGTTCTCGCTCATCAGGTGTCGTAGGACACTAACTCTTGCAGAGAACTGTGCCACTGCTCATCGGTAAGGTTCCTTTCTTGGAATCTTGCATCTTGAACCGTTTCAAGACCTTATCGATGTAAGTACTCTGACACAGTCCTAGAAGACGCCTCGATCTATCTCTATAGATCTTTATTCCTAGAATATAGGCCGCTTCTCCTAGGTCCTTCATAGAAAACTGCGTTCCTAGCCAAGACTTAACATCTTGCAAGGTAGGAACGTCATTCCCTATAAGGAGAATGTCATCCACATACAACACCAGAAAAACTACTGTGCTCCCACTAACCTTCTTGTAAACACATGGCTCGTCTTCGTTCTGTGAGAAACCAAACTTTTTGATTGTCTCATCAAAGCGAAGGTTCCAGCTCCTCGAAGCCTGCTTCAGTCCATAAATGGACCTCTGAAGCTTGCACACCATCCTCGGGTTCCTCGGATCGACAAAACCTTCGGGTTGTGTCATGTACACATCCTCGGTCAAATTCCCGTTAAGGAACGCGGTCTTGACATCCATTTGCCATATCTCATAGTCGTAATATGCGGCTATGGCAAGTAGGATCCTGATGGACTTCAGCATAACTACGGGCGAAAAAGTCTCATCATAGTCAATACCATGAATCTGACGGAATCCTTTCGCCACAAGTCGTGCCTTATACGTGTGCACGTTGCCATCCATGTCGGTCTTCTTCTTGAAGATCCACTTGCATCCGATGGGTTTTATCCCTTCAGACGCATCAACCAGAGTCCATACTTGGTTGTCTGACATGGATTGCATCTCAGACTTCATAGCCTCGCGCCATTTCTCGGAATCCGGACTCGCCATAGCCTCCGGGTATGTGGTAGGCTCGTCATGTTCTAATAACATGAGTTCCTCATTCCCAGTCACGAGAAATCCATATCTCATTGGCTCTTGGCGAATCCTGCCTGATCTCCGAGGTTCACTCGTCAAAGGTTGAGTCACAACGGGCAGTGAAACAGGTTGAACTTCTTCAACTTGTTCACTCGGCTCAGCATCTACTTGCTGCTCTCGAACTTCCTCAAGTTCGACCCTACTCCCACTGACTCTTTTGGAGACGAACTCTCGCTCCATAAAAGTCGCATTCCTAGCAATGAACACCTTTTTTTTTTTTTTTGGAGACGAACTCTCGCTCCATAAAAGTCGCATTCCTGGCAATGAACACTTTGTTCTCTGCCGGAATGTAGAAGTAGTAACCCTTAGTTTCCTTAGGGTAGCCTACAAATAAACACTTATCAGACTTGGAGGATAACTTATCAGTCATCTGACGCTTCACGTAAGCGTCGCAACCCCAAATTCTGACAAACGATAACGCGGGACGTTTCCCCGTCCATATCTCATATGGTGTCGTTTCAGCCGACTTCGTTGGACTCCTATTCAGCAGGTACGCGGCGGTCTCTAAAGCATAGCCCCAGAAGAACTTCGGAAGATCTGTCTGACTCATCATAGACCGAACCATGGCTAACAGTGTTCGGTTCCTCCGTTCAGACACGCCATTCCACTGCGGCGTTCCAGGAGGAGTTAATTGTGATACAATACCACAATAAAATCAGATAGTCAGTGAACTCTTGGCTCATATACTCACCACCACGATCGGATCGAAGGGTCTTGATCGTCTTGCCAAGCTGGTTCTATACTTCGTTTCT
>NW_010965103.1:166558-167532 GCF_000463585.1 Tarenaya hassleriana
TGTATGCGCTTCTCGTTTATATGGCCTAGACGACAATGCCAGAGGAAGGTTGGGTTTAAGTCGTTCGGCTTAAACCGTTTGTCACAAACGTTATAGATTGACCTGTATCTAGACTATTCGTCATCCAAAACATAAAGGCCATTAATATGGTAACCTTTACCATAAAATAAGTCACCTTTATAAATGGACAGATATTTGTTCTCAATAACAAAACTAAAACCATCTGAGTCTAAGCATAAAATCGATATAATGTTCTTACTGATAGCAGGAACAAAACAACAATCATGCAACTCCAATACAAGTCCAGAAGGTAAAGTCAGATCATCAGTCCCGCCGGCTAATGCAACAACTTTTGCTCCATTCCCAACGCGGAGATCTACTTCTCCTTTTGCCAATTGTCTACTTCCTCGCAACCCTTGCACATTTCCACAAATATGCGAGGCGCTTCCGGTATCTAATACCCACGACGTAGAAGTAAACAAATTAGCCTCTATAACGAAGACACCAGAAGTCGAAGCTTCTTTAAGCTTCTTCTTCTCCTGATCTTCCAGGTAGAGTCTACAATTTCTGTTCCAATGCCTAACGGCATGACAGAAATAACACTCTTCCTTTTTGGACTTAGGCTTAGGTTCAATGACAACGCTTGTCACTTTCCACTTGCCCTTGCTCTTGGAACGCTTCCTTTTGCTGGAACTCTTTCCAACAACTACCATTTCACTCTTACCATGGCTTTCAGCTCTCTTTTTGGAATGATGCATTCTACTGATCAACAATCAAAGAATCGTCCATGTCCTCTAATCGCTTACGCAATTCAGAGATCATGTTTCCAAACGTCAAGCTAGACTTGTCCTTGTGGTATTGTATCACAATTAACTCCTCCTGGAACGCCACAATGGAACGGCGTGTCTGAACGGAGGAACCGAACACTGTTAGACATGGTTTGGTCTATGATGAGTCAGACAGATCTTCCGAAG
>NW_010965103.1:169241-174533 GCF_000463585.1 Tarenaya hassleriana
ACTTGAAATTTAATGGTACAGATGAGACAAGTATGCAATGATATTCGATATCATAGTCTCATAAAGGATCTAAGAGTCATATTGGATATGATTGACATTAGATGTCTACCTAAATAGCATAAGGCTGAGTGTAAAAACTTGTTCTACGGACGGTCTGCCTAAAACGTGGACCGTCCGTTCCACCACGTAGAACGGACGGTCTGCGTGCTAATGTGGAACGTCCGTTCCAGTCTCCAGAACGGACGGACCACACGTCTGGACCGTAGGGTCTGGACCGTCCGTTCCGAACCTTTCGGTCCGTCCGGTCTGGACCCTTCCGCCTCGGTTTTCCGTCGTTTTCTCTCGTGTATTCGTCCTTCCCTGCGTGTGTGACTCTGTAGGCTCATTCGATATAGCAGTATAACCCGAAATCTTTATTCCGGATATACAAGTCATAGGCGGTCTCTAGCAAGACACTATGACTACCTATCTCGAATAGAGTTTGTTTGTGATCATACGAAAGCCAGTGATGATTCCGACTGATGATCCTTTTGTATCGCGATATCATATGTCGAACATAAGGCATGGACAAGCCACCTTATCTGATTCGACTGCTTTCTCGTTCACTGAGTTTGACTGTCTGAAATAGACGACATTCGTCTATAGTGTGGCCACACATTTCTACAGTCTTGCTCACACGAGGGGCCCAGCGATATCTCTCTCTTTTACGAGAGGTACAAATCCCGTTTTGACTATCTACAATCCAGTACATGATTCGTTTCGTACCTGATACACGCCTTTATAGTCCTCCTGTTACGCATGACGTTTGACGTAATCAAAGCACGCAACTCCTCATGTTGGATTCTGTAGATATCTCAGGTCTTAGGATCCAATCATGGAATCGTCGTATAAGATTCAAGTCATGACGCTAGTCCATGTGACAATCTCATGCGGGTCAGTCCAGTATTCCGTTCTGCAACGAATACCTATGATTGTGATCGTATCCAATACCTATGATCATCTATGTGATCATCAATCACACATCATACTAGTCTTATTATGTCGTTATTTCCATAATGACACAAGACTAGGGAGTTTAGTATCATTCATAATGATACATGGATTTCATAACAGATCTAGCATGCAGGAACATGTAATGAATCAAATACTCTCATAAAACCATAGAAAGTATCAATACACCGAATGTATCTAAATAAAGCTCATGAACAGTACATCATAGAGCACTAAACCAACAATATAAACGAGAAGCGCATTCAAAAACTTCATTCTAAAGGTCTTCTTGATTCATTTGACTTTGAGTCTTTTGAATCTTGCGAGTTTTGTTTTATGGACAAGATGACAAAGCATCCTTTCAAGGGGAAAGGACAGAGAGCGAATGAGTTATTGGATCTGATACATAGTGATGTATGCGGACCAATGAGATGTCCATCTAGAGGAGGTTATCTGTATTTCGTTACGTTCATTGATGATTTCAGTCGATACGGTTATGTCTATTTGATGAGACATAAGTCTGAAACACTTGAAATGTTCAAGGCTTTCAGAAACGAAGTGCAGAACCAGCTTGGCAAGACGATCAAGACACTTCGATCCGATCGTGGTGGCGAGTATATGAACCAAGAGTTCACTGACTATCTGGTTGATTGTGGTATTGTATCACAATTAACTCCTCTGGAACGCCACAATGGAACGGCGTGTCTGAACGGAGGAACCGAACACTGTTAAACATGATTCGGTCCATGATGAGTCAGACAGATCTTCCGAAGTCCTTTTGTGGCTATGACCAAGGAAATCGCGAAACAAAGGTACTGCAGCCCTGTTCAGAAAGAAGAGCAATAGAGAGGGCATCGAAATCACGAAATTCAAAGAGTACCTCATCGGCTAAAGCATCCATCAAGTCGATGTAACATATAGAGTCCACTGTAGATGGTTGCTTGAAATTCTGGTCGAGCGTGAATTCCACCGTTTCGTCGCTGATCTTGAGCGTCAGTCGGCCGACCCGAACGTGGACAATGGCATCTGCAGTGTTTAAGAATGGCCGCCCTAGAATAATCGGGATTTTGGCGTCTTCATCCATGTCAAGCACAACGAAATCGACCGGTACGTAGTAATCGCCTACTTTCAGCAGAACGTCCTCTAGAATACCCAGAGGGTATTTGATAGAACGATCAGCTAGTTGAAGAGCCATGCGAGTCGGTTTGAGTTCTCCAACGTTGAGTTTCTTGTAGATGGAGAGTGGTAGGAGACTTACACTGGCACCTAAAATCTATAGAAACATTTCCCAATTTGCAGGGAATCGAGAAGCTACCTGGATCCGACATTTTTGGTGGCAGACCATGTTGAAGAATGGTGCTGCACTCGAGATTAAGCGTGATGGTTTCCTTCTCGATGACGCGCTTCTTTGTGAGAATGTCTTTCAGAAATTTGGTATAGGATGACATTTGAGTGATAACCTCGTGGAACGGCATAGTGATTTCCAACTTACGCACCATGTCAGCAAATCGAGCAAATTGGGTGTCTTCTTTAGTTTTCCTGAGTCGTTGGGAAAGGAACTGGAGGCGGACGTGGCGGCGGTGGAATGTATACGTCGCGTTCTTCATCACCCGAGATCTCTGTCGATTTTTCAACAACTATGGGGTCAGGAAGAGATGTAGGGACAGAGTTAGAGCACTGACCTTTTTCCGTAGATGTGATGATAGGGTTAGCGAGCTCTTTGCCACTGCGCAAGGATACAACGTTACAGTGCTCTCGGGGGTTTGCTTCCGGGTTCCCAGGAAGTGATCCCTGAGGTCGCGAAGGGACAGAGGCAACAAGTTGCGCTATCTGGTTATCGACTAGCTTGAGATGGGCGTCGGTCTTCTGTTGATGTTCTCGCATCTCAGTGCGAATGGCTTCTTGACCCTGCATAAGTTGTGCAAGCATAGATTTGATGTCAGAGTCAGGACTTACCTGTGATTGAGATGGAGGCAGGCCGAAGTTTTGCTGAGGCTGACGGGGAGCTCGGTAGTGTTGAGGGGCTGGATTCTGATGCTGGTAGGCATCTCAGGGTTGAGATTGATTTCCTTGAGAGGAGCCCGGGATAGATGAACCACCGAAATTGTTGTGCTGTGCATTTAGAACGTTGGAGGAGTTCTTGTATGAGAAATTTGGGTGATTCCTCCAAACTGGGTTGTATGTGTTTGAGTACGGATTGTTGGCGACGTAGTTGACATCCTCATGCACGTACTCGTCTCGTTGCGTCCAGAACAGTGATTTGATGGGCGTTTTCTACCTGCATTCTAAGTTTGGCAAGCTCTGCACGTAAAGCATGTATCTCAAATGGATTTTCCTTACCTGTACGGTTGTCTTTAAAACCGATATTTCTGACGAATTCGTGGGAAGGAGCGCACTCGTTAGCCATCTTAGTGATTTGTTGTTCGATGAAGTCAAAAGACTTCTCGTTGAGGCTCCACAGGCAACTCGAATGAGGACTCGAGTATCTTCCTTTAGACCCTGCAAGAAAGTGGAGATAAGGTACCTTTTGTCCAAACCGTGATGAGGGCAGAGGCGCTGATATCCAAGAAAACGATCCCAAGTCTCGCACAAAGATGAATGCCGGCTGGAATTCAAATTTATTGCGATCGATATCGGGCCGGCGAATGCATGAGAGCTGTTGAGTGTACTTGGGCTGAAGATAGCCCCATAAGTGTCATTGTCATTCTCGACAGCTAAGGCACGTTCTTCCATCTTCTTCTATTGTTTCTTCTTCTTCCGAATGCGTTTGGCGGATTTCTCGATTTCTGGATCAAAAGGGACTAGGTTGTCAGGCCCAGAACTCCTGGTCATACACCGGAAAACCTACACACCAGAAAAATAGGACAACGAACTAGAATAGATCAGGAACGGGATAAAAGTAACGAGAGAGGATCTAGATTCAAAGGAATCTCTATCCTAGCGCTAAACTATTCTCCGGCAACGGCGCCAAAAACTTGATAACGCGAATCTAGGTGTATAAATAAGCTCAAGTAATAAAAATCCTAGATACAGCGAATACCGCAAGGGTACGGATCAACTGTAGTACCAGGGTCGAACACAGGGAATAGTTGTTGGTTTACTGCTCTATGATGTGCTGTTTATGAGCTTTATTTAGATACATTTGATGTATTGATACTTTCTATGGTCTTCATGAGAGTATTTGATTCATTACATGTTCTTGCATACTAGATCTGTTATGAAATCCATGTATCATTATGAATGATACTAAACTCTCTAGTCTTGTGTCATTATGGGAATGATGACATAATAAGACGTGTGATTGATGATTATAGAGATGATCATAGGTATTGGATACGATCACTGTCATAGGTATTCGTTGGAGAACAGAATACTGGATTGACCCGCATGAGATTGTCACATGGACTAGCGTCATGACTTGAATTTCATATGGCAGTTCCATGATTGGATCCTAAGACCTGAGATATCTACAGAATCCAACATGAGGAGTTGCGTGCTTTGAATACGTCAAACGTTCTGCGTAACAGGAGAACTATAAAGGCGTGTATCAGGTACGAAACGAATCATGTACTGGATTGTAGATAGTCAAGATGGGATTTGTACCTCTTGTAAAAGAGAGAGATATCGATGGGCCCCTCGTGTGAGCAAGACTGTAGAAATGTGTGGCCGCACGAACGTCGTCTATTTCAGACAGTCGAACTCATTGAACGAGAAAGCAGTCGAATTAGGTAAGGTGGTTTGTCCATGCCTTATGTTCGACATATGATATCACGATACAAAAGGATCATCAACCGGAATTATCTCTGGCATTCGTAAGATCACGAACAAACTCTATTCGAGATAGGTAGTCATAGTGTCTTGCTAGAGACCGCCTATGACTTGTATATCCGGAATAGAGATTTCGGACTATACTGCTATATCGAATGAGCCTACAGGGTCACACACGCAGGGAAGGACAAATGCACGAGAGAAAACGACGGAAAACCGAGTCGGACGGGTCGAGACCCAACGGTCCGGATGCGTGGTCCGTCCGTTCTGGGAAGCAGAACGGACGGTCCACGACAACACGCAGACCGTCCGTTTTATGATGATAGAACGGACGGTCCGCACTAAACGTAGACCGTCTGTTCTGCCTTACTGGAACGACGGTCCATGTGCAATTCCGGACCGTCCGTTCCAGGTTCCGGTTTTCTGAAAATTAAACCGAAATTAGGGTTAAATCACTTTATAAGAAAGAGATTAGAACCCTAATTCGTGAGAGACTTTTTGGTGCCGACTTTCAGAGGTTTGAGAGAGCTTTTG
>NW_010965103.1:174764-183657 GCF_000463585.1 Tarenaya hassleriana
TAAATAAGCTCAAGTAATAAAAATCCTAGATACAGCGAATACCGCAAGGATACGGATCCACTGTAGTACCAGGGTCGAACACAGGGAATAGTTAACACTAAGAACAAGACTCGACTAAGAATCAGATCAGGAAATAGCAGATGGAATAAATGAATACCGAAAATAAAGCAATAAATAAACTAAGTAAAATCAGATAATTAAACCACCATAGCTTCGGGATAACCTTAACGCGCAGGGATTGTTTCTAAGGATGGAGAATCTACGAATATCGAACTCTAATCGGGGATCTCAAGTTCTAATATCAGATTTGGCTCTCTCAAGTCCTAAATCCACTATCCAATAATTTAACCTATCGATCTCTCAACCTAATAGATTAAAATATCAAATGCATTAACGATCACTATCACAGTTCCTAAACCGATTAACCTATCTCTCAATAGTCTTAATCAATTCATTCAATGAATTCGTTCCGAATCTAATCTCAACTCTCGTTGTAAATCAGAATCTAAAATCAATCAATCAACTGGCCAAGAAGATCAAAAGCAATAAACTCAATTCAATTAAACCGAAGAGTATCGATAACGTAGTCTCGGAAAATAAAAACCAAACAAATCCCTACAAGGTTAAATCCCTACCTACAGTGAAACGACTACTCACTACCCATAACAACGAACGAGTTCAAATCAATAAGAAGAAACATGGAGAACAGATAAAGAAGACTCGCAGCGATCTCTCGACGACGATTCTTCAATCTCTGCTCCCGGGAAACTCCGTCTTGATTCTCTCTCGAGTTCTCTGGCTTCTGCTGTGATCTCTCGATAATTTTTTAAGCCCAAGACGTCTCCTATTTATTTGCTTGGCAGCTGGACTTCTTCCCATTCTGAAAACGGAAGTTCGGATGCAAAATAGGAAGTTTTCTCGAAACGTAACACGGCCATGTTGGAGTGAACACGGTCCGTGTCAATTGTCTGATAAAAAAAACTACGCGCTTCTGCACGGGCTGGACACGGGCGAGTTGCGTCTCGACACGGCCGTGTTTGACTCGACACGGTCCGTGTCAATTGTCTGTAAGAATGTCTTCGTTTCCTTGCTTTTGCACGACCGTGTTTAAACTCGACTCGGCTGTGTTCAGGTGCAGCTCGAGCTGGAAATCCCTTAATCGTTCTGTTCCGGTCCAGTATGCTACGAAGTCCTCGATTATGCTCCTTTGATATGTTGGTTGTGATGCTCTAGGATGATCCGTGATATGACATTTTGACTTTGTATTGATTCATTGATTTATGAATGCATTACTTTTCCCATTATATGATTAGCATGTTTGTTATATTACGGTAAATATCCTTGAATCATTGCAGATGATTCTAAATTCCCTGGTCAGTTATCATTGTGGGAACAATGATGAATTAAGACCAGCATGATGTGTGATAGATGATTATGATCATATGCATTAGATGCAAATCACAATCATGGGTTCTCGTTTGGAACGAGTTACTGGATGACCCGCATGAGATTGTCACATGGACATGAGTCATGACTTGAATCTCATACAGCGGTTCGTTCTTGGATCCTCAGACCTGAGATGTCTAGAGTATCTGATATGAGGAGTGACGTGTCTTGACTGCGTCAAACGTCGTCTTTAACCGGATGATCATAACGGCGTTGCTCAGATACGTTCACGAATCATATGCAGATAGTAGACATGCAATACGGGACTTGTCACCTCCTACGCAGGAGAGATGTCGCTGGGCCCCTCGTGGAAATCGGACTGTGAAAATGCGTGGCCACGCTATAGATGAATGTACATCTATTTTATCAGTCGGTTTGCCTAGACGAGTAAGCGGTTGAACTTGAAGGGTGACTCATACCATGCCCTTGTTCAACATACGACATCGTGAGACAAAGGATCAGAACTCGAACTAATGCTGGCTTTGTTAGATCACCTCTAACTCTATTCTAGGTGGGTAGTCATGGCGTCTTGCTAGAGGCTAACCATGACTTGTGGTTCGGAAAAGGTTCCCGAAGCCACTGCCACTTCGAATGGGCCTACAGGGTCACACACCATTAGGGATGGATCACACGTGAAGAGAACAACGCGAGAAAAGAGCGACGAAGCGATCTGGAAGAGTTCCGCTGAGGAACGTTCGTTCCGCTGAGGAACGGACGAACCGTTCCGCAAGTGCCAGACGGTTTTGGGCAATTCTAATTAAAGAGTGAGCCGCCACAAACCCTAGAGTAAGAACCTCAGACGTCCTAGATTCTGATGAGAGCTTAGAGAAGCTTGATTTTGAGTTCTAGTATTGGAATATCGATTCCAAGTCAAGGACATCGGTTTTTCTCTTCACGAATCCTAGCAGATACGTTCCAAAGCGTTGGAATTCATCCCGCCGGTGTGGATACGTGTAGAGGAGTTGTGCTTTCAACTCTTGGTGATTAAAACAGGCCCTGGATCGATTGATACTTCCAGATCTTGAAAGAACGAGGTAAGTATTCGAATCCCACGACGATATACACGATTGTTCGGGTTATTGCACAATTGGTTTTTGTGTGACGTTTGGCTAGGTTTAGATCTTTCCTTCCGCTGCGTGAAACCTAGAATCCAAACCCTAGATCGATGAGATCGCATGCTAGGAACCCGAAGGGAACCCCAACAGTGGTATCAGAGCCTGGTTCTCTGTATATCGCCGTGCCTGTTTCTTGTTTGCATGATTTTAATTGTTAAGATGCATGTGAACAATAGATCTTTGCAGGTTTGCATGATTTTAATTGTTAGAATGCATGTAGACTATAGATCTATGCATGTTTTCATGGTTTTAATGGTTTGAATGCATGTAAACATGAGATCTATGTTTGTTTGATGATTTTGATTGTTGAATGATGCATGGATGAGCTATGGTTTTTGGGAGGCTTGATGGTGCGTCGAAACGGGGATGAAAACCCTAGTTTGCGGGACCCGAAAAACTTATACATAGTGCGTCCGTCGCGTGGACCGAACGGTCTAGAGTGTAGACCGAACGGTCTACGCATGACGGCGGTTGTTCCTTTTAGGTCAAATTAGGTCAGACCGAACGGTCCAAGGGTTGGCCCGACCGGTCTGGACCGATGACCATAAGAGGGGTTCGGATCACGTTTGACAGACCGTCCGGTCTGGGTCTGATGGAACGTTCGGTATTCGGGGTCGGTCTGCATTCGGTCATCCGTTCCAGAAGGTCTGGAACGGACGGTCCACGGATGCAGACCGTCCGTTCTGGCTTTCTGGAACGGACGTTCCACGTGTTTCGACAGACCGTCCGTTCTGGCTTGCTGGAACGGACAGACCATTAGAGGCAGACCGTCCGTTCTGGATTGCTGGAACGGACGGTCCACGTGTTTCTCTGGACCGTCCGTTCCAGTGTTCAGGTTTTTCCAAAGTTAAACCGACGGTCGGTTTGGACCTTGGACAATCCGTGATTCTGCAGAATTCAGATTTTGATCGAACAATTGTTGTGTTGGATCGATTATCAGAATTAGAATCAAAGCCTCACATAAGACCAAGCTTGATGACAATCCAGAATTCAGAGTTTTGATTGTGCAATCGTTGTCTCGAATCAAATATCTGAATTAGGATATTGAGAGGGTTCTGGTATCGAATCTAAGGCAAACAAATGTTGTTTGGCCAAGAGATTCTATATATAGACGACTCAAACGAACTAAGAGTAGTTCATCTGAGCTGATCAGAACAACTTGACTGGAATGACTTGAATTCAGTCAAGGTATCCTGGTGTTCAAGACAAATGAAGCCTCAATTTTGAAATCTCAAGCTATTACCGCCCATTAGCAGAGCAACTGTCAAGGCCTCGATCGTCATGGTTACGGGTCATGCCCTAGCTGAGCGTGCCTGACTATCTTGGTGAGGCAGTATGGAGAAATCGTGATTCTCATAGCTCAAATATGGTTGAGCTTGAATTGGGTTATCAAGTCGGACTTGGACCTAATGGTAAGGATGGGATGAGGAACATGCAGTGATAGCGTATCACTATCCCATACTCATCTAGGAATCACATAGGATGTGATTGACAAAGTGTTGTCTACCTAAATAGCATGGTTTTGAGCGTCATGCCCTAGCTGACTCAAAAGCATGTGAAATATGGATCCTAGCTCACTTGGAAACTCATTGAGGGTGTTTTTCTTAGTGGGAGCCTGTCATATTGCATCTATTATCTGTGATAGTAAGTGTACTAAGTGACTTGCATATTTTCTGTCTGTTTGTTTGTCTTTTTCTGTAGTGTATATCTGTTGCAGGAATCTGGTTAATCTCACCATGCGATCTATCCTTATGAAGGATAAGCCTCTAACCAAGGCTTCTGGATCGATCATTGATGCTTATTGGAAGCATGAGGATAATGATCTGGACGTGTCCAGCTTGATGCTTGGAAAGATGTCTTCGGAATTGCGTGAGCAATTAGATGACATGGACAATTCATTGATGGATGATCAGTTGAATATGTCATTCCAAGAGAAAGCTGGGAGCCAAGGGAAGAATGATATGGTGATTGTTGGAAAGAGTTCCAGCAAGAGGAAACGTTCCAAAGGTAAGGGCAAAAGGAAATTGACAAGTGTTGTCACTAAGCCTAAGTCCAAACCCAAGAAGGAAGAGTGTTATTTCTGTCATGCCATTGGGCATTGGTACAGAAATTGCAGACTCTACCTGGAAGATCAAAGGAAGAAGAAGCTTGCAGAAGCTTCAACTTCTGGTATCTTCGTTATAGAGGCCAACTTATGTACTTCTTCATCATGGGTATTAGATACCGGATGTGCCTCGCACATTTGTACAAATGTGCAGGGACTGCGAGGAAGTAGACAATTGGCAAAGGGAGAAGTAGATCTCCGTGTCGGGAATGGAGCAAAAGTTGCTGCATTAACCGTCAGGACTTATGATCTGACTTTACCTTCTGGCCTAGTATTGGAGCTGCATGATTGTTATTTTGTACCTGCCATCAGTAGGAACATCATATCGATTTCATGCTTAGACTCAGATGGTTTCAGATTTGTTATTGAGAACAAATGTCTTCCTGCAACAGATATACACTACAGAAAAAGACAAACAAACAGACAGAAAATATGCAAGTCACTTAGTACACTTACTATCACAGATAATAGATGCAATATGACAGGCTCCCACTAAGAAAAACACCCTCAATGAGTTTCCAAGTGAGCTAGGATCCATATTTCACATGCTTTTGAGTCAGCTAGGGCATGACGCTCAAAACCATGCTATTTAGGTAGACAACACTTTGTCAATCACATCCTATGTGACTCCTAGATGAGTATGAGATAGTCATACGCTATCACTGCATGTTCCTCATCCCATCCTTACCATTAGGTCCAAGTCCGACTTGATAACCCAATTCAAGCTCAACCATATTTGAGCTATGAGAATCACGATTTCTCCATACTGCCTCACCAAGATAGTCAGGCACGCTCAGCTAGGGCATGACCCGTAACCATGACGATCGAGGCCTTGACAGTTGCTCTACTAATGGGCGGTAATAGCTTGAGATTTCAAAATTGAGGCTTCATTTGTCTTGAACACCAGGATACCTTGACTGAATTCAAGTCATTCCAGTCAAGTTGTTCTGATCAACTCAGATGAACTACTCTTAGTTCGTTTGAGTCGTCTATATATAGAATCTCTTGGCCAAACAACATTTGTTTGCCTTAGATTCGATTGGACAATCCGTGATTCTGCAGAATTCAGATTTTGATCGAACAATTGTTGTGTTGGATCGATTATCAGAATTAGAATCAAAGCCTCACATTAGACCAAGCTTGATGACAATCCAGAATTCAGAGTTTTGATTGTGCAATCGTTGTCTCGAATCAAATATCTGAATTAGGATATTGAGAGGGTTCTGGTATCGAATCTAAGGCAAACAAATGTTGTTTGGCCAAGAGATTCTATATATAGACACCTCAAACGAACTAAGAGTAGTTCATCCGAGTTGATCAGAACAACTTGACTGGAATGACTTGAATTCAGTCAAGGTATCCTGGTGTTCAAGACAAATGAAGCCTCAATTTTGAAATCTCAAGCTATCCTGGTGTTCAAGACAACTGTCAAGGCCTCGATCGTCATGGTTACGGGTCATGCCCTAGCTGAGCGTGCCTGACTATCTTGGTGAGGCAGTATGGAGAAATCGTGATTCTCATAGCTCAAATATGGTTGAGCTTGAATTGGGTTATCAAGTCGGACTTGGACCTAATGGTAAGGATGGGATGAGGAACATGCAGTGATAGCGTATCACTATCCCATACTCATCTAGGAATCACATAGGATGTGATTGACAAAGTGTTGTCTACCTAAATAGCATGGTTTTGAGCGTCATGCCCTAGCTGACTCAAAAGCATGTGAAATATGGATCCTAGCTCACTTGGAAACTCATTGAGGGTGTTTTTCTTAGTGGGAGCCTGTCATATTGCATCTATTATCTGTGATAGTAAGTGTACTAAGTGACTTGCATATTTTCTGTCTGTTTGTTTGTCTTTTTCTGTAGTGTATATCTGTTGCAGGAATCTGGTTAATCTCACCATGCGATCTATCCTTATGAAGGATAAGCCTCTAACCAAGGCTTCTGGATCGATCATTGATGCTTATTGGAAGCATGAGGATAATGATCTGGACGTGTCCAGCTTGATGCTTGGAAAGATGTCTTCGGAATTGCGTGAGCAATTAGATGACATGGACAATTCATTGATGGATGATCAGTTGAATATGTCATTCCAAGAGAAAGCTGGGAGCCAAGGGAAGAATGATATGGTGATTGTTGGAAAGAGTTCCAGCAAGAGGAAACGTTCCAAAGGTAAGGGCAAAAGGAAATTGACAAGTGTTGTCACTAAGCCTAAGTCCAAACCCAAGAAGGAAGAGTGTTATTTCTGTCATGCCATTGGGCATTGGTACAGAAATTGCAGACTCTACCTGGAAGATCAAAGGAAGAAGAAGCTTGCAGAAGCTTCAACTT
Source organism: Tarenaya hassleriana (assembly GCF_000463585.1). Taxonomy (NCBI): domain Eukaryota; kingdom Viridiplantae; phylum Streptophyta; class Magnoliopsida; order Brassicales; family Cleomaceae; genus Tarenaya; species Tarenaya hassleriana. The sequence continues at coordinate 181,760 of NW_010965103.1, forward strand.
CTGGTATCTTCGTTATAGAGGCCAACTTATGTACTTCTTCATCATGGGTATTAGATACCGGATGTGCCTCGCACATTTGTACAAATGTGCAGGGACTGCGAGGAAGTAGACAATTGGCAAAGGGAGAAGTAGATCTCCGTGTCGGGAATGGAGCAAAAGTTGCTGCATTAACCGTCAGGACTTATGATCTGACTTTACCTTCTGGCCTAGTATTGGAGCTGCATGATTGTTATTTTGTACCTGCCATCAGTAGGAACATCATATCGATTTCATGCTTAGACTCAGATGGTTTCAGATTTGTTATTGAGAACAAATGTCTGTCCATTTATAGAGGCGATTTATTCTATGGTAAAGGTTACCAGTTTAATGGCCTTTATATTTTGGAAGATGAACCATCTGGATACAGGTCGATCTATAATGTTAGTACCAAGCGGTTTAAGCCGAACGACTTAAACCCGACCTATCTCTGGCATTGTCGACTTGGCCACATCAACGAGAAACGCATAGCGAAGCTTCATTCTGATGGACTTCTTGATTCTTTTGATTATGAGTCAATTGAATCGTGCGATTCTTGTTTGATGGGAAAGATGACAAAATCTCCTTTTTCTGGAAAAGGAGAACGGGCTACAGAGTTGCTAGAACTCATACATAGTGATGTATGCGGTCCTATGAGCTCTCCCGCTAGAGGAGGTTATCTGTACTTTGTTACGTTTACTGATGATTTCAGTAGGTACGGTTATGTCTACTTGATGAGACATAAGTCTGAAACGCTTGAATTGTTCAAGATTTTCAGAAACGAGGTACAGAACCAACTTGGCAAGACGATCAAGTTGCTTCGATCTGATCGAGGTGGCGAGTATATGAGCCAAGAGTTCACTGACTATCTGGCAGATTGTGGGATTGTCTCACAGCTGACTCCACCTGGAACGCCACAGTGGAATGGCGTGTCTGAGAGGAGGAACCGGACCCTATTAGATATGGTACGGTCTATGATGAGTCAGGTCGATCTTCCTAAATCCTTCTGGGGATATGCTTTGGAAACAACAGCGCTTATACTGAACAACTGTCCAACAAAGTCGGTTCAGAAGACTCCATATGAGATATGGACTGGGAAGCGTCCCAGGTTAGCATTCATGAAGATTTGGGGATGTGACGTTTACGTGAAACGTCTGGCTTCTGATAAGCTATCCGCCAAGTCTGATAAATGCATATTTGTGGGTTACCCTAAGGAAACTAAAGGGTACTGGTTCTACAACCCATCTGAGAACAAAGTGTTTGTTGCTCGGAATGGATCTTTCTTGGAGAGAGAGTTCGTCTCCAAGAGAGTCAGTGGGAGTAGAATAGATCTCGAAGAAGTTCGAGAACCACAAATAGTCGAAGAACCGAACGAACAGGTCGAAACAGTCCAACCTGTATCACGAGTTGTTGAGACAGCACCTCCTAGTGAACCTCGGAGATCTGGTAGAATTCACCAAGAGCCTACAAGATATGGTTTTCTTGTGACTGGAAACAACGAACTCATGTTGTTAGAACATGACGAGCCTACGTCGTATTCAGAGGCTGTGGCGAGTTCCGATTCCGAGAAATGGCACCAGACCATGGAGTTTTAGATGCAATCCATGTACGACAACAAAGTGTGGACTTTGGTCGATTCATTCAATGGTATTAAAACCATTGGATGCAAGTAGGTTTTCAAGAAGAAAAACGACATGGATGGCATCGTGCATACCTATAAGGCACGACTCGTAGCGAAAGGGTTTCGGCAGATTCATGGTATAGACTATGAAGAAACCTTTTCACCAGTCGTGATGCTTAAATCCATACGGATTCTGCTGGCCATAGCTGCGTATTATGACTACGAGATATGGCAGATGGACGTCAAGACCACATTCCTTAAC
>NW_010965103.1:186273-191727 GCF_000463585.1 Tarenaya hassleriana
CTTCTCTTAGGTTCTTCATAGAAACCTGCGTTGACCGTCCGTTCTGCGAGTAAAAACGGCCCGTCCGTTCTACGTTAAAAGCCAGACCGTCCGGTCCACGACCTAGACCGGACGGTCCGACTTTCGGGCAGATTTACTATTTCGCGTTTTAAGGGTTTTGGACAATCTTAATTAATGAGAGAGCCGCCACAAACCCTAAAAAAAAGATGAACCTCATACGTCCCAGATTCAGAAGAGAGCTTAGAGAAGCTTGATTTTGAGTTCTAGTGATTGGAATATCGATTCCAAGTCCTCCTATTTATTTGCTTGGCAGCTGGGCTTCTTCCCATTCTGAAAACGGAAGTTCGGATGCAAAATAGGAAGTTTTCTCGAAACGTAACACGGCCGTGTTGGGGTGAACACGGTCCGTGTCAATTGTCTGATAAAAAACTACGCGCTTCTGCACAAGCTGGACACGGGCGAGTTGCATCTCAACACGGCCGTGTTTGACTTGACACGGTCCGTGTCAATTGTCTGTAAGAATGTCTTCGTTTTCTTGCTTTTGCACGGCCGTGTTTAAACTCGACTCGGCCGTGTTCAGGTGCAACTCGAGCTAGAAATGCCTTAATCGTTCTGTTCCGATCCAGTATGCTCCGAAGTCCTCGATTATGCTCCTTTGACATCCATAGTGCGTCCATTACCTGTTCAATCACCAAAGAATACAGAAGAAGCAAAATCCAGTGCTAAAATGATCCTAAATGTCTAATAATGCACACAACCGATGCGAAAGTGCTACACAATGGGCTTTGAAATAGATGAGAAAATCGTGTTATCAAACTCCCCCAGACTTATACTTTTGCTCGTCTCGAGCAAATATACGACGGAAAAACGCATGCGGGGGAAGCAAATAGGTGATCAATCAGAAACCTCCATGAGTTTCAAAAGTGAAATCTCTCTCCTGTATCGACTAATCTTGAATGAAATCAAGCTTACCCTATTCAGATCTCCATTCCAACAAAACGATCATAGAGCTATACGACGAACTTCATTGCCCAAAACTTCAAAGGGGATTTCAAGTTATCTACCGAGCACGTTTCTCAAACCTATTTATCGCTGTCTACAAGAATAGTTCGGCCCACTAGGGTTTGGAGTGAGTCTGAATACAGTGATGGAAAATCGGAATTCCAAAGATCAATATCAAATGCATTCTCCTTCTGTCGTTCTTATTCGAGCCCTTTTTTTTCATTTTTTTTCTTTTCGAAATACGCGTTGGACGAATGCATGATATGATCAAGAGGAACGAACGTAAGAACAGGGTATGGGTTTTAGAAACAGGGCTTACTTTCACCTCGTGATGGTTGTTGCCACCCCCAGACTACTTGCTTGTGTATCTAGACGAGTCAAAGGAACAGGGTATGGATTTTGGAAACAGGACTTACTTTCACCTCGTGATGGTTGCTGCCATCCCCGGACTACTTGTCTATGTGTCTAAACGAGTCAAAAGAAATAAAGATAGATTGAGAAAGAGGGTTCGCTAGACTATATAGGGCCTAATATTCCTGCAAATGGGGAACGGTTTTTAGGGAAGCATATACGCTTGGTTTAGAAAGCTTTCGTTCCCTCTTTCATCCTAGGCAACGACTCATCTCATAACCTATAGATCATTCCTCAGGTCAAGCTACCTTTTCGGATAAGTCCGACAATTCATTCGGGCGCTTAGATAACTAAGTCAGGTTCATCTATACTCTCAAGAGATTTCTACTCTATCGCTCATGAATCTTCTAACTGATCACCTGAAATCGGGTTTTTGCAGTTTTTCTATGCAGATTTACTAAATGATGTGCTAAAATGCATCAATGACTATCAAAATGGGAAAAACAAGTTGTCAGACTATCCTCCCCCAGACTGGAACAAGACACCGTCCGCGGTGTCAAGTCGCCTTGTGCAGAGGGAAAATCAGCGAGAGAAACCAAAAGGAAACGGGGTAAAAGAATACTTAGCGTGAATGAATGGCGTGCTCCCTCACGGTACTCAAGGATCGAAGAAAAATGCGCATACGAAGACTCACAGCTCTTTGCGTACGTGTGGTATGTGATACGACCTTAGAAACACATAAACAACAGCACAAACAAAACAACGCAGCAAATAGAACAAGCACGAGTGATACATCGTCAAGTCAAAAAAGTACAACTGATAAACCCAAATAAAACAGTCCGAAAATGCAAAAGCAAAAGAAAAGGAAAAAAATAAAAGGAAAAGAACTAACAAACGCTCACTGCTCTGGAGGAGGTGGTGGTGGTCCTGGCTGATAGTAGTATGATGAGTACGGGTATCCAGGTGGAAGAGAGATCAGGGGGGCGTCGTTGTCGGCTGCATACCTCGCATCATAGCGGCGATGAAACTCCGTGGCGTACTGTGCCATCTGATGCTGCTGCTCACGGAACTGTCTCTGAGCGTCGAATTCTGTCCGTATCAGATCTCCAAAGGACTGGAGCTGAGCGCCGAACCCATGCATGGTCGTCTCCATACTCTGCATCCTCTGGCTGAGCATGTCAATCTGAGCAGAGTAGTCGGGAAATGAGTGGGAGCTCGGATCCGGTGGTGGTGAGAGAGGCATGTCGAAAGAGAAGTCCTCTGAAGGAAGAGGGTAGGACTGAGGACCACGAGAGGAGGAGGGCTGGTCAGAATCTGGCATGGCAGCATCGTCATCGGGGACATCGTCAAAGGGGGCTCGGAAGAGGAGACCGGCTGGAGTGATCGGTGGTAGATGAGGACAAGGCAGACGTACGCGCTGGCGGTTACCTTGATGGTCCAGATAGTTCCATTGCCAGTGTACCGGTCGCTCGGAGAGGTGAAATTTCTGGACCAACGCAGCAATATCCAGGAGGGTGTGGCCCGGGATCACATCGTCGGAATAGAGTCCGACATTAATCCCCACGCGACGAGCAATCATGGTGATGATGCCGCCGACGCAAGTCTTGACGTCGGTCAGATTCCCTGGTTGAGCGAAAGTCTCGAGATGCATCGCCATACGGGAAGCAAGGCATACTTCCTCCATTCCCCAGGTGTCGCCGTCGAAGGCGTCGCTCAAAGCCCAGCGGAGGAAGCCAAGTTCCTGATGATTCACCGTGCCGCCGGCAGCTCAGGCGAGGAGGCAGCTGATAAGGAATTGGTGAAAATACCGGGCTACTGGGTGGCGGATCCAAGTTGCCTTCGCGGTACGACTCTCGTACGATCGAGCGGCGATAGCCTACCAAAATGCTTCCTGACGTTGAGGTAGGAAAAGAGAGAGCTTCTGGTGCGATGCCGAGCATATCGGCGAACTGACGCATTGAGAGGCGGTACTCGGTATTCCGCATCCAAAATTCCATGTAGGCGTTCGCTGTACTGCCATCGCTCGGAAAGTAGCACTGGATGGTAGAGAGAAATTCCAAGGTCAAAGTCTTGAAACTCTTCTCATGTACTGTCAGAAAGCTCGACCACCCGAGCCTATCGAAGATGCGAACCAACTCGTCGTGTATTCTGATGCGATCGAGATCGTCACCGAAAAACTTGGTCGGTTGTAGGCCCTGTTGTTCGAGTTTGAAGTAAACGGTCTTGGAGGTGTTGTCCCGATGATGGATCCGAAGAACCCCCGGTTCAGGTCGGATTGGCGTGAGGTCGGTAAGCTCCATGATAGCGCCTCGGTGAGGGGCCCAAGGTTCATTGTCCCAGAGTGTGCGGCTGTACCGACGCTTCGGACCTCTTTCGGGGCGGCCTTCGATCCGGCCTCGCTCAGCCATAGTCGGATTGAGGGCGGAAGAGATGGGAATACGACGGCGAGGCAGAGTGAGGCGGCGGCGAGGGAGGAGTGAGGCGGCGGGGGCGCGGTTGGCGAGGCGACGAGGGGAGAGTGAGGCAGCGGCGAGGCGAGAGTGAGGCGGCGGCGGCGGCGTGGTTGGTGGCCGTATGGCGGCGAAAGGCGGTGGTGGGGCGCAGGGACAGCTGCGAGGAGATGACACGGCCGAGTCCTGCGAAAACGGAATAAAAAGGCCGAAAAAATGACAACACGTTCCGTGCAGATCGAGCACGGGCCGTGTCGATGCGTCGAATCAGTTGAACACGGCCGTGTTGAAGAAGAACACGGGTCGTGCAAAGTCTCTGTCAAAAGTTTGCAAAAGCGAACACGGCCGTGTTGAGTCAGAACATGGGCCGTGCAAATTTTCTGTCAAAAATTCGCAAAAACGAACACGGCCGTGTTCAAGTCAACACGGGCCGTGCAAATTCTCTGTCAAAAGTTTGCAAAATCGAACACGACCATGTTGAGTCACACACGGGCCGTGCAAATTTTTTGTCAAAAATTCGCGAAAACGAACACGGCCGTGTTCAAATCAACACGGGCCGTGCAGACTCTCTGTGAACACGGCCGAGTTACAGGCCACACGGGCCGTGCTGAATTCCGGCCAAAAAGAAACATGAATAATCCGGTGATCCGTGAGACCTGAAATAACCAGAAATGACCACGAGAGAAAATATAGCAATAAGTGGGTAGAGATAATAAACAGAAAAGAAAGAGAATAATAAAACGAAACTAATATATAGTAAGGATATGGGGTCGGGTTGCCTCCCGATAAGCTCTTGTTTTAGGTCGTTAGCTGGACCTGGCAAGGGTTCATTGCTCTGCGGGATCAGAGAGGCTGATGGCTCCTCTCGCTTCCGATGGAAAAGCAGAGTTGTAGAGCTTCAGACGTTGAGCGTTAGCTTTGAATGAGCTTCCGGAATTATCCCATAGTTCGATGGCACCGCTTGGCGATAAGATTTGATCTTGAATGGGCCAGACCACCGAGATTTCAACTTTCCTGGAAAAAGTTGCAATCGTGAGTTAAACAAAAGGACGAGATCATTTACCTGGAAGTGACGCTGGAGGATGTGCTTGTCGTGCCATTTCTTCGTCCGCTCTTTGTAGATTTTAGCGTTTTCATACGCATCAAGACGTATTTCCTCAAGATGATGGAGCGAGAGAACCCGTTTCTCGGCTGCAGATTTGATGTCATAGTTCAACTGCTTAATGGTCCAGTAAGCTTTGTGCTCTAATTCTACGGGGAGATGGCATGCCTTGCCGTAAACGAGTTGGAACGGTGTCATCCCGATGGGGGTTCTGAATGCCGTGCGATAAACCCAGACGGCGTCATCGAGTTTGAGAGCCCAATCTTTTCGGGATTTGGATACCGTCTTCTCGAGTATGGACTTGATCTCGTGGTTTGAAACTTCCACCATTCCGCTGGTCTGAGGGTGATAAGGCGTTGTAATCTTGTGTTTGACACCGTATTTGAGCAGAAGGGCCTTGATCGTGCGGTTGACGAAGTGCGATCCCCCATCGCTGATGATGACACGGGGAACACCGAATCGTGGAAAGATCGTGCGTTTGAGCATGCGCACCACGGTTTTGTTGTCGTTCGTGGGACTTTCCAGGACTTCCACCCATTTGGTCACGTA
>NW_010965103.1:191934-200761 GCF_000463585.1 Tarenaya hassleriana
TACGCTGGCAAGCGTCACATGAAGAGACAAACCTGTGGACATCTTTGAAAAGCGTGGGCCAATAGAAACCAGCCTGAAGAATTTTTGTCGCGGTTTTTGACGTCGCGAAGTGACCTGCGTAGTCAAAAGAATGACAATGGGAAATAACACTGAAGATCTCACCTTCAGGGATGCTGCGGCGGAATAGACCGTCGGTACCTCTCTTGAATAGGAAAGGATCGTCCCAGAAGTAGTCCTTGACGTCGCGGAGAAATTTCTTCCTGGCATTGCAACTCAGATCTGGTGGAAGGATTTCACTTACCAGGTAATTGACGTAATCAGCATACCACGGAGCGTCTAGAAGAGTAGAGATGGCAAAAACATGCTCATCCCGAAGATTGTCATCAATGGGAAGTTGCTCTGGGAGTTCAAGGTGGGACAAATGATCAGCGACTCCATTCTCGGCTCCTTTCTTGTCTCGGATCTCAAGGTTAAACTCTTGCAGAAGTAGTATCCAACGGATGAGGCGTGGTTTAGCGTCCTTCTTGGAGAGCAAATATCGCAGAGCAGCGTGATCGGTGTAGACAATGACTTTGGAGCCGACGAGGTAGGACCTGAATTTTTCGAAAGCAAAGACAATGGCAAGCAGTTCTTTCTCAGTTGTAGTGTAGTTTACATGGGCATCATCTAAAGTTCTGCTGGCATAGTAGATCGCGTGAAGCACTTTATTCTGTCGTTGTCCAAGCACGGCTCCTACGGCATAATCGCTAGCATCGCATATAATTTCGAAGGGTAGATTCCAATCCGGTGGTTGAATGATGGGCGGGGAAATCAGCGTCTTTTTTAGCGTCTCAAAAGCTGCAAGGCAATCATTAGTGAAAATGAAAGGTACATCCTTACAGAGGAGATCGGTAAGAGGTTTGGTGATTTTTGAGAAGTCCTTGATGAAACGACGATAGAAACCGGCATGACCAAGGAAATTGCGGATGGCCTTAACATTGTGCGGGGGCGGTAATTTCTCGATCACCTCGATTTTAGCCCTGTCAACCTCGATGCCTTTGTCGGAGATTTTGTGTCCGAGAACGATGCCTTCTTGGACCATGAAATGGCACTTCTCCCAATTGAGCACTAGATTGGCCTGTAACATCGATCCAAAACTTTACGAAGATTAGTCAAACAAACATCGAAGGAAGGTCCGTGGATAGAAAAATCGTCCATGAACACTTCCATCGAATCTTCAATATTGTCAGAGAAGATCGCCATCATGCATCGTTGAAAAGTAGCGGGGGCATTGCAGAGCCCAAATGGCATGCGCTGATAGGCGAAGGTCCCGTAAGGGCAGGTGAAAGTTGTCTTCTCCTGATCATTGGGGTGAATAGGGATTTGAAAGAATCCCGAGTATCCGTCAAGAAAAAAAAATAGGAATGAAGAGTAAGACGTTCAAACATTTGATCAATGAAAGGTAGAGGGAAGTGATCTTTGCGAGTGTTCGAATTTAACTTCCTGTAATCGATGCACATACGCCAGCCCGTCACTGTTCTTGTCGGAATCAGCTCATTTTTGTCGTTTTTGATCACCGTCATACCGCCTTTCTTTGGGACGACTTGAACCGGACTTACCCAAGGGCTGTCGGATATAGGGTAAATGATACCTGCATCCAGAAGTTTTTGTACCTCTTTCTTGACGACTTCTTTCATCGATGGATTGAGTCGGCGTTGATTTTCGATGGATGATTTGGAGTTGTCCTCCAGATGAATTTGATGCATGCATAATGAAGGGTTGAGACCTTTGATATCATCCAGAGTGTATCTGATAGCCTTCCATACTCTCGCAGTATGGTGAGGAGTCGCTCGAGCTGTAGATCATCCAAGGCAACATTGACAATAACAGCATAAGTGGAATCGAGACCGAGAAATGCATACCTGAGTCCAATGGGCAAGGGTTTTAGTTCAAGTTTCGGAGCTATTGCAGGATCCCAGTCAGGTAGATGATGCATGGGGGTTGATTTGGCGGCGAAGACGGGCAATGGTTCGAACAAAGGAACAGACTGGAGATGAATCCGAGATTCGACACGGTCCGAGTTCACACTCGACACGGCCGTGTCGAGTTGTGCACGGGCTAGCCCAGAATGATGCACGGGCGTGTCTAACTTCACAAATTTGCTCAGACATTTGACACGGTCCGTGTCGAATGACGACACGGTCCGTGTCGAATGACGACACGGCCGTGTTGCATGAAACACGGACTGAGCTGGTGGCAAACACGGGCGTGTCTCGTTCGATGTTTTTCGGCAGAATATCGACACGGTCCGTGTTGAATGATGACACGGCCGTGTTGCATGGCATTTCGGCTAAACCATCCAAGAATGATGTGTATGCGTGAATTTGAGGCTCCGTGGAGGTACTGTAGCCCTGTTCAGAAAGAAGAGCAATAGAGAGGGCATCGAAATCACGAAATTCAAAGAGTACCTCATCGGCTAAAGCATCCATCAAGTCAATGTAACATATAGAGTCCACTGTAGATGGTTGTTTGAAATTCTGGTCGAGCGTGAATTCCACCGTTTCGTCACCGATCTTGAGCGTCAGTCGGCCGGCCCGAACGTGGACAATGGCATCTGCAGTGTTTAAGAATGGCTGCCCTAGAATAATCGGGATTTTGGCGTCTTCGTCCATGTCAAGCACAACGAAATCGACTGGTACGTAGTAATTGCCTACTTTCAGCGGAACGTCCTCGAAAATACCCAGAGGGTATTTGATAGAACGATCAGCTAGTTGAAGAGCCATACGAGTCGGCTTGAGTTCTCCAACGTTGAGTTTCTTGTAGATGGAGAGTGGTAGGAGACTTACACTGGCACCTAAATCACAAAGAGCACGATCTATAGAAACATTTCCCAATTTGCAGGGAATCGAGAAGCTACCTGGATCCGACATTTTTGGTGGCAGATCGTGTTGAAGAATGACGCTGCACTCGGGATTAAGCGTGATGGTTTCCTTCTCGATGACGCGCTTCTTTGTGAGAAGGTCTTTCAGGAATTTGGCATAGGATGGCATTTGAGTGATAACCTCGTGGAACGGCATAGTGATTTCCAACTTACGCACCATGTCAGCAAATCAAGCAAATTGGGTGTCTTCTTTAGTTTTCCTGAGTCGTTGAGGGAAAGGAACTGAAGGCGGACGTGGCGACGGTGGAATGTATACGTCGCGTTCTTCATCACCCGAGATCTCTGTCGATTTTTCAACAACTATGGGGTCAGGAAGAGATGTAGGGACAGAGTTAGAGCACTGACCTTTTTCCGTAGATGTGATGATAGGGTTAGCGAGCTCTTTGCCACTGCGCAAGGATACAGCGTTACAGTGCTCTCGGGGGTTTGCTTCCGGGCTCCCAGGAAGTGATCCCTGAGGTCGCGAAGGGACAGAGGCAGCAAGTTGCGCTATCTGGTTATCGACTAGCTTGAGATGGGCGTCGGTCTTCTGTGGATGTTCTCGCATCTCGGTGCGAATGGCTTCTTGACCCTGCATAAGTTGTGCAAGCATAGATTTGATGTCAGAGTCAGGACTTACCTGTGATTGAGATGGAGGCAGGCCGAAGTTTTGCTGAGGCTGACGGGGAGCTCGGTAGTGTTGAGGGGCTGGATTCTGATGCTGGTAGGCATTTTGGGGTTGAGATTGATTTCCTTGAGAGGAGCCCGGGATAGATGAACCACCGAAATTGTTGTGCTGTGCATTTAGAACGTTGGAGGAGTTCTTGTATGAGAAATTTGGGTGATTCCTCCAACCTGGGTTGTATGTGTTTGAGTACGGATTGTTGGCGACGTAGTTGACATCCTCATGCACGTACTCGTCTCGTGGTGCGTCCAGATCAGTGATTTGATGGGCGTTTTCTACCTGCATTCTAAGTTTAGCAAGCTCTGCACGTAAAGCATGTATCTCAGATGGATTTTCCTTACCTGTACGGTTGTCTTTAAAACCGATATTTCTGACGAATTCGTGGGAAGGAGCGCACTTGTTAACCATCTTAGTGATTTGTTGTTCGATGAAGTCAAAAGACTTCTCGTTGAGGCTTCCTCCACAGGCAATTCGAATGAGGACTCGAGTATCTTCCTTTAGACCCTGCAAGAAAGTGGAGATAAGGTACCTTTTGTCCAAACCGTGATGAGGGCAGAGGCGCTGATACCCAAGAAAACGATCCCAAGTCTCGCGCAAAGATTCATCAGGTTCCTGCATAAAAGAGTTGATCTGTTGCTTCGCGAGTTGGGTTTTGTTGGCAGGGAAGAATCGCTGCATGAACTTCTCTTGCATCTGATCCCAAGAGAAGATGGAATCTGGTGGCAATGTGTAGAGCCATTCTAATGCAGTGTCCATTAGAGAGAATGGAAAAGCCATTAGCATAAGTGACTCATCGGTGACTCCTTGAACCGTCTTCACAAACTGGCATAACAGTTTGAATCGAGTCAGGTGTGGGATTGGATCTTCATTAGGTCTGCCCCTAAATGCCGATGAGCTGAGCATACTGATGAATGCCAGCTGGAATTCAAATTTATTGCGATCGATATCGGGCCGGCGAATGCATGAGAGCTGTTGAGTGTACTTGGGCTGAAGATATGCCCCATAAGTGTCATTGTCATTCTCGACAGCAAAGGCACGTTCTTCCATCTTCTTCTGTTGTTTCTTCTTCTTCCGAATGCGTTTGGCGGATTTCTCGATTTCTGGATCAAAAGGGACTAGGTTGTCAGGCCCAGAACTCCTGGTCATACACCGGGAAACCTACACACCAGAAAAATAGGACAACGAACTAGAATAGATCAGGAACGGGATAAAAGTAACGAGAGAGGATCTAGATTCAAAGGAATCTCTATCCTAGCGCCAAACTATTCCCCGGCAACGACGCCAAAAACTTGATAACGCGAATCTAGGTGTATAAATAAGCTCAAGTAATAAAAATCCTAGATACAACGAATACCGCAAGGGTACGGATCAACTGTAGTACCAGGGTCGAACACAGGGAATAGTTAACACTAAGAACAAGACTCGACTATGAATTAGATCAGGACTGTAGTACCAGGGTCGAACACAGGGAATAGTTAACTCTAGGAACAAGACTCAACCAAGAATTAGATCAGTAAATATGGAATGAAGTATGTGAATATCGAAAATAAAGCAATAAACTAACTAAGTAAAATCAGATAGATAATCCACCGTAGCTTCGGGATAACCTTAATGAGTAGGGATTGTTTCTAAGGATGGAGAATCTACGAATATCGAACTCTAATCGGGGATCTCAAGTTCTAATATCAGATTTGGCTCTCTCAAGTCCTAAATCCACTATCCAATAATTTAACCTATCGATCTCTCAACCTAATAGATTAAAATATCAAATGCATTAACGATCACTATCACAGTTCCTAAACCGATTAACCTATCTCTCAATAGTCTTAATCAATTCATTCAATGAATTCGTTCCGAATCTAATCTCAACTCTCGTTGTAAATCAGAATCTAAAATCAATCAATCAACTGGCCAAGAAGATCAAAAGCAATAAACTCAATTTAATTAAACCGAAGAGTATCGATAACGTAGTCTCGAAAAATAAAAACCAAACAAATCCCTACAAGGTTAAACCCCTAGCTACAGTGAAACGACTACTCACTACCCATAACAACGTATGAGTTCAAATCAATAAGAAGAAACATGGAGAACATATAAAGAAGACTCGCAGCGATCTCTCGACGACGATTCTTCAATCTCTGCTCCCAGGAAACTCCGTCTTGATTCTCTCTCGAGTTCTCTGGCTTCTGCTGTGATCTCTCGATAATTTTTGAAGCCCAAGACGTCTCCTATTTATTTGCTTGGCAGCTGGGCTTCTTCCCATTCTGAAAACGGAAGTTCGGATGCAAAATAGGAAGTTTTCTCGAAACGTAACACGGCCGTGTTGGAGTGAACACGGTCCGTGTCAATTGTCTGATAAAAAACTACGCGCTGCTGCATGGACTGGACACGTGCGAGTTGCGTCTCGACACGGCCGTGTTTGACTCGACTGATCACTTGCGTGACGAGCTTTAAATTTATACCCGACACACAACTAATCCGCAAGTATACGGATGTCGTAGTACCGGGGTCGAACACAAGGACTTAAGCGGTTAAGCTAGGAATCGACTAAAACTAGGAAAATGGAGAAAATAAAATCGGAGAATTGTTTTTGTTGGTTTTCGTAAGTTGCAGAAAATTAAAAGAAAGAAAGTAAAATCAAAGACAATCACAATTCAAGAGGAGATAATCGATGGGAAAGGTTATGGGAATCGGGTTTCACCGAATCATGCAAGGATGCCGTAAGGAAATATTGGACCTAGATCATGCTTGTTCTAAAGTGAGGGATTCCAAGACTAAGGTCGGGTTCGGCTCTCTCAAACCGAAAATCCGTTATCCAAGAGAGTACTTTATCCACTTTCGTGGCTTAGAGTGAAATTCCCGAATGCATTAAATTCCCTTGTCACGATCCTAGATTGAATTGAACCGAATTTCTTCGCATTCAATCTCAACCCATTTCAATGAATGCACCAAGAATCAAGAATCCATGTCTCCATGAAATTCTCAATCATAAATTCTACCCAAGAGATTTTCATCCAATGGGAAGCATTAAACACCATTCATTAAACTCTAGCAATCAAACCCAAACAATTGCATCACTCAATTCAACAAATCCTAGATTTCCCTAAACATTCATTCAAGAGAGATAAACTTGAAGAACACAAATTTCATTCAAAGCAAGGATTTGAAAGCATAAACAAAGCATAATCTTGGGTCCAAGGTGAATACAAGCATCCTTACATGAGGGCTAATCCCTCATCCCACAACAAGAAAACTACTCACAAACCATGTCCAAGAACACCAAAATAGCTAGAGGAAACATAGAGAGAGAAAGGGAAAGAGATGCTCAATAGAATCTTCAATCTTCAAGCCAAAGCAAACTCCTTCTTTCTCCTTCAAGATTTCGGCCCTAGGTCTTCTGGAGGAGAGAAAATCGCCTCCTTTGCTTTCCCAAATCCCCCTCCCTCAAAAAGTCCGAAAAATCGGACTTAACTTGTTTCCAGGTCACGCGGTCAGCCGGACCAAGCCTTGGTCCGGCGGACCGGGCGTAAATGAAGGAGGCGGACTGCGAAGAAAACAGCTCCTGGTCCGGCTGACCAAAACTGGTCAGCTCCGGACCAGGGCTTCGGATGGTTTCCGCGGCTGACTGGGCGAGGGACCGGCTGACCAGGCAAGTGCATGTGTTTTTGGTCCGGGGCTGACCAACATTGGTCAGCTCCGGACCAGAAATTCTTCGGCTGGGCAGGCGGACTGGGCAGGCGGACTGGCTGACTGAGCTTGTGCGGAGACTGTTTGGTCCGCCGGACCTGAGGCGGTCAGCTCCAGACCGTACGTGCATTTGGAGTTGGTCAGCTCGTTTTCTCGTCGGACTGGCTGAGCATGGAACACTCCTGGTCCGGCTGACCAAGACTGGTCAGCTCCGGACCAGTCCTTCATTTTCCTTCTTCGGTCAGCGCTGGACGAGCGATCTCCTGGTCCGCCGGACCAGAGGTGGTCAGGGGCGGACCAGATGGACTGTTTTCTCCGATTCTCACCGAATTTGTGCGTTATGCCCTCGGGGTCCTGCCAACGTCAAGAAATAGTCCCGAAACCCTAGAATGGCTCTAGAAATGCCTAAGAATGCGTGGAAACCGTTTAGAAACCAAAGACATACTCGTATAGAATCCAGATAAAATCCGAGCCATCAAATCCCCCCAGACTTAAATCTTTGCTCGTCCTCGAGCAAATAAAATCAATGAAACACGAAGTCTGGGAAGGACGGTGAGTTAGAAATCGGTCTTTGATGAGTTTCAAGATCTAGCTGCATGTCCACTGCTCAACTTATGGGAGTAGAATCGAATCTAGGCTACTCTAGCTATCTTCTCTTGTCAGCTAAACTTTCCTAAGTATGGAATTCCTATGTCGTCCTCAGTCTACCATAAGAGTAATTCCAACCTCTAAGCACTCTCCTAAACCTATTTACCGTTTTCCTCCTCTAAGATATGTTATCTCTTCATTTATTTTGTCACTTTTTTTTTCTTTTCTTTTCTTCTTCCTTCTAAGACAATGCTAAGAGAAGTACTATCCCGAGTTCCTAGGACGTTGAAGTTGACAAGTGTCTCCGCTTTTGCTTTTCTCTAATGATCATGACAACACTTGTCCCACAACTTAGACCCGAACCGTCGAATTTCGACGCACTCATGTCATCGAATGATTTTCATTAACGATATAGTGACAACGGAGTGTTGGGATGTATATACTTTCTTCGCTTATTCCTACAACATATTTTTTTTTTCTAAGAGACTATCTATCCTATGGGAGAAGCTTCGGGAACGGTTTTAGGGAGATATTTAACCTAGGTTCGGTCGGTCCTACTCTTTGGCATACCTAAAGACAACAATATACCCCACAACCTAGAATTGTAAGCATCGAAGAGAGGGTTCACTATTCACCTATTATCGACAATCTACTCGAACACCTAGAGGTCTAAGTCCAAATCGCTAAGCAGTCTCTAAGCAGCTATCACCATCATATCATCATCGACCAATCTCAACTCAAAACGGTTTATGCAATGCATATGCTTCTACATGCTCTAGACCTATATGTAACAAATGCAATGCAAGACACAAATGTAATGCAAGGCTAGGTGGTATCTATATGTACAAGTGCAAGAAATGCAAGTGTGGAATGCATCTATAGTGAGAAATCATTTTTTTTTGTATGCAAGTGAATGTATTAATGCACTCTAAAGAGGGACTTGAAGCGATGTTAGATGCTCACCCCCC
>NW_010965103.1:206761-213292 GCF_000463585.1 Tarenaya hassleriana
GAGAGCAACTGAGTATGCTTCGGCGTCGTATACATCCCAAAAGTCTGCAAATTAGCTCGGACACGCTCTCTTGGCTGTGCTTCATCCCTTGCTGCCTCTTCTGCCATTATGTCCTCTCTTCGTTTTCTGTGGATTTCCCTCTCGGTTCTGTCTATGTCCGGGTCAAAGGCAAGCTCAAAATCTGGGTCGAGTTGTCTTCGAGTGGGACGTCTGCTCATGCACTAAGGAAACCTGCAAAAAATAGAAGTCCAGAAAAAGGCAGAGAAGGTGAATCAATGTGAATAAAAAGGCAGAGAGTAGGGAGAGACACCCGATAAAGTCCAGAACGATCCCGGAAAAGTCCAGAAAAATCGGAAAAAATCTAGAAAAATTCAGAAAAGTCCAGGAAATGTCCAGAATAACTCCGAAAAAGTCCAGGGAATTCTGAAAATGTCCAGAGCGGTCCCGAAAAATCCAGAACAAGTCCAGAAAAGTCCAGGAAAATACAAACAACAGAAATAATAAACAGAAAAATCAAGAAATAAAAGAAATAAGGATAAATTGACTCAAGAGAAAAATAAAAATCACACAAACACACAAAGAAAAAGGAAGTGAACAAACACACAAAAAATCAAACCGAAAAAAATCAAAGACTCCGGAAAGACTAACCTAGAGTCAATCTATCCTAGCTATGGAAACCGTAAAAAGTCCCCGGCAACGGCGCCAAAAACTTGGTCACTTGCGTGACGAGCTTTAAATTTATACCCGACACACAACTAATCCGCAAGTATACGGATGTCGTAGTACCGGGGTCGAACACAAGGACTTAAGCGGTTAAGCTAGGAATCGACTAAAACTAGGAAAATGGTAAAAATAAAATTGGAGAATTGTTTTTGTGGTTTTCAAAGTTGCAGAAAATTAAATGAGAGAAATAAAATCAAAGCAAGCAAATATTTCAAGAGGAGATAATCAATGGGAAAGGTTATGGGAATCGGGTTTCACCGATCATGCAAGGATGCCGTAAAGGATTATGGACCTAGATCATGCTCGTTCTAAGGTGAGGGATTCCAAGACTAAGGTCGGGTTCGGCTCTCTCAAACCGAAAACCCGTTATCCAAGAGAGTACTCTATCCACTTTCGTGGCTTAGAGTGAAATTCCAGAATGCATTAAATTCCCTTGTCACGATCCTAGATTGAATTGAACCGAATTTCTTCGCATTCAATCTCAACCCATTTCAATGAATGCACCAAGAATCAAGAATCCATGTCTCCATGAAATTCTCAATCATAAATTCTACCCAAGAGATTTTCATCCAATGGGAAGCATTAAACACCATTCATTAAACTCTAGCAATCAAACCCAAACAATTTCATCACTCAATTCAACAAATCCTAGGTTTCCCTAAACATTCATTCAAGAGAGATGAGAGATAATCATGAAGAACAAAATTCCATTCATTGCAAGAGTTTGAAAGCATAAACAAGACACAATCTTGGGTCCAAAGGTTAAGACAAGCATCCTTACATGAGGGCTAATCCCTCATCCCACAACAAGAAAACTACTCACAAACCATGTCCAAGAACACCAAAATAGCTAGAGGAAACATAGAGAGAGAAAGGGAAAGAGATGCTCAATAGAATCTTCAATCTTCAAGCCAAAGCAAACTCCTTCTTTCTCCTTCAAGATTTCGGCCCTAGGTCTTCTGGAGGAGAGAAAATCGCCTCCTTTGCTTTCCCAAATCGAGCTCCCTTCCAAAAGTCCGAAAAATCGGACTTAACTTGTTTCCAGGTCACGCGGTCAGCCGGACCAAGCCTTGGTCCGGCGGACCGGGCGTAAATGAAGGAGGCGGACTGCGAAGAAAACAGCTCCTGGTCCGGCTGACCAAAACTGGTCAGCTCCGGACCAGGGCTTCGGATGGTTTCCGCGGCTGACTGGGCGAGGGACCGGCTGACCAGGCAAGTGCATGTGTTTTTGGTCCGGGGCTGACCAACATTGGTCAGCTCCGGACCAGAAATTCTTCGGCTGGGCAGGCGGACTGGGCAGGCGGACTGGCTGACTGAGCTTGTGCGGAGACTGTTTGGTCCGCCGGACCTGAGGCGGTCAGCTCCGGACCGTACGTGCATTTGGAGTTGGTCAGCTCGTTTTCTCGTCGGACTGGCTGAGCACGGAACACTCCTGGTCCGGCTGACCAAGACTGGTCAGCTCCGGACCAGTCCTTCATTTTCCTTCTTCGGTCAGCGCTGGACGAGCGATCTCCTGGTCCGCCGGACCAGAGGTGGTCAGGGGCGGACCAGATGGACTGTTTTCTCCGATTCTCACCGAATTTGTGCGTTATGCCGTCGGGGTCCTGCCAACGTCAAGAAATAGTCCCGAAACCCTAGAATGGCTCTAGAAATGCCTAAGAATGCGTGGAAACCGTTTAGAAACCAAAG
This sequence comes from Tarenaya hassleriana, assembly GCF_000463585.1. Classification (NCBI taxonomy): domain Eukaryota; kingdom Viridiplantae; phylum Streptophyta; class Magnoliopsida; order Brassicales; family Cleomaceae; genus Tarenaya; species Tarenaya hassleriana. Next base: position 209,174 of record NW_010965103.1, read on the forward strand.
ACATACTCGTATAGAATCCAGATAAAATCCGAGCCATCATCGACACGGCCGTGTTTGACTCAACACGGTCCGTGTCAATTGTCTGTAAGAATGTCTTCGTTTCCTTGCTTTTGCACGACCGTGTTTAAACTCGACTCGACCGTGTTCAGGTGCAGCTCGAGCTGGAAATGCCTTAATCGTTCTGTTCCGGTCCAGTATGCTACGAAGTCCTCGATTATGCTCCTTTGATATCCATAGTGCGTCCATTACCTGTTCAATCACCAGAGAATGCAGAAGAAGCAAAACCCAGTGCAAAAATGATCCTAAATGTCTAATAATGCACACAACTGATGCGAAAGTGCTACACAATGGGCTTTGAAATAGATGAAAAAATCGTGTTATCAGCTTCCAAGAGTCCTATTCCCATTCTGATGCTGAAAATCGCGAAATAGGGTTTTTGACTGGATCCGGACCGATTCCAGGTGGATCCGGACAAGATCAAGATTCCTGGGGTCGAATTCTGCGTCCTTGATACGGACCGGATCCAGTTGGATCCAGCACTGCGTTGGCAGTTTTCTGGTCTTCACGAATTCACTCATAACTTTCTACTCCGCTGTCGGATTTACGCGATTTTGGTGTCTACGTGAAGCTCTTGAAGTGTTCTTTCCAATGTTAAATCTCGCACGATTTGGACCTCTGTAGAGAAAGTTTTAGATGTCGCAACATTAGTACCTCATCCGGACTTCTCCTTTAACGCTCCAAATAGCTCCTTTTCGAGTCCAATCATCTTCGAAATCTGTAACTCTGCAAAACTAAAGCACAACCGGGTTTTGTTTCCTAACACGCCTAGAATGCCTATGAATGCATGTGATTATCCTATAAAACCTAGACAAACTCTCATCAAAATATAGGGAAGAATAGGAGTTATCAAATCCCCCCACTCGAGTAAAGAACGAAGGAATAAAATCTGCAAAACAGGGAATGACGAACATCAAATAGCATCATCGTGAAACTCAAAAGAAAAAATCCATAAAAATCCATCCAATACTAGTTTCCCGAGAATCGTACTCAAACCGGTCTACTATGATCTTCCTACCAAAGACTAATCTACCTAGGTAGCCATGGGATTTTTATTGCCACTTAGAACCCATTAGAATCTCTACAACTCACCAAGCATATTTCCAAACATATCCTTATCTCAGCTTAGCCTCTTCGATCTTAGTTCTACTTCATACCTGGATTTTTACCTTTTTGTAGAATTTCTCTATCAAACGCTAGCATCTCGGGTTTCTAGGACGTTGAAGTTGAAGGACATCGTTTTTTCTCTTCTCTTTTTCTTCTTCTATATTTTCTTCTTTTTTTTTTCTTTTTTTTTCTCAATGCGATGTCCGACCCACAACTTAGACCCGAACCATCAATCGATGCACTCATGTCCTCGAACGATTTTCGTTGACGAGATTTTGACAGCGGAGTGTCGAGATGCTTTATTTTCCCAAGGCGTTTGTCGAATTAGATTCTGTCGACCTACAAGACTCGAAAAAGATTCTAACGAAACATATAACCTGGATATAGCCGTTTCAACTCCGTAGGTTCCAAACAACAATCTCATCCCACAAAATTTATATAGAAAGTCTGGAGAACTATCAATTCGACACAGTTCAACCACGTTCTACAAGATCACTAGATCATCAAGATATTCCTACTCTATCATCCCACAAATCTTCCAAATGATGCTCAAAACGGGTTTTCGAGGTATGCACGTGAACCTATATGAACCTAAATCTATATGTCAAATGCAAACATGCAAACCTAACAAAAGCCCATCTATATGAAAAATAAAAAACGTGTGAAATGCAACTAATGCAAAGTGATATGCAAAAGTGAAATTTTTTTCCTAAGTCTATATGCCATGATAAAATGCACCTAAACTAAATGCAATCCTAAGTAGATAGGCCTGAATGTGTGAAGGATCTATCCACCCCCCAGACTTGAACCATAGACCGTCCACGGTGTAGACTCTCACCCGGAAAAGTAGAATCGAAAACAATGTGTGAAAGGACCAATAAGAGGGATAGAGAAGGCTTAGCTCTGCGAAATTCGTTCGCTCGCAACGAAGTTAACTCACGTCAAACGCAGGATCTCTCACACACTCTATGAATTGGAACCTATCCAACGTTGTCTCTCGGAAGCCGATGCTCATCTCTCGTGTGCCGGTGTAAAAGCTCATAGAACGACAAACGTTATCCGAACAAAAGACATACGAATCCCTAACCCATAGCCGTGGATCTACTCACGGTTCATGGAAAACAACAAAAAGCTCATAAAGAAAGAGATAAAAGAGAGGAAAGAAAATCTCATGCAGATGTGTAGTCTCCACGATTGAATCTTCCTTCTTCTTCCCGAAATCTCGTGAACTTCTATTCTTCTCTCCCCAAAAGCTCTCCAAAAGTCTGTATCTAAGTGTTCTCTAAGGCTCTCCTCTGTATTAGGACGTGGCTAGGTGTTTTTTATAACCCTGGGGCGGCTCCCAAGAGTCCTATTCCCATTCTGATGCTGAAAATCACGAAACAGGGTTTTTGACTGGATCCGGGCCGATCCCAGGTGGATCCGGACCGGATCCAGATTCCTGGGGTCGAATTCTGCGTCCTTGATCCGGACCGGATCCAGTTGGATCCGACCCTGCGTTGGCAGTTTTCTGGTCTTCACGAATTCGCTCATAACTTTCTACTCCGCTGTCGGATTTACGCGATTTCGGTGTCTACATGAAGCTCTTGAAGTGCTCTTTCCAATGGTACAATCTTGCATTTGGACCTCTGTAGAGAAAGTTATTGATGTCGCAACATTAGTACCTCATCTGGACTTCTCCTTTAATGCTCCAAATAGCTTCTTTTCGAGTCCAATCATCTTCGAAACCTGTAACTCTGCAAAACTAAAGTACAACCGGGTTTTGTTTCCTAACACGTCTAGAATGCCTATGAATGCATGTGATTATCCTATAAAATCTAGACAAACTCTCATCAAAATATAGGGAAGAATAGGAGTTATCACGACGCTTATGTGAAGCGTCAGATGACTGATAAGTTATCCTCTAAATCTGACAAGTGTTTATTTGTGGGCTACCCTAAGGAAACTAAGGGTTACTACTTCTACATTCCGGCAGAGAACAAGGTGTTCATTGCCAGGAATGCAGCTTTTATGGAGCGAGAGTTCGTCTCCAAAAGAGTCAGTCGGAGTAGGATCGAGCTTGAAGAAGTTTGAGAGCAACAAGCAGACGCTAAGTCGAGTGAAGAAGTTGAAGATGTTCAACCTGTTTCACTGCCAGTTGTGACTCAACCTTCGACGAGTGAACCTCGGAGATCAGACAGGATTCGCCAAGAGCCTGTGTGATACGGATTTCTCGTGACTAGGGATGAGGAGCTCATGTTATTAGAACATGATGAGCCTACTACATACCCAGAGGCTATGACGAGTCCGGATTCCGAGGAATGGCGCGAGGCTATGAAGTCCGAAATGCAATCCATGTCAGACAACCAAGTATGGACTCTGGTTGATGCATCTGAAGGGATAAAACCCATCGGATGCAAATGGATCTTCAAGAAGAAGACCGACATGGATGGCAACGTGCACACGTATAAGGCACGACTTGTGGCGAAAGGATTCCGTCAAATTCATGGTATTGACTATGATGAGACCTTTTCGCCCGTAGTTATGCTGAAGTCCATCAGGATCCTACTTGCCACAGCCGCATATTACGACTATGAGATATGGCAAATGGATGTCAAGACCGCGTTCCTTAACGGTAACTTGACTGAGGATGTGTACATGACACTACCCGAAGGTTTTGTCGATCCAAGGAACCCGAGGATGGTGTGCAAGCTTCAGAGGTCCATTTATGGACTGAAGCAGGCTTCGAGGAGATGGAACCTTCGCTTCGATGAGACAATAAAAAAGTTTGGTTTCTCACAGAACGAAGACGAGCCAAGTGTTTACAAGAAGGTCAGTGGGAGCACAGTTGTATTTCTAGTGATGTACATGGATGACATTCTCCTTATAGGGAATGACGTTCCTACCTTGCAAGACGTAAAGTCTTGGCTAGGAACGCAGTTTTCTATGAAGGACCTAGGAGAAACGGCCTATATT
>NW_010965103.1:214080-219148 GCF_000463585.1 Tarenaya hassleriana
CTTGGGTGTCATTCCTAGTGCTGATAGCCCCATTGCTCTGTATTGTGACAACAATGGAGCGATCGCACAAGCGAAAGAACCCAGATCCCATCAACGATCCAAACACATACTCAGACGATTTCACCTTATCAGGGAGATCATAGACAGAGGAGACGTGCACATTTGCAGAATGTCGACAGATGACAACATTGCCGATCCGTTGACGAAGCCTCTCCCTTCGTCGAAGCATGAGGGTCATGTTAGGGATATGGGCATTAGATGTTTAGCAGTTCATGATTAGAGCAAGTGGGAGACTGTTTATGAGCTTTATTCAGATACATTTGATGTATTGATACTTTCTACAGTTTTATGAGAGTATTTGATTCATTACATGTTCTTGTATACTAGATGTGTTATATATGAAATCCATGTATCATTATGAATGATACTAAACTCCCTAGTCTTGTGTCATTATGGGAATGGTGACATAATAAGACTAGTATGATGTGTGATTGATGATCATATAGATGATCATAGGTTTTGGATACGATCACAGTCATAGGTATTCGTTGGAGAACGGAATACTGGATTGACCCGCATGAGATTGTCACATGGACTAGCATCATGACTGGAATCTCATATGGCGGTTCCATGATTGGATCCTAAGACCTGAGATATCTACGGAATCCAACATGAGGAGTTGCATGCTTTGATTACGTCAAACGTCCTGCGTAACAGGAGGACTATAAAGGCGTGTATCAGGTACGAAACGAATCATGTGCTGGATTGTAGATAGTGTCTTGCTAGAGACCGCCTATGACTTGTATATCCGGAATAGAGGTTTCGGGTTATACTGCTATATCGAATGAGCCTACAGGGTCACACACGTAGGGAAGGACAAATGCACGAGAAAACGTCAAGAAATTTGGACAAGAGGTCCGGACCGTTCGGTCTAGGAGTGGACTGAACGGATCGGAGCATCTAGTCCGAACGGACCAAATTGTTGGACCGAACGAACTAGAGAGTCCAGTCCGAACGGACCAAGTGTTGGAGCGAACGGACTGACCCGTCAGACCGAACGGACCTAGTTATATGACTGGTTCGAACGGACCAAGTGTCCAGACCGAACGGACTACTTAGCAGTCCGTTTGGCTGGGTTTCGGATTTAATTTAAAATCCGGAATTAGGGTTAATATCTTGAATAAGAGGAGATTAATAACCCTAACACTAAGGGGCTGTAAAGAGAGAACTTCTTCAGACCTTTTTGGAGAGTCTAGAGGGTTGAAGAAGTGATCTAAGTCTCGTTTTTCTAAAAGCACATCACCGAATAGAAGATTCGAGTCCTACCAAACAAGTTCCAAAGGTTGGAATCCATCCCGAGGTGTGGATACGTGTAGAGGGCAAGGTATTCTTCCTGCCTACAGTGATTAGACGAACATATCAATTGATACAGGCCTCGAATCGATTGAGGTAAGCGTTCTATAGTTTCTACAAGATCATGCATGATAGGTTTTAGGGTTTTATCAAAATTTTTGTTTTACATCCGCTGCGCAAACCCTAGAACTGATCTCTTAGGAATAGGATTCACTTATGAGATCCCAGAAAACCCAACAGAATCACGTGGTCACATAGTCACATAGTCACGTGGTCACATGATTCAGAATGAATACTTATAGTAACAATGAATCATATTTGTTTTCAGGGTATTAAAAGTGTACTGCAGATAGAAAGCGATGAAGAAGCACTTATTTTTTATTTGGAAGGGTATGAAGGGAGTATAGATGCAAAGGTTCAATTTTGGATGCGGCATCTGAAAAAGAACTCGGAAAGCATATGTTGGAAGAAGAGTCGCGATGCAGAGCTGCATTGCAGAAAGTCGTTGGAGACGAAAAGGAAGGGCAAACGCAAAGTATTGATAGACGATGATTCAGAGGAAGTAGATGAGAAAGAAGATGAAGAAGAAGAAGTACCAGAACGAGCGCAGCAGCAACGACGACAACAACAACAACAACAACAACAACAACAACAACAACAGAGGGCTTTTCGTCAAGGAGTAACGGGGCTGTCACATATAGAAGCACTTAAGGAATATATACACCTGGAGATAAAAGCGGCTGAGAGCCGAATCATCGATTCTGTTGGAGATATAGTCCGACGGCTTTTCAAGGACGTTGGGCTCCTTTTTGATCTAGTTATAGAGAATCCAACAGAGCCCGTAATTTTGGGGACAAATCCCCGACACACAGAGGGGTTGACGACAAGTCCGATAGATCCAGGTAATGTGAGGGTGAGCCTGACAGTCAAAGAACCAGAGAATGTGACAGCTAAACCGACAAGTCCGATAGATTCTGTTGGGACTGATGAATATTATGATAAGGTAGAGGAAGAAGACTTTATATTGCAGTCTCGAGATGAGACTCCTATGAACTGGAATAAAGTTTCGGTCACAAGGTAATTAGGTCACATAGTCACAGAATTTAATTTGATTGTATTCACTGTTTTTTTTGTTTAGGTGATGGTGATAATGATGAAGGTGATAACAAGTCTAAATGTGATGATGATAAAGATGAAGGTCATGATTCTGAAGGTGACGATGATAATGATGATGGTGACAAATCTGAAGGTGATGAGGATGATCAAGATGAAGAAGATAATGATGGGGAGGATAAAGATGATGAAGAAGATGATGAGAAAGATGATGATCAAGATGATGATAAAGATGATGATCAAGATGATGATCAAGACGATTATGCATCAGATGATGATAAAGTCAATGAGGATGATGTAATGTCTGACAAACCTAACGAAGAGGTAGTCACGCAACCTCAAGCAGAAGTTATCCCCTCAACACCATTGAAAAGGAGAAAAAGGAAAGTTGCTGATGGTCCGACCAAGAGAAGCCCCTATGTCGATCCAATATCAAGTGCCCCCCCCCCCGCAAAAAGAACCCGATCCCATGCATACCAAGGCAGAGAAAAGGTAGGCAGAGGAAAAGGTAGAGGCACCATCAATACGAGCCAGAAGGATATTGAAGTTGCTGAGGTCGCTGAGGATTCCACCGAGAAAGAAACTGTTGGAGAAAAGGAGTATGTGTAGAATCCTGAGCGCATTCACAGTAGTGGTAAGTTCCTTATTCGGAATGAATCTTTTGTTGAATGTGATGGACCAAGGTCCCAAGCTCTATGGGAATTTATGAAGAAGCCAGAAGAAAAAAGGTTGTGGAAGTCAGGGTTGAATGTTGAGCGAGAACCAAGTTTTTGGGAGACGCTTTTGGAAGTCGGACTATGGCTCACAAAAACTGTAAGTTTACTCGGTCACACGATCACGATCACACAGTCACATAGTCACATAGTCACGCGGTCACACGATTACGATCCCACGATCACAAGGTTACATGGTCACATAATCTCAAGATTTAGTGTTGATTGTATTTACTAACATGTATTGTTTTATTCTGTAGCACATGGATGAGACGATGTACAAACTTTGAACCCGCGTTATAAAGCATCCCATGACCTTCATTGGATGCAACTGCTTGGTGTGTGACACCATGTTTGTAGAGTTAATCAAAACATGGGCCGAATCGGGAGATATGACAACTTTGAGCGATCTACAGCCATACTTCAACGGAAGGCTTCCAATTGGCTATGCAGGGACGTCGTTGATCAGCTACGAGGGATTCGTGAGTGTGCTTAATGTTCTCGGATTTGGCACTGATGAAATCGGCTGCAATTGGATTGCCATTAAAGTGGATTTCAGTGAGAAAGCTCTGCAAATCTACGATTGCCAAGCCAGACTGTAGGAAAAGGCAAAAGAGGCAGTTCAAAAACTCTGCAACGCCGTTCCGAAGTTGTGTTGCCCTGCTGGGTCGGAAGCTTTCGCTGATGGAGATGTATTAGACATGAGTATGTGGAGGACGTACCCCAAAACAATAGGGAAGAATGCGGGGTTTTCGCAGTGAAGTACATCGAAGCCATTTGCCTTGCCAAAGAGCGGATGCTATTACCGTTGATATGGATGACAATGTCACGCTGATCCGTGAACAACTAGCAGCAGCAATATTCGCTAATGGCAAGCATCAGAGGTTTAGGAAGAAGAGAGAGTAAACGATTTCTAAACTCTTTTTACGTTTTTGTTGTTTTGAACCCTTTTTAAGACTACTTTTGTTTGTTTGACATTATTTTTTTTATTAGTATTTATGTTTGTTTGGATTAAGTTGAAAAACAATCTCGGATTCTTAATGTTTTTATAGAAAATTATGGGTTTAAATTTTGTAGATAAAAATTTGGGGTTAAAATTTGAGAGGAAAAAAATTTGGAGTTAAAACTTGAGAAGGAAAAAATTTAAGGTTAAAATTTGGGAGGAAAATATTTTAGTGTTAAAATTTGGGAGAAAAATTCTAGTGTTAAAATTTGGGAGGGAAAAATTTTAGGATTAAAATTTGGGAGGAAAAAAAATATAGGGTTAAAATTTGAGAGAAAAAATAAATATAGGATTGAATATTCAAATTGGGACCCACAAAACACAAAAAATCTGGCGATTTCTGACTAGTTTTTTGTATGGGTCCCACAATATATTTCGGTCACAATGGATCACAGTCGGTCACAACCGATCACAACCTTCGATCCATGCGATTTTTGTCAATTTAATCAATCTACAACGTCACACATCCCGCATAAGCCTATTTTATATTGTTTTGAACAATAAAATATGGGTTTTGTGATTTTTTTGGTGATCACTTGCGTGACGAGCTTTAAATTTATACCCGACACACAACTAATCCGCAAGTATACGGATGTCGTAGTACCAGGGTCGAACACAAGGACTTAAGCGGTTAAGCTAGGAATCGACTAAAACTAGGAAAATGGAGAAAATAAAATCGGAGAATTGTTTTTATTGGTTTTCGTAAGTTGCAGAAAATTAAAAGAAAGAAAGTAAAATCAAAGACAATCACAATTCAAGAGGAGATAATCGATGGGAAAGGTTATGGGAATCAGGTTTCACCGATCATGCAAGGATGCCGTAAAGGATTATGGACCTAAATCATGCTCGTTCTAAGGTGAGGGATTCGAAGACTAAGGTCGGGTTC
>NW_010965103.1:219903-220864 GCF_000463585.1 Tarenaya hassleriana
TTTCAGGTCACGCAGTCCGCCGGACCAAGCCTTGGTCCGGCGGACCGGACGTAAATGAAGAAGGCGGACCGCGAAGAAAAACAGCTCCTGGTCAGCTCCGGACCAGGGCTTCGGAAGGTTTCCGCGGCTGACTGGGCGAGGGACCGGCTGACTGGGCAGGCACGCGTGTTGTTGGTCCGCGGCTGACCAAGACTGGTCAGCTCCGGACCAACGGTTCTTCGGCTGGGCAGGCGGACTAGGCAGGCGGACTGGCTGACAAAGGAGGCATGCAATCCTGGTCCGGCTGACCAGGGTTGGTCAGCTCCGGACCAGGCTGCATTTTTGCTTGGTCCGCTCGCTGGGTCGGAGCGTGCAGCGGACTGATGAACTCTGATCTCGGTCCGGGGCGGACCAGACTTGGTCAGCTCCGGACCAGATGAGTTTCTTCACCTTTCTTCTCGTCTTCTCTCCTCTTCAACTGTGTACGATTGGTCCGCCGGAGTGCATTCCGGTCAGGGGCGGACCAAGAGCCTGTCTTCTCCGTTTTCCTCCAAATTTCTGCATGTTGCTCTCGAAGTCCTGCCAAGGTCAAGAAATGGTCCCAAGACCCTAGGATGGCTCTAAAAATGTCTAAGAATGTATGGAAACCGTTTAGAAACCAAAGACATACTCGAATAAAATCCAGATAAAATCCGAGCCATCAACGAGCGTCGACTATTTCAGACAGTCGAACTCTATGAACGAGAAAGCAGTCGAATCAGATAAGGTGGCTTGTCCATGCCTTATGTTCGACATATGATATCGCGATACAAAAGGATCATCAACCCGAATCATCACTGGAATTCGTATGATCACGAACAAACTCTATTCGAGATAGGTAGTCATAGTGTCTTGCTAGAGACCGCCTATGACTTGTATATCCGGAATAGAGATTTCGGACTATACTGCTACATCGAATGAGCCTACAGGGTCACACACGCAG
>NW_010965103.1:221256-222494 GCF_000463585.1 Tarenaya hassleriana
GGTATCTATATGTACAAGTGCAAGAAATGCAAGTGTGGAATGCATCTATAGTGAGAAATTTTTTTTTTTGTGTGTGCAAGTGAATGTATGAATGCGCTTTAAAAGGGACTTGAAGCGATGTTAGATGGCCCCCCCCCCCAGACTTGAACGAGACACCATCCGCGGTGTCGCACAAATCCGAAGGGGCGGATATGTGGAATAGAAAATTTGGAGCTAAGCGAAATAGGAGGGGAAAGTGAGTGTATGACCTTGTGTCCAAGGATGAAAGATGCCTCCCCGCATTCCACTTGCGAATGATTCCACATTGCACGTCGTCTCGGTTGCTCGATAGTGTTCACCTTCCAAAATCAAAACTCGGAAAGAGAGAAGATCAAGTGAAACTGATATACTCATAGCATAGACATAAGCAACATCAAGATCGCATCATCACATCATGTATCTAAGTTCCCAATGCAGAAAAAATAAACGTGTAATGCAAAAAGGATACTAAAAAGGATATATACAAGTTCGGGGTGCCTCCCGAGAGCGCTTATTTATGGTCCTAAGCTTGACCATGGGGTGCTCACTCGTCTTGAGGATCAGAGAAGCTCATCGAGCTCCTCTCTTTGTCGTGTTCCCCGGGGTTGTAAATCTTCAACCGTTGCGCGTTGGTCTTGAATGTATCCCCTCCATAGCCATATAACTCAATCGCTCCATGAGGGTAAACGTGTTTAACCGTAAAAGGTCCCGACCAACGCGATCTCAACTTTCCTGGAAATAGTTTGAGCCTTGAGTTAAAGAGGAGTACCTGATCGCCCTCTCTGAATTCTCTTTGCAAAATCCGACGATCGTGCCATCTCTTTGTTCTCTCCTTGTAAATCCGGGCATTCTCGTAGGCATCCAACCGAATCTCATCGAGTTGGTGAAGCTGTAACACTCGCTTCTCCGCAGCGGATTTCCAATCAAAGTTCAGCTTCTTGATCGCCCAATATGCCCTATACTCAAGCTCAACCGGCAAGTGACAAGCTTTCCCATAGACAAGTTGAAAGGGAGACATACCGATGGGTGTCTTGAAGGCTGTCCTATACGCCCATAGAGCGTCATCGAGCTTGGATGCCCAATTTGCCCGCTCGTCTGAGGGTGATACGGGGTAGCCACCTTATGTCTCACACCATACTTCTTCAAAAGCGCTTCTATGGTGCGGTTGATGAAGTGAGATCCTCCATCGCTAATCACGACCCTTGGCGTCCCGAATCTCG
>NW_010965103.1:223467-224221 GCF_000463585.1 Tarenaya hassleriana
TATTGATGAACGTCTTTGAACATTGACGGCCAATAAAACCCGGCTTGAAGAATTTTAGCTGAGGTCTTCGATGCTCCAAAATGACCAGCATAGTCCGAAGAGTGACAATGATGAATCACACTTCGGACTTCCTCTTCGGGCACACATCTCCTAAAAAGGCCATCCTTGCCTCTCTTGAAGAGATAAGGTTCTTCCCAAAAATAATCCTTGATGTCTCTGAAGAACCTCTTCTTCCCGTTGTAATCCAGGGAACCGTCATATGAGATTCTAGTCATGACGCTAGTCCATGTGACAATCTCATGTGGGTCAATCCAGTATTCCGTTCTCCAACGAATACCTATGATTGTGATCGTATCCAATACTTATGATCATCTATGTGATCATCAATCACACATCATACTAGTCTTATTATGTCGTTATTCCCATAACGACACAAGACTAGGGAGTTTAGTATCATTCATAATGATACATGGATTTCATAACAGATCTAGCATGCAAGAACATGTAATGAATAAAATACTCTCATAAAAACCACATAGAAAGTATCAATACATCGAATGTATCTAAACAAAGCTCATAATCAGTACATCACAGAGCACTAAACCAACACGGCCTGCATGAGTACTTCTTCTCGATCTCGTCTAAGCTCTCCTCTATAGCATGTTCCGTGTCCTCGTTCCGAGCAACTTCCATGTGTTCCTTGCGTTCCAAACATTGATTAAACTCCAAAGGGTTACACCGATGCTAGTTTCTA
>NW_010965103.1:227268-227485 GCF_000463585.1 Tarenaya hassleriana
CTGTTGAGAAAAACTCCAGCAAGAAGCGGCGGGGTAAAGCCAAAAAGAAGGCGGCGAAAAAGGCAAAAGTTGCCTCTACGCCTAAGCCTAAGCTCGATATGGGTGACTGTCATTACTGTGGAGTGTCTGGACACTGGAAGCGTAATTGTCACCTATACTTGGAGGATCTGAAGGATAAGAAGCTTGGTGAAGCTTCTGCCTCAGGTATTCATGTTAT
>NW_010965104.1:0-1829 GCF_000463585.1 Tarenaya hassleriana
AACACCATTTCTTCAAAGCATAAGTAATATTATCGTTCGGTTCGGTGGGCAAATTATATTCATATAAGGAAACACCGTTTTCTAGCATCAAATTTGCAAGCTCATAAGTTTCCGTGTAATATATCTCGGGTTTGAACAAGCATTGATACCCTTCTCTCATAGATGATCTTGGAATATCGAACATGCCGTCTGCATTATGTTTGCCGAGATATTGAGTCGGTAGCTACGCTCAATATATGAATCTTTTTGGCTTCTCGTTAGAATAAGTGGTGTATCTTGAACAATTACGAAGAACGGTAATAATTCATTCATTCAGGAACCTTGTTATCTTGTATCTATGTTTATGTGCATTCACCAGTCATTATCGTTCCACAAATTCAGGACTAAAAATGCTAACTTTAGGGTTTCTTGATCAGGGGAGGTTATCTCAGAGGAGTACTCCTTGGAGTATGGAACCGATAAGATTGAAATGCATGTGGGTGCTGTCCAGCCGGGTGAACGTGCTCTTGTTATAGACGATCTCATCGCCACTGGCGGCACCTTATGTGCTGCAATCCGACTACTCGGTATATGATTCATATATCTGTGATGATTCATGGAAAAACGGATAGTTTGCCTTCATGTTGTCTGATTTCTTCGATCATTGTTTTCCGACATGCTAGAAAAACTCAATCTTTTTGTGTTTGTTCTGTAGAACGTGTGGGAGTGAAGGTTGTTGAGTGTGCTTGCGTTATCGAGTTACCCGAGCTTAAGGTTTGGAATCTCTCTCGGGTTTTACCATCTGTATATGATCTACTGTTACAGTGTTTTCATGGTGTAATAAACCCGTATGAACTCTTTCTCTTGTTTATACGTTTCGAAGGGCCGGGAGAAACTAGGGGAGACGCCTCTGTTTATTCTCGTAAGCTCAACTGAACCCGAGAAGGAGACAGAAGCTTGAGAGAGGAGTCTTGGATGGAAGTGAAGACCCTTTTGCTCCATTGAATCAAAGTGTTGATGGTTTTTTTTATAATGTTCGGTAACACGTTTCTTTGCGTTCTGTTTAACATTCACGAGTACCCGATTAAGATTTACGTGGTTTGTGTTGCGACTCATCATCTATGGGCAAAACATGGTCGGAAATATGTCTTTGAGAGTTCCTTGATCCGTTGGTTTTTCGCAGTTTGTCAAAGTTCTGTTTCGTGTCCGATGTCTTAAAGTGTTGGAGTTTCGGATTTGTGCCACGAACTCAAAAGGGGTATCGGAAAAGCCCTTGGTTATGGGTGGCCTAGCTAGAGGCAAGGCGAGGCTGCGGGTTGCAAAAGAAACTAGGGTTAGTATTTTTTTTTTAATAAATTGGGGATTAGGGTTTCGACTTTGAGTCTTACCTCATTTTAGGCTCGTTTTCAAACGAGTCAAAAAAACTTCGGTTCAGTTCCATCTTCTAGTCTTTTGTCTTAAACTCACCTTCTCGAATTCACTCTATCGTGATATATGTGGATATTTGACCCCACGCAGCATTGCGTAAAAATCCGAAATACGAATATCTAATTTTCACGAGATCAAAAGCAAATAAAGATGAAAGTGAAAACCGGGATTATACACCACACCAAGTACTCATCCCCAATTTTGATAATATATAGCCCTTGATTGGAAGTGGTTTGGGAAGTTGTTAAAATCTAAAATCCAAAAAAAAAATGACAATTAAATTTTTATAAAATTAGTTTTTTTAAAAAAATTTGGGAAGCCACTTTCATAAAAAAAATCAACTAAAAAAACTAAAACTTTCTTTTTTTATTTACAAAAACCAAAATCTAAAATCCAAAAATCAAAAATCAAAAACCAAAAAC
>NW_010965105.1:0-1246 GCF_000463585.1 Tarenaya hassleriana
TCAGATCATCGGATTATCCACCCAGAGATATATACCGATTTTTATCGATATGTAGGGATTCCGTCAATGTGTTGTCTCAATATGCTCATAACTTTTTGCCATAAAGTTATGGTCATATATTAGATCTGCGCGATTATGGTGTCTATGCATAGATATTAGAAAAAGCTTTCTAATGATGTAAAGAAATATTTATTTTGACATATTTCTGGAAGTTATGAAGTTAATATTATTTACAGTCAACAATCGACCAACTCATTGGGCATGGTTGGTTATTTGCCTCGAATTGTTGACCGTATGGAGATAACTAGCGATTCGAGTTGACTTCTAACTTATCAGATCATCTATGGGTGATGCATATTAGTTTGGGTCGATTTTCAGATCATCGGATTATCCATCGAGAGATATATACTGATTTTTATCGATATGTAGGGATTCAGTCCACGTGTTGTCTGAATATGCTCACAACATTTTGTTCATATATTAGATCTGCGCGATTATGGTGTATATACATAGATATTAGAAAAAGCTTTCTAATGATATAAAGAAAGATTTATTTTGACATGTTTTCTAGAAGTTATGAAGTTAATATTATTATCAGTCAACAATCGACCAACTCATCGGGCATGACTGGTTCTTTGCCTCGAATTGTTGACCGTATGGAGATAACTAGCGATTCGAGTTGACTTCTAACTTATCAGATCATCTCGGATGATGCATATTAGTTTGGGTCGATTTTCAGATCATCGGATTATCCACCGAGAGATATATACCGATTTTTATCGATATGTAGGGATTCCGTTAATGTGTTGTTTAAAAATGCTCATAACGTTTTGCTCATATATTAGATCTGCGCGGTTATGGTGTCTATGCATAGATATTAGAAAAAGCTTTCTAATGATGTAAAGAAATATTTATTTTGACATATTTCTGGAAGTTATGAAGTTAATATTATTTACAGTCAACAATCGACCAACTCATTGGGCATGGTTGGTTATTTGCCTCGAATTGTTGACCGTATGGAGATAACTAGCGATTCGAGTTGACTTCTAACTTATCAGATCATCTATCGGGTGATGCATATTAGTTTGGGTCGATTTTCAGATCATCGGATTATCCACCGAGAGATATATACTGATTTTTATCGATATGTAGGAATTCCGTCAATGTGTTGTCTAAATATGCTCGTAAAGTTTTGCTCATATATTAGATCTGTGCGATTATGGTGTCTATGCATAGATATTAGAAA
>NW_010965106.1:0-1595 GCF_000463585.1 Tarenaya hassleriana
AGTCTTGTAACTCCGGTATTGTGTCTGAAATGTATTTCCGTACCCTCCTCCAACGGTTGCTGGAATCCATCTGAAACATGCGGAAAACATCATCGAAAAAAGTGGTCAGAAGGAGTGAGCGGGTCGCCCAAAAAATGGGCGGTCGCTCGGCCAGGCGATTTTTTTCTCAGAGAAAACGAGCGGGTCGCCCAAAAAATGGGCGACCGCTCGCTCTCTTTCTTGACCATTTTTTTTCATGCGGGCGACCGCTCGAGAAAACGAGCGGGTCGCCCGTTTTGTCTGTTAAATTTTTTCTCGCACGTTTTCGAGTATCCCGTTGTTTGATCGTGTTTAGGTGTCGAGCTTTCGTATAGGCCTCGTCGTGCCTATCAATCTTCACGGTTTTCATCGGTCCCTCTATCAGCTCATCGATCGGTGCCTCTAAAATCTCGGTGATTGTTCCAGGTCGCATATCCCTCTTTTGAGAACCTTCTCGTTCTTGAGAAGAACTGGCATTTTCACTTGTTCGGAGTCTTTTCAAAGCTATCTGCATCGAATACACGGTAGGGTTTGGGTTGCACGAGGTCAGGACGTAAGGATGGAAGTTGCGGGATTTGGACAGAGGTTTCGAGCGGGTCGCTCGAAAATCAAGCGGTCGCGAGCGACCGCTCAAGCGACCGCTCGCTGCTTGTTTCCATGAAATTTCTCGACCGGAATCGAAATTTCCGGCCTAATCTTCCTAACCTATGCAAGTTTCGACTAACCCACGTAAGAATGTAACCCTATTTCGACCAAGCAAGCCCTAGATCTAAGATTTGGAAAGATGAAGAGAAATTAGGGCTTACATTAGAGAGGAGGTTCTTCGCGAGAGAGAGAGAGCTTGCTCGACGGTGAAGTGACGAGACGACGGAGCACGGACGGCGGCAACCGGAAAGGAGAGAGAGAAATTTTGCCGAAGTGAGGGAGGAAAGGGGAGGAGTTGCGGCTGAAAGAGAGTGTGAGAGAGAGAGAGTGGGGTCTCGACACCCTCTCCCTTTTGTGTCCTTTTTTCGTTTTTTTTATATATACGGGCGGTCGCTCGTTTTATGGGCGACCGCTCGTTCTTTTCTTCATTTTGTGCAGAAGAAACGAGCGGGTCGCCCAAAAAATGGACGACCGCTCGTTGATTTTGTAGATTTTCGCAGAAGAAGCAAGCGGGTCACCCAAAAAATGGGCGACCGCTCGATTCCCTTTTTTCTCTTTCTGATGAGCTGGTCGCTCATAAAATGAGCGACCGCTCGCTTCCCCTACTTTTCAACGCAAAACGGATCTTTCCTCGCGCTCGTGTGTATTTGATCAAAGAGGTTGTTACGAGGGGATTTTGGAGGTTTGATTAAGAAAAGAGAAAAGAAACAAAGAAGGTGAAGAATGTACATCCCGGCATGAACCGGGTTGCTCGTTAAGGTCGTAGCTAGACCGAAATGCGGTTCAATCAATTAAAGAGAGGGAGAGTCTAGAGGTACCTCCTTCTGGTCTAATACTCCCTGGATTATATGGCTTGAGTCTTTGAGTGTTGACTATCTACAATCCAGCACATGATTCGTTTCGCACCTGATACACGCCTTTATAGTCCTCCT
>NW_010965107.1:0-1826 GCF_000463585.1 Tarenaya hassleriana
ATATCTCGAAAGTTATTGTGATTTGTGAAACCGTTACATAAGAATAAAAATAGAATATAAGCCGATTTCACGACTTTGATAAATTCGGTCAAAGTAATCACTGTTAATAAATATAGAAGATATACGATTTCAAATTTTACTTAAAACGATATATAAAATGGTGAAAAATTCAAAAGGAACTAAAACAGTACATGCGTGAATAACACTGGCAGCTGTTAATTAATAATCATTTTTTAAAATTAATTTCAAAAAAAGAGTGATGGATTGCTGCCAAGCTGTCCAGTATGTGAATTGTCCTAAAAGGCCTTATTATTTATCCGTTGGGTCCAAAACCCTCCCTTAGACAAGGGGTAAAATCGTAAATTGAGATATTTACTTTGTATAAATCTGAACCGTCGCGTCATCTCCTTCCAAGAGCACTGCAGTGCTTCTTCACTCTCTTGTTCTTCTGAGATGGATTTCTTCGCGACATTTCCGGTGTATCGAAGAAGCGCGTCGCGATGGATCAAGAAGGTTGTCGGAAGCGGTTCATGTTCCGGCGGGTGTAAGCGGAAGGGCGTCGATGATGGAGAAGCGTCCGGGAATCGGAACAAGAGGAGGAATTCCCGGAGTTCTTCTCTTCTCCGTTGTTCGTTTCTCTTCGAGGTCTGTAGGGTTTTGCCTCCGTTTTTTCTCTCTCTATGCGATTTTCTGTTCGCATGGTTCTGAAATTGATTTTCTCGACGTTTTCATTTCCGGTCTTGTATTTTCTTGATTTCCAGGAATGGGTTTCCAGGAATGGGTTCGTTCATGGTTTCTTGCTTCTGGGTTATGATGATCGATCATGATGCTGATGATTTTAATTTTCAAATTTGTTTTTGTCCTTGTTTGAAATTGTGATCAGGGTCGTGATTGTTTGTTATATTTGCGAGCATTTTGGGTTAGCGAGCGCGTAATCAAGTGGAATTTGGACATTGGAGGGCAAAATCGCTGGTTTCACGTTGGGCGGTGATGGAATCAGAGGTGCTTAATCATATCTTATTGGGTTTCGCTTTAATCTTGTTAAAACATTTATGCGTATATGATTTAAGAGTTGAGCTTGAAGTTGAATCTGATCGCTTCCTTCAAATGTCTGTTGTGGAGTCTCTGCTTATAGGTTTTTGGTTCACAAGAGTGTAGATGTATGTATGATCTTTTTCTTTAAAATCGGAAATCTGAATTTTTAGGTCCTTTGGATCTGGACGTCAGAGATCTTGTCAAAAGCCAGTTAGCTGTTTCTTACTTGGGCAGTAAGAAACTTCAACTGTGTGTCATTCCTTTGTACGTTTCATTTCCTCTACTGTTGTTTCCCGGTTTTGAATGCCGACAGCAACTTCTTGTTATTTTTCTGCAGCGGCCAATCGAGGGAATGCGGGTTGCAATTACCTGGTATCCTGGATGAACTGCTCAGGTACTATGCTATTGGTGAGAATCTGTTTGGTATTGCCTTTCTTTATTCACCCTTATAATGTAACAGTCTCTTTTTCGGTGGTCATTTGTGCTTAAAAGGAGGCAGTTCCTGTTTGTTTCCGTTTCTCTATCTGTCTTGTGCAATTTACATCTTGAAACAAGTGGACAAACTTTGGCAAGTGACATTTAAATTACATCCTGGGGTTTAAAGGGGTTCATGTGTTGGTTTTGCTCGTGCAGATTTCCTTGACTGATTATTTATTAATTTTCAGGGCCAATGATCGTTCTGTAGAACTTAATTTTTGTATTGAGTTAGTATGTTGTGGATGAAGTTTGATTGTCGTTGAGCTGGTGGACCAAATTTCCTTTTTTTTTTTTTTTTTTTTTTTTTTTTTGTT
>NW_010965108.1:0-1826 GCF_000463585.1 Tarenaya hassleriana
TCTCTCTCTCTCTCTCGCCCTCTGTATGTGTTCTGACATTGTTGCAATGCCATCGTGTTTGGGGATTGCTGCGAGTAGATGAAGCCGAGTTTCCACCCAGAAGACGTTTACTCAGGGAGCAAGGTTTCGTCGAACACCACGAAACAGTCAAAGGTTATTCTATCTCAGCTTTGGCACGTCAACGGAAAATGCCCGGAAAACACAGTTCCGATTCGAAGAACACGGAGAGAAGATTTCATCCGAGCGAATTCCATCGAGAATTACGGGAAAAAGAATCAGAAAAGCATCCCTAAACCCAAGTCCTATGATCCTGCAAGCGTCCTCACCCAGAATGGCCATCAGGTATACATCCATATGCCTTTGAATCGGCTTGTTTCGCTGTCTTTTCCAATTCTCGTATGTCACAGACACTGACATGTTCTGTTTTATGTCGTTTTGGAGCTGATATAGCATGCCATAATGTACGTGGAAGATGGCAAGTTTTACGGCGCCAAAGCCAAGATGAATGTCTGGAAACCCGATGTCGAAATGCCAAACGAGTTCAGCTTGGGACAGATTTGGGTATTGGGTGGTAATTTTAATTCCGATCTCAACAGCATCGAAGCCGGTTGGCAGGTCTTCTTGTTCTCCACCCTTGTTTCCTGTTCTTGATTCTTATACGTCTGTCTTTTCTATGTTTCTGATCCATAAACTCTTGTCTTGTGTTGGTAACAGGTGAGCCCTCAACTGTATGGCGATAATAACACAAGACTCTTCACTTACTGGACTGTAAGATTCGGCGAATTCGATTCGGTTTTGTTCTGGTTATTCTTTATCAAGATAGGCGGGCAAACTTATTAAAACCGTTCTTGAATTCGTTTTGGAAAACAGAGTGATGCATACCAAGGAACAGGATGCTACAATCTTCTCTGCTCGGGCTTTGTCCAAATCAACAACGAAATCGCTATGGGTGGATCCATCGCCCCCTTATCAAACTACGGCGGTTCCCAATACGATATCACCATTCTTATCTGGAAGGTAATGAATCTAATCTGTTCGCCCTTCAATCTCCAATCTCTGAAACTCAACGCCTTAACCCTCGAAAATCTTGATCTTTAGGACCAAAAAGAAGGAAACTGGTGGCTGCAGTTCGGGGAGAAATACGTAATCGGGTACTGGCCGGGCTCGCTGTTCTCTTACCTGTCGGAGAGTGCATCGATGATAGAATGGGGAGGGGAAGTGGTGAATTCGGAGGATGAAGGGCGACACACGAGGACTCAGATGGGGAGCGGACACTTTGCCGAGGAAGGATGGGCGAAGGCGAGCTATTTCAAGAATGTCCAGATAGTGGATGGATCCAACACTCTGAGAGATCCAGATGGGCTTCAGGTCTTCACAGAACAAGAAAGCTGCTACAATGTCAAAAGTGGAAGTGGCGGCTCTTGGGGAAGTTTCTTCTACTATGGCGGCCCTGGCCGTAACCCCGATTGCCCGTGAACGTGTGTGTATATGCAATGTCTCATACATATATACATATATATATATAGATACCGTAGGTTTAAATGTATATCGATTCAGTGTTTAGGTCGTATAAGATAATGAACCTTCAGATTTTGTGTCCCGGTTTTCTCCGTCTCTCTACAGATTGTGAGTACTTCCATGGATTGAAGGCACAGACATTCTTGAAATAAATTGAAGGCATAAGAGGCAAGCTTACAACATAATTCCCTTAACCACATATCAAGTTTCCAATTAAGATACGAATAATAATGAATTATCTAGATTTCATATATCAAATATATTATATGACTTGCATTATATTTTAACGGTATATATATATATATATA
>NW_010965109.1:0-229 GCF_000463585.1 Tarenaya hassleriana
GATGAGACATAAGTCTGAGACGCTTGAATTGTTCAAGAATTTCAGAAATGAGGTACAGAACTAACTTGGCAAGACGATCAAGTTGCTTCGATCTGATCGAGGTGGCGAGTATATGAGCCAAGAGTTCACTGACTATCTGGGAGATTGTGGGATTGTCTCACAGCTGACTCCACCTGGAACGCCACAGTGGAATGGCGTGTCTGAGAGGAGGAACCGGACCCTATTAGAT
>NW_010965110.1:0-1089 GCF_000463585.1 Tarenaya hassleriana
GAGACGCAACTCGCCCGTGTCCAGCCCGTGCAGAAGCGCGTAGTTTTTATCAGACAATTGACACGGACCGTGTTCACCTCAACACGGCCGTGTTCCGTTTCGAGAAAACTTCCTATTTTGCATCCGGACTTCCGTTTTCAACAAAAGGAAGAAACCGAGCCGCCAAGCCAATAAAGAGAGGATATCTTAGACTTCAAAAATCATCGAGAGATCACAGCAGAAGCCAGAGAACTCGAGAGAGAATCAAGACGGAGTTTCCCGGGAGCAGAGATTGAAGAACCGTCGTCGAGAGATCGCTGCGAGTTTATTCTTTATCTGTTTCTATGTTTCTTCTTATTGATTTGAATTCGTTCGTTGTTATGGGTAGTGAGTAGTCGTTTCACTGTAGCTAGGGATTTAACCTTGTAGGGATTTGTTTGGTTTTTATTTTTGTGGGGTAGATTGATATTCAGAACAATGAAAAGATTCTAACCGTCTTAGTCAAGTATCCTTATTTCTCGGTATCATGTTGATCATTTTAGCGCATTAAAGAATATAAAACTCTGTTGATATGTCCCGACACTCCACTGTCATTATCTCGTTAATGAACATCATTCGGGGACATGAGTGCCAAAAGGCCCGGGTCTAAGTTGTGGGTCGAGCATAGAGCTTCAAACAAAAAAATTTATAAAAAAAATGTTTGATGACTTCAATGTCCTAGAAGTCTGGTACTTCTTTTTATGCGAAAAAGACAATAGAGTAGCAAAAGTAAAAAAAAAATATGAATATGATCTGAGAAATATGCTTGATGAGAAGGTTAAGGATCCGAAAAAATTTCTGAGTAACGGTATATATCCCATTGCTAACTAGATTTATCATAAAGATTGAAATGCCAAGTTACGATGGCTTCGATTTCGTTCGCAGTTAATATTATGTTCAATCTTAATCTGATTCTATGATTCACTTTTGGTAAATCAGGTTTTACTCATCAATCTATCCGAGGGTTAGCTTGCTCGAGGAGAGCAAAATGCTAAGTCTGGAGGAATTTGATGACATGTTTATATTGTTATATTTTCACATCGGATATCTAGCGCATTTCACGATATTTTG
>NW_010965111.1:0-205 GCF_000463585.1 Tarenaya hassleriana
CTATTTCTCTCACCAAAGCTCTCCAAAGTCTGTATAAAGTCTGTCCCCCTCTCTAAGACGTATGTAGAGTCTTTTTATAAACCCTAGGCGGCGCTCCCCAAGTCCTACTCCCGTTCCAACTCTGAAAATACGAATCTGGGCTTTTTCTGGGTTTTGACTCGGACCGAGTCAGTACTCTGACTCGACCGAGTCAAAACGGGACTAT
>NW_010965111.1:668-2518 GCF_000463585.1 Tarenaya hassleriana
CATCTTCATGAAACTCAAAAGTGAAACATCCGTCTAATGCTAGCTTCCTGTGAATCATACCCAAATCGGTCTACTATGATCTTACTACCAAAGACTAATCTACCTAGTCATGGGACTTTTATTGCCGCCTAGAACCCGTTAGAATCTCTACAACTCACCAAGCCTATTTCCGAACCTATCCTTATCTCAACTTAATCTTTTCGATCTAAATTCTACATACCTGTATTTTTACCTTTTTGTAGGATTTTTCTATCAAACGCACGCATCTCGGGTTTCTAGGACGTTGAAGTCGAAGGACATCGGTTTTCTCTTTTTTTTCTTTTCTTTCTTTTCCTCTTTTTTTTCCTTTTTGATGCGATGTCCGACCCACAACTTAGACCCGAACCATCAATCGATGCACTCATGTCTTCGAACAATTTTCGTTGACGAGATTTTGACAGCGGAGTGTCGAGATGCTCTATTTTTCCAAGGCATTTGTTGAACTAGATTTCATCGATCTGCAAGACTCGGAAAAGATTCTAAACGAAACATATAACCTGGATATAGTCGTTTCAACTCCGTAGGTTCCAAACAACAACCTCATCCCACAAACTATATATAGAAAGTCTGGAGAACTATCAATTCGACACGGCTCAACTACGCTCTACAAAGTTACTAGATCATCAAGATGTTCCTACTCTATCATTCCACAAATTCTCCAAATGATGTTCAAAACGGATGTTCGAGGTATGCACATGAACCTATATGAACCTATATCTATATGTCATATGCAATCATGCAAACCTAACAAAAATCGTCTATATGGAAAAAAAGGAAAAAGAAAACATGAATGCAACTAATGCAAAGTGATATGCAAAAGTGAAAGATTTTCCTAAGTCTATATGCCATGACAAAATGCACCTAAACTAAATGCAATCCTAAGTAGATAGGCCTGAATGGATGAAGGATCTATCCACCCCCCAGACTTGAACCATACACCGTCCACGGTGTAGACTCTCGCCCGGAAGAATAGAATCGACAATAACGTATGAAAAGAACCAATAAGAGGGATAAAGAAGGCTTAGCTCTGCGAAATTCGTTCGCTCGCAACCAAGTTAACTCACGTCAAATGCAGGAGCTCTCACACACTCTATGAATTGGAACCTATCCAACGTTTCTCTCGGAAGCCGATGCTCATCTCTCGTGTGCCGGTGTAAACGCTCATAGAACAACAAACGTTATCCGAACAAAAGCATAATAGCAATGCACTCCGAAAGATCCAAAATACAATCATGGTCTCTACTACCTACGCTACGAAGAAAAAGAAAAGTTATCTAATGCTCGGGTTGCCTCCCGAAAAGCGCTTGTTTAACGTCATTAGCTCGACCTATCTTGCTCAAATGATGGGAGGGTCTGAGAGGCGAAGATAATCGATCTTTCGCCACCCTAGATGTTGAGCATTAAGCGCATCTTTTGTACCTCGTGGACGCTTTAGCCGTCTATCCTCCTTGATTTTCCAAACTTGTGAAGGAGGTGATTCATGTGGACTTTTGAGCGATGATTTTTCTCGTTTCGATCCTCTCTTGCTCATTACCCTTACTCGAGAACCTGTAATAGAAGGTTCAAACACGGATATAGGATTATGAGTGGGATATGTACCTCTCTCCAATGATGGTCCTGTGTTCCTATCCGTGTATGTGTGTTCCTTTGTTCTAAGCTTTTGACGTAGGGGCTTCAATTTCACCTTCGGGGCATTCTCTAGACTCCATTCTGCTTTATCCAGCGTCCCCGTGCTAAATGGTGGCTCTCTGGGTTCTGGAACATCTAGGGTGGTCGTCATGGGGGGTTCGGAGATGTTCCGGGCTGGCTCG
>NW_010965111.1:3024-4691 GCF_000463585.1 Tarenaya hassleriana
TGCTTCATATTGTGATCTAAGGTGAACTCAACAGTCTCGTCACCTATCTTCATGGTAAGACGACCAGCTCTGACGTGTACAACCGCATCAGCCGTGTTCAAAAACGGTCTGCCCAGAATAATCGGTATCTTCGAGTCTTCATCCATGTCTAAGACAATAAAATCAACGGGGACATAATAATCTCCGACTTTCAAAGGAACGTCCTCGAGAATACCTTCGGAATACTTAACAGACCGATCCGCTAGTTGTAGCGCCATCCATGTCGGCTTAAGCTCACCAATGTTGAGCTTCTTGTAAATGGACAACGGTAGTAAACTGACGCTAGCACCAAGGTCGCACAATGCACGGTCTATCACAATGTTTCCGATTTTGCAGGGAATCGAAAAACTATCAGGATCTGATCTCTTTCGTGGCAACTCATGCTGTAGAATCGCAGCGCTCACCTCTGTGCTCAAGGATACTGTCTCCTTCCCAATCACCCTCTTCTTAGTCAAAATATCTCTCAAAAATTTCGCATATGAAGGGATCTGGAGTATAGTCTCATAGAAAGGCATCTTAACCTCTAACTTCCGAAGCATATCAACAAATCTAGACAACTGTGTATCCTCAGTATGCTTCTTCAATCGCGAAGGGAACGGAACGGGTGGTACATAAAGTGGAGGAGCTACATATGGCGGTTCGGCTTCCTCTACATGCACCTTAGATGTCTCGTGAGCTATGGCTTTCCCTTTCTCATCAGCAGTGTGTCTAGACGTCATCCCTTTTTCTGTGGTAGTAATAGGGATCGTCTCAGGCAGACTCTCTCCACTTATAAACTGAATGGAATTGACGTGTTCTCGTGGATTCGGTTCGGGATTTCCAGGAAATGTGCCTTGCTGTCTAGAGGGTTCTGATGCAAGCTGCGCAATCTGCATATCCACATGCTTCAGATGAGCCTCGAATCCATCTAATCTCCTCTCAAAAGTGTCTTGCCTGACTTTTATACTCTGTATCTCGGTCTTCAACTCAGTAAATGATGTCTTCTGATCGAGCATTAGTTGGGAAAGCATCGTCTTGATGTCCGCTTCATCATTCTTCGCAGGTTGAGGTGCTCGGTAACCCTGATTCTGCTGCCCGTATCCTGGATTCTGCTGCTCATATTCCTGATTCTGCACCTGAAAACGTGACTGAGTGAAGCCCGGGGGATTCTGAGGGACTTTGGAAACGCCTTGTTGTTGTGCATTCAATGCTCCGCTCGGGTTTCCATAGGAGAAACCAGGATGGTTTCTAGGCGCGTTCGGGTTGTAGAGATTGGAAGGATTCTGGTACTGATTCCTTCCAATGTAGTTGACGTCCTCAACCGGTTCTTCCTCTGATGTGGCCTAATCAACCAGAAACATACCAGGCTGGACTTTCTGCGGGATAGACGTATTCTTGAGTCCCATATGCTGCTTGATCGCCGATAAATCAGACATGACTGCCTTCAAAGCAGCAGACTCGCCCAAATCTACCCGTCCTGTAGAGCATCTGATGCTATCTCCTGACATCCCTCTTGCTTTAGCCATCTTCGCAATCTGCATCTCTAGGGTGTCAAAGGGAATGTCGTATACACTCCCTCCACAGGCTGCATCCATCCATGCTCTAGTATCATCTCTCAGTCCGTGGATAAACGTGGAAAGCAACAGTCG
>NW_010965111.1:11019-13385 GCF_000463585.1 Tarenaya hassleriana
GTGGAACGTCCGTTCCAGTCTCCAGAACGGACGGACCACACGTCTGGACCGTAGGGTCTGGACCGTCCGTTCCGAACCTTTCGGTCCGTCCGGTCTGGACCCTTCCGCCTCGGTTTTCCGTCGTTTTCTCTCGTGTATTCGTCCTTCCCTGCGTGTGTGACTCTGTAGGCTCATTCGATATAGCAGTATAACCCGAAATCTCTATTTCGGGTATACAAGTCATAGGCGGTCTCTAGCAAGACACTATGACTACCTATCTCGAATAGAGTTTGTTTGTGATCATACGAAAGCCAGTGATGATTCCGACTGATGATCCTTTTGTATCGCGATATGATATGTCGAACATAAGGCATGGACAAGCCACCTTATCTGATTCGACTGCTTTCTCGTTCACTGAGTTTGACTGTCTGAAATAGACGACGTTCGTCTATAGTGCGGCCACACATTTCTACAGTCTTGCTCACACGAGGGGCCCAGCGATATCTCTCTCTTTTACGAGAGGTACAAATCCCGTCTTGACTATCTACAATCCAGTACATGATTCGTTTCGTACCTGATACACGCCTTTATAGTCCTCCTGTTACGCAGGACGTTTGACGTAATCAAAGCACGCAACTCCTCATGTTGGATTCTGTAGATATCTCAGGTCTTAGGATCCAATCATGGAATCGTCGTATGAGATTCAAGTCATGACGCTAGTCCATGTGACAATCTCATGCGGGTCAGTCCAGTATTCCGTTCTGCAACGAATACCTATGATTTGATCGTATCCAATATCTATGATCATCTATGTGATCATCAATCACACATCATACTAGTCTTATTATGTCGTTATTCCCATAATGACACAAGACTAGGGAGTTTAGTATCATTCATAATGATACATGGATTTCATAACAGATCTAGCATGCAGGAACATGTAATGAACAAGATACTCTCATAAAAAAACATATAGAAAATATCAATACATCGAATGTATCTGAACAAAGCTCATAATCAGTACATCATAGAGCACTAAACCAACAGTTGGGTGTGCTTCGGTGCAATGTACGAACCCAAAGTCTCCTCTGCAACGTAGGTAGCTTCGCCCTCAGTTTGCTGATCATAAAGCGGATTCATGTGCTCTTGATTCTCTTGATGCTCCTCATCATGAACCGCATGGTCGTGCGAACTACTTGACCTCGACATAACTCCTCTTCTTTGCTGATTTCGGATGTCTCTCAAGGTACGCTCAATCTCTGGATCGTAGACTAGGTCTTCTCTCCGAGTAGAGCTACGTGTCATGCATTAAAATCCTGCAAATCGCAAAGAAAAAGAAGAACTCGAAACCAAGTGAAGCCGCAAAAACCAAAGAAAGAAAAAGAAAAAGAAAAAGAAAGAGAAAACAAGCTAAGATCTAGAATCAATAAAGACCTAGAAATAGGCTAACCAGTCCCCGGCAACGGCGCCAAAAACTTGATACGTGTGTACCGAGTCTAAAATATATAACCCGATTCACAACTCACCGCAAGGATACGGATCGTCGTAACACGGGGTCGAACACAAGGACCGGTTGCTAAATCTAAATCTAATCGAGACTAAATCAAAGCAAGTAGAAGTGGAAGTGACGGTGGAATTATGTATAAAGAATAGAAAATAAGGAAGCAAAGCAATAAGAATGTGTAGACTAGCAATCTAAGATGACCGTGGGTGTTGGGACCGTATTCGTGTGTATGGGTATATGCTAAGCATGCGAGAATTACGATATTGAATCTGTATTCGGGAATCGTCAAGCAACAAAAATAGAGAAGTCACCTCCCGGCATATAACTCACTATCTAAAGTTCTCTAAATCCATATCCCTATGTGATTTATCAAACTAGATGCATGAAGAACACTATCATCAACCCTAGATCGTTCAAACCATATTCCTATGTGAATAATACGATCTATTCTATCGATTTCGATCCGAAACTAAACCCATATTCCTATGTAGTTCAGAATATGAAATAATTGGCCAAGGGGTCAGCAAACACCAATCCTAGAAAGCACAAATCGATAAAACCGAAACAAATTCAAATCGCAACCAAGTTAGGGTTCAAATATACCCAAAACACAAACGAATCCCTAACCCACAGCCGTGGATCTACTCACGGTTCATAGAAAACAACAAAAAAAAACTAGAAACAGAGAGAAAAGAGGGAGAAGAAAGACTCATGTCGACAACAAGCGATCTTCACGTTCCAACTCTCCTTCTTCTTCCCGAAATCCCGTAAAACTCCTATTTCTCTCACCAAAGCTCTCCAAAATCTGTGTAAAGTCTGTCTCCCCCTTTTGGACGTCTGTAGAGTCTTTGTATAAACCCTAGGCGGCGCTCCCGAAGTCCTA
>NW_010965111.1:13565-15766 GCF_000463585.1 Tarenaya hassleriana
CCAGCCCATTCTTCTGACTCGGGGTGTCTGACTCGGGC
Source organism: Tarenaya hassleriana (assembly GCF_000463585.1). Classification (NCBI taxonomy): domain Eukaryota; kingdom Viridiplantae; phylum Streptophyta; class Magnoliopsida; order Brassicales; family Cleomaceae; genus Tarenaya; species Tarenaya hassleriana. The sequence continues at coordinate 13,604 of NW_010965111.1, forward strand.
ATTCTGACTCGGGGTATCTGACTCCAGCCGAATCAAGAAGGAAGCTCTTGACGTATTTCATCCCTTTAGCTCCAGATTGCTCCCGTTTTGGTCCAAATCGCGTCCGAGACCTGTAATCCTATAAAAACACAACCAAACCGAGTTTCATGGCCTAACGCGCCAATAATGCCTACAAATGAACATGATCCTCATATAAATCCTATAAAAACGTCCAGGAAATATAGAGAGAATTAGGAGTTATCATCTCACATACTCTGATTTCTCCTCACGTGTCATCCATGCTTGATCATCTGGAATGGAAGAGTGAAAAACAAGTATGGAATTATCAAAAAAATGCTTACTTGTTTCCTTTGGCCTGAGGATGACATCTAGATGCTTCCTATCATCTGAGAAACAGACATCCACATGTGATGCAGTCCGAGTCAAGTTTCGAGAAGAAATCACTCGGGCTTGCTTTGGCCCGATCAATCTCAAGTGTATGGGAGATAGACTCATATTCTGTTTCTCCTTCATTTAGCAATCGAGTAATCTCCCAAATCGCCTCCCAATTGTTGTAGATGTTCTGTCACCTGTAATCATAGTAAGGGGGAGAGCAAACTAGTGTACATGGTTAGAAAACAAAAACTATACATAGGACTCGACTCAAATATACACACAAAAAGACTCAAAAAAGACACGACTCAATATATACACAAACAAGATCTATAATTGATAAAGACCTAGAAATAGGCTAAACAGTCCCCGGCAACGGCGCCAAAAACTTGATACGTGTGTACCGAGTCTAGAATTTATACCCGATTCACAACTCACCGCAAGGATACGGATCGTCGTAACACGGGGTTGAACACGAGGACCGGTTCCTAAATCCAAATCTAAATCGAAAATAGATCAAAGTAAGCAAGCAAGTGATGATGGAAGTATGTGGAATCTATAGGAAACGAAATATGAATGGAAATAACACGAATGACCTATCAAACGAGGATGACTACGGGTGTCGGGATTGTATTCGCGTGTATGGGTACATGCTAAGCATGCGAGAATAACGATTATGACTTGTATTCGGGAATCATCAAGCAACAAAGATAGAGAATTCACCTCTCGGTCTACTAACTCCCTTCCTACAGAGTAACTCGTCAATCTCTCGATCTATTCAAGTTAACCCTAGGTGCATGAAGAACGCTATCATCAATCCTAGATCGATTAAGCCATATCTCTATGTGAATAATACGATCTATCCTATTGATTTTGATCCGAAACCAAACCCATATCTCTATGTAGTTTAGAATCTAAGATAATTGACCAAGGATTTAGCAAACATCAATCCAATAAAAGCACAAATCAATAGAACCGAAACAAATCAAAACCGAAATCCAAGTTAGGGTTCAAACATACCCAAAACACATACGAATCCCTAACCCATAGTCGTGGATCTACTCACGGTTCATAGAAAACAACAAAAAGCTCATAAAGAAAGAGATAAAAGAGAGGAAAGAAAAGCTCATGCAGATGTTTAGTCTCCACGATCGAATCTTCCTTCTTCTTCCCGAAATCCCGTGAACTTCTATTCTTCTCCCACCAAAAGCTCTCCAAAAGTCTGTATCTAAGTGTTCTCTAAGGTTCTCCCTGTTCTAGGACGTGGCTAGGTCTATTTTATAACCCTATGGTGGTTCCCAAGAGTCTTTTTCCCATTAGGATGCTGAAAATCGCGGATTAGGGTTTTTCTGGGTTCTGACTCGATCGAGTCAACACTCTGACTCGGCCGAGTCAAAACTCTGACTCGACCGAGTCAAAACTCTGACTAGGACTCTTCACGAATTTGCTCATAACTTTCTGCTCCGATGTCGGATTTGCGTGATTTTGGCATCTACGCGAAGCTCTTGAAACGCTCTTTCCAATAATATAGATCTCGCATAATTTGGACTTCTGTAGAGGAAGTTACTGATCTCGAACGGGAATTGACGTGCAGAATGCGAAGGCTCCCCGAGCAACCCATAGAGCCGAACCACCACTTACTCGTGCTAGAGCTCGAGCACTTCGTGTCACACTAAACAAGGCCGTCAATGACATTCTTAGCGGATCCCGAGAGTCCAATGACAACACTTCACTCTTCGGACGCGATTCGGCCCGAAACTTGCTTACACTCGAAGAATGCATCTCCTCAGG
>NW_010965111.1:15829-16112 GCF_000463585.1 Tarenaya hassleriana
GCTATATTTCGTTGTTTGTTCCAACTTTAAAAGCTAAGCTTGCATGTAAGCTAGCATTTAATGCTTTGACTACTTAAACTCTTGTTCCAACTTTGTAATCCTCAGCACACTTGATCATTTTTGCAATTGAACTTTGTTTGAGACATCTTTCTCTCTCAAAACTTGGCTGGTTTGTCCGCCTCCTCCTGCACGAGTCGCCGGTGTGTCCGCTGCCCGTGTCACCGTCCGGTGTGTCCGACGGCCCCCGTTGAGCTCGGTTAGTCCGGCTCTTCCTCCTTGGTTT
>NW_010965111.1:16471-17985 GCF_000463585.1 Tarenaya hassleriana
GACAAACGAATTAGATCGTCGATCGAGGCCACTCCATCTACGGTTAACTCGTTCCCTTACTTGCGTTGCTTTCATTGTAAAATCGAATCTGTCCTACTACGTGTGTGCGTTGCGTGTTGCACGTTCATAGCTTCGTCTCGATTGCACGTTTGATTGAAATAAATTGTTGTTCACTTTAAGTGCTTGAATCGTTCGTATGTTGCGGGCTGCTGTGTCATTTACATTCTGTTAGCTGATCAATAGTTTCGCACGTTCATTGCTTAGCACGTTGTGTGTGATTCGCTTTGCACGTGTGTGTCTCATCTTCGTATTCGCTCACTGTTTGTTTGTTAGCCATTGCACGTTGAGTGATTGCTCCTTGATATCCACGTCTATCATTTACGCTCTTGCACGTTGATTGGGATTCGTTTGCGTGTATAGTACGTTACGTGCATATTGCGAGACTTGAGCGAATTATAAACATGAGTGCTCACGATGCTTCCAATGAGGGATTGGAGATAGGGTCGTCTAGAAACCAAGAGATTTTCCGAGCCCTACAACAAATGATGGAGGGTATTTCTAAGTTTGAAGGATAGACCGGAAACCCAAACCATTAGAGAGACAGAACCTAGAAACCGAGCCCCGGTAGATCAACCTAGACCTCGGCCACTGCACTCACCCGAGACCCTTAGTGATGATGAGAGTGATATCGCCCCTAGAGTCTGAGCCCGAGCTAGGGAGGAAGAGAGAAACCCCGAGCACCCGGGAAACCATAGACAAAGACCTAACGACCGACCTAGACCTCGTGAGAGAGTCATATATGAGTGCTCACGATGCTTCCAATGAGGGATTGGAGATAGGGTCGTCTAGAAACCAAGAGATTTTCCGAGCCCTACAACAAATGATGGAGGGTATTTCTAAGTTTGAAGGATAGACCGGAAACCCAAACCATTAGAGAGACGGAACCTAGAAACCGAGCCCCGGTAGATCAACCTAGACCTCGGCCACTGCACTCACCCGAGACCCTTAGTGATGATGAGAGTGATATCGCCCCTAGAGTCTGAGCCCGAGCTAGGGAGGAAGAGAGAAACCCCGAGCACCCGGGAAACCATAGACAAAGACCTAACGACCGACCTAGACCTCGTGAGAGAGTCATATATGACGAGGAGTCGGACTATGACGAGAGACCACGAGCGAGAGGTCACAGAGCTAGGGTTAGGGTCGATGACGATGAGTCCGACCATGAGGAGATACCTACACAGAGAGTGAACCCTAGACCGAGAGATAGACCTCGTAGGTGGGCAGACGATGTCGAGGAAGAAGAAGAACTAAGACCTCGACAACCTAGAGGGCCTAGTAACGACCTTAAGCTTAAACCGCCCCTCTTCGTAGGAAAAGTAGATCCCGAAGCACACCTAGATTGGGAGCGCTGTATGGATAACATCTTCGAATGTTATGCATATTCGGATCGACGGAGGGTCCAATATGCCGCTGCTCAATTAGCAGAGAATGCGCTAGCTTGGTGGGATCGGGAA
>NW_010965111.1:19513-20819 GCF_000463585.1 Tarenaya hassleriana
AAGGCGATGAGTGGAAAACCGCCTGCAAGACCAAACAAGGTCTTTACGAGTGGCTGGTCATGCCATTCGAGTTGACAAATGCTTCGAGTACAGTCATGCGCCTCATGAACCAGGTCTTGCGAACTTTCATAGGAAAGTTTATCGTGGTTTACTTTGACGACATACTCGTGTATAGTCGAACCACCGAAGACCATCATTCGCATCTAGAGCAAGTATTGACCACTTTGAGGAAGGAAAGCCTCTATGCGAACCTGAAGAAGTGTTCGTTTTGTACCGATGAGTTGGTATTTCTTGGCTTCGTGGTCAGCTCTAAAGGCTTGCGAGTTGACGAGGAAAAGGTTAAAGCCATCAAAGAATGGCCGACTCCTACCACAGTTGGACACGTGAGGAGTTTCCTCGGGTTAGCGAGCTTCTATCGCCGATTTGTTCGGGACTTCAGTAGTATAGCCGCTCCTCTTACCGCCATCACTAAGAAAGATGTGAACTTTGAGTGGGGAGAAAATCAAGTAAGCGCATTTGAGGCACTTAAGGACAGCCTCACCCGGGCACCCGTCTTAGTTCTTCCGAACTTCGACAAAACCTTCGAGATTGAGTGCGATGCCTCTGGGATTGGCATAGGAGCTGTCCTTATGCAAGAAAAGAAGCCCGTCGCTTATTTTAGCGAGAAACTTAGTGGGGTTGCTCTCAATTATTCGACATACGACAAAGAGCTATACGCGCTCGTGCGTGCATTAGAGACTTGGCAGCACTACTTGTTGGCCAAAGAGTTTGTCGTTCACTCGGACCACGAGACCCTTAAACATCTCAAGGGACAGACTTCGCTCAAGCGGAGACATGCTAAATGGCTTGAATTCATCGAGACCTTTCCCTCCATCATTAGGTATAAGAAAGGGAAGGACAACATCGTAGCCGACGCATTGTCTCGACGCTATGCGTTGATATCAGTCATGGAAGCCAGAATGCTTGGATTTGAACTCCTTAAGAAACAATACATGACTGATCCGGACTTTGAGTCCATCATTAAGGAGTTTAGTCGTGGTGCCTATGGTCCATTTTTTCTACAAGATGGGTATCTCTTTCGAGAAAAACGTCTTTGCATCCCACAAGGGTCGATGCGAGATGTCATACTCCGCGAGGTTCATGGCGGCGCACTTGCTGGCCATTTCGGAGTAGATAAGACGTTGGCCATTGTACAAGAGCAATTCTATTGGCCACACCTCAGGAGAGACATTCAGAGGTTTTGTGCTAGGTGTATCGAGTGTCATAAGGCAAAATCTCGAGTACAACCTCATGGTCTTTACATGCC
>NW_010965111.1:21702-29658 GCF_000463585.1 Tarenaya hassleriana
GGTTAGAGACAACATTGCGCACAAGACCGAGCAATACACCCGCCAGGCAAAAAAGGGCCGAAAGGATGTCCAATTCAAAGAAGGCGACTGGGTATGGCTACACCTCCGACCCGAACGATTCCCATAAAAGCGCAAGTCCAAGCTGAACCCCAGAGCAGACGGACCATTCCGCATAATCGAGAAGATCAACGATAATGCCTACCGCCTCGAGCTACCAGGTGAGTATACCGTGTCTAGTACTTTTAATGTTACTGATTTATCTTCGTTTGATGTAGGTCATGACATTTCGAGGGCGAAATCTTCGCAAGGGGGAGGGAATGATGAGAACATCAGAGCTAGCAGCTTGGACAAAGACGGGAGCGACGGGAGCTTAACGGAAGGAGCTAACTTGGACGAGGATGGGAGCTTAACGGAAGGAGCTCTAGAAGATGTTGAAGACTTGACCCATCACGCGTCAAGACCCTTGCCGAATGATCATAACATCACAAGATCATTCGAAGCCGCGGGAACGGGAATTGACGTGCACAACGCGAAGGCTCCCCAAGCAACCCATAGAGCCGAACCACCACTTACTCGTGCTAGAGCTCGAGCACTTCGTGTCACACTAAACAAGGCCGTCAATGACATTCTTAGCGGATCCCGGGAGTCCAATGACAACACTTCACTTTTCGGACGCAATTCGGCCCGAAACTTGCTTACACTCGAAGAATGCATCTCCTAAGGCCCAAGTGAAGCCCATGGGCCTTAACCCAGCAAGAATCTCGGCCCATATGAAGCTACAACAGCTATATTTTGTTGTTTGTTCCAACTTTAAAGCTAAGCTTGCATGTAAGTTAGCATTTAATGCTTTGACTACTTAAACTCTTCTTCCAACCTTGTAATCTTCAGCACACTTGATCATTTTTGCAATTGAACTTTGTTTGAGACATCTTTCTCTCTCAAAACTTGGCTGGTTTGTCCGCCTCCTCCTGCACGAGTCGCCGGTGTGTCCGCTGCCCGTGTCGCCGTCCGGTGTGTCCGACGGCCCCCGTTGAGCTCGGTTAGTCCGGCTCTTCCTCCTTGGTTTGTCCGAGGATCTATCCATCACTCCATCTCTTCCATAAGCTGATTCTAATCCGAATTCGAGAGCCACTTCGTGAGCCGGTGATTGGGTTAGAATTTCGTTCGATCATCCCTTGTTTCGTTCGTGTTTGAACCGCAAATTCGAGAGCCACTTCGTGAGCTGGTGATTGCGTGTTCAACATCCTTTCTTTCTATCTTCCGCTGCCGTGCGTACATCACGTGGCTAGGTCTATTTTATAACCCTATGGTGGCTCCCAAGAGTCCTTTTCCCATTAGGATGCTGAAAATCGCGGATTAGGGTTTTTCTGGGTTCTGACTCGACCGAGTCAAAACTCTGACTCGGCCGAGTCAACACTCTGACTCGGCCGAGTCAAAACTCTGACTAGGACTCTTCACGAATTTGCTCATAACTTTCTGCTCCGATGTCGGATTTGCGTGATTTTGGAGTTTACGCGAAGCTCTTGAAACGCTCTTTCCAATGATGCAGATCTCGCATAATTTGGACTTCTGTAGAGGAAGTTACTGATCTCGAAATATGAGTACCTCATCCGAACTTCATCTCTATTGCTCCGAAAACGTTCTTTTTCGCATCCAATCATCTTTGAAACCTGTAACTCTGCAAAACTAAAGCACAACCGAGTTTTGTGTCCTAACACGCCTAGAATGCCTATAAATGCATGTGATTATCCTGTAAAACCTAGACAAACTCTCAAAAAATATAGAGAAAAATAGGAGTTGTCAAATCCCCAAGACTTAAACCTTTGCTCGTCCTCGAGTAAAGAACGAAGGAATAAAATCTGCAAGATAGGGAATGACGAACATCAAATAGAATCATCGTGAGACTCAAAAGCAAAACATCCTTCCAATTCTAGTTTCCCGAGAATCGTACCCAAACCGGTCTACTATGATCTTCCTACCAAAGACTAATCTACCTAGCCATGGGATTTTTATTGCCACCTAGAACCAATTAGAATCTCTACAACTCACCAAGCCTATTTCCGAACCTATCCTTATCTTAGCTTAGCGTCTTCGATCTAAGTTCTACTTCGTACCTAGATTTTTACCTTTCTGTAGAAATTCTCTATCGAACGCTAGCACCTCGGGGTTTCTAGGACGTTGAAGTTGAAGGACATCGTTTTTCTCTTCTCTTTTTTTTTCTTCTTTTCTCTTTTTTTTTTCTTTTCTTCTGAATTTTTTTTTATGCGATGTCCGACCCACATCAGTCGAGGTTGGCAATACATCCGGGAGCGAGCAAGATGTATCAGAGGCTACGACAGTGGTATACTTGGCCAAGATCAAGAGGGATGTGGAGACTATGCAGCGAGATGCCTCACTTGCCGACAGGTGAAGGCAGAGCGACAGATGCCGGGGGGAAAGTTACAAGCGCTGGAGATACCCGAGTGAAAGCGGGATTCGATCGCCATGGACTTCGTGGTCGGATTGCCGTTCACACTAAGTAAGAAGAACACCAGTTGGGTAGTGTGGATCGACTAACCAAATCCGCTCATTTTATTCCCATCCGTCAGGAGTATCCGATCGAGCGGTTGGCACAGATCTACGTTGATGAGATCGTGCGTCTACATGGGGCTCCGATCGAGATCATTTTGGACAGAGACGCACGGTTCACCTCACGCCTATGGAAGGCGATACAGCGATACAGGAGGCACTGGGGATGAAGCTCAAGATGAGCACGACACACATCCTCAGACAGACGACCAGTCAGAGCGGACGATACAAACCCTGGAGGACATGCTCCGTGGGACCGGTACTTGACGTTGTGCGAGTTTGCGTACAATAACAGCCATCACACGAGCATAGGAGTGTCTCCATATGAGGCCTTGATACGGGAGACCGTTGCCGCCGGAGCTGGGCAATATCCATGACGTGTTTCACATATCGATGCTGCGAAGGTACGTAGCGGATCCTTCTCACATTTTACAGTCCCAAGAGTTGGAGTTTACGAAGGCTACACGTTTTCGGGATGAGCCATTGCAGATCGTGGATCGGAAGGTCAAGAAGCTGCGGACGAAGGAAGTGCCACTGGTGAAGGTCTTGTGGCGGAGCCAAGGGGTCTCCGACATGACTTGGGAACCCAAGGTAGAGATTCGTAGTAGTTATCTGCATCTATTTACTTGAGCGTTGTACGAACTCTTTCACATGACGTTCGGTTTGTATCAGACTTATGTTTTCTAATGACATGAAGATCTAGATTGTGCTTTGGTAATGATGTCGAATACGAGGAAATCTTGGTGATATCACGACATTCTGAATTCGAGGACGAATTCTTTTCAAGGGGGGAGGATTTGTAATACCCCAATTCCCGTACGAATTATTTAAATTAATTTCGAGAATAAAAAGAAGGTGAAACAAGAATAAAAACATAGAGAATATTTTAACGAAGATCTAAAAGAAAACGACACTCGATTTGACTGGAAAACGAGGAAGTTATGAACAAAAGAAGACTTAGTAGAACATGGGAATTCGGAATTCACGAGTTATTCGAGGTACGGACGTTTCGAGTTGTGTCTCATCACGTAAATGTGAGATTTCAATAACCTATTGATTGGACATGAAAGAGGACGTTCCAAGGAAGGCATAGAAACAAATGGTGCACGATTTGGTTAAGGAACGAGTGAGAACGGAGCGATCGAAAACGGGCTATGCACGTCAGTCCGGACGGACTAGAAGAGGCGGAACGAACGGTCCAGAATACCAGAACGGACGAACTGACGAAGGTAAAATGAACGGACCACGAACGCACGAGGAACTTGGCCGAAACTGAGCCTACACCGTTCGTTTCGGGCCTAGAACGGACGGTCCGCTGGACCGAACGCAATGCTAACTTGCTGCCTTGGGACGCGTATTCCTCTGCATTTCCAAGGCCCACCGACGTCAAATCTCCGTCCAACCGCGCCAGGACGTTGCAAGCTTGACCTTGGGCCTGGGCTCGAGCCCATTTGATCTCCCTCACGCGTGAATAACACCTCTGCAAGCAGAGACTTAGCCATTATTCGAGCAGAAACAGGGGAGAGAAGAAAGGGGGAGAAAGAGAGAAGAAGGCAAGAAACTGGGGGAACCAGAACAAGGAGAGCTCGGGAACTACAAGGGGGACATCCCTAGAGTTTTAGAAGAGGTTTTTGGCGAGCAACAGACTGGAAAACGGCAACAAATCCGGCCAAAACCAGATCTGAGCTGAAACAGAGGTAAGTGGCTCGAGTTGCGTCTGTGTAAGCTCGTTTTCGTCGATGTGATTGTGTTATTTCAATGGTTTGTTGCTTGGATGAGATAGAGGATACTTCAATGAACATTTAGCAACAAATGGACTGAATTTGGTTGAGAAATGAGAGAGATATGATCAAACGAAGTCGGACAAAAAAACTGTACTGCAAGAGAGAACAGAGCCAGAACGGACGGTCTGCTAGTGCCGGAACGGACGGACTGGACGCCCAGGACGGACAGTCTGACATCCCAGTCCGGATGGTCCGCGTTCCAGGCCTTGAACTTGGACCGAGAGGGCTCGGGACAGCCCGGAACACCCTGGACCGACCAGTCTAGGCTACGGAACCCTTTTTCGGACGATTTTTGAATCTCGCGTGCGTGAGATGTGTGATTCAACGATGCGAGTGACTCGTTGGTGATTATACGGGGTAATTTGCATGGCGTTAAGCGGTAGATCGGTAAGGGACCGGATACCGTGATACGTGTGATTGTACTGGGGGATATATACATGATGTGTGCCATGTGTGTAGCTTGCTCGTGCGTACGAGTCAAGCATGATTGTGTTTGTGGATGGTTGTGGATGCAACCACCACCGTCATGGACTTGACGGGCATTTGAGACGCAATTAGTCGTGTGCGACACGACGACCAAGGTCATGGACTTGACGGGCGTGTGACGTGCTCCTAGTCATGGACTTGACTAGGGTATATGGCTGGAACCCTATGGTGGACTCCATACGGGTGATATGATCGATTGTGTCATGCTGACTTGACACGGCCAACGTCATGGACTTGACGGGCGTGGAGGCGTCCCTAGTCATGGACTTGACTAGGGCATATGGCTGGACCCTTTGGTGGACTCCACACGGGTGTGTTTACTTTTCTGTTGTGTCATGGACTTGACATTGGTAGTCACGTGGTGTGACAAGCGCTTCAGGCGATATTGTCGTGTGATGCGACAGCCAACGTCATGCGAGTGACGGGCGTGTGATGCGCACTTAGTCATGCTGACTTGACTAGGGCTTATGGCTAGCCCCATGGTGGACTCCATGTGGGTGTGATTGTGATTGTGTTTATATGTGTGATGCACGTTCTATGATAATGCATGTTATTATTGCTGCATGTGATTGTGAATCATCGTTCTAACACCGTTCTCGCTGAGAATGGGTTTACCGGGTTCAACCCGGGCTACTCACTAAGCCGTTGTGCTTAGCCCTCGTGGTTTTACATTTTTCAGATCACAAGGATTATGCCTAGCGCACGGACGACGACGGCCTGAGAGAAGCATCATCATGTACGGGATTTTATTTTGAACTCCGGGGCTCGTATTCCCGCATTTTGTACAGCTATGTTATGACTTTTCGGACATGTGTTTTTTTGCGATACTGATCGCTTGTATTTTTCGCAGCTTACTCTAGTTTGATTAAAAATGTTTCTGGATTTCGTATTTGCGCTTCCGCAAATTATTATTTTATCGTTATATCGTCCATGTGGCACATCCTGTAGACTGTATACGGGTTACGGGTGTCACATATCCACACCTCGGGATGGATTCCAACAATTGGAACTTGTCTGCTAGGACCCGAATCTGCTATTCGGTTTTGTGCTTCGAGAAAACGAAACGTTTTCACACTTCGAATCTCTTGGATCTCACCAAAAATCTGTCAAAAGTATTCTCAAGTCGGCTACCTTTCATTAGGGTTTTATCTCCTTCTTATAAAGTGATTCAACCCTAATTTCGGTTTAATTTTTGAAAAACCCGAAGCCTGGAACGGACGGTCCGGAGTTGCACTTGGACCGTCCGTTCCAGCATGTAGAACGGACGGTCTGCCTTAACGTGGACCGTCCGTTCCACCACGTAGAACGGACGGGCTGCGTCTTAACGTGGACCGTCCGTTCCAGTATCCAGAACGGACGGAACACGCGGCACCGTCCGGTCTGAACGTTTCGGTCCGTCCGGTCTGGACCCTTCCGACTCGGTTCTTCATCGTTTTCTCTCGTGCATTTGTCCTTCGCTACGTGTGTGACCCTATAGGCTCATTCGATATAGCAGTATAACACGAAATCTCTATTTCGGATATACAAGTCATAGGCGGTGTCTAGCAAGACACTATGACTACCTATCTCGAATAGAGTTTGTTCGTGATCTTACGAACGCCAGTGATGATTCCGGCTGATGATCCTTTTGCATCACGATATCATATGTCGAACATAAGGCATGGACAAGCTGCTTTCTCGTTCACTGAGTTCGACTGTCTGAAATAGACGACGTTCGTCTATAGTGCGGCCACACATTTCTACAGTCTCGTTCACACGAGGGGCCTAACGATATCTCTCTTTTTTACGAGAGGTACAAATCCCATCTTGACTATCTACAATCCAGTACATGATTCGTTTCGTACCTGATACACGCTTTTATAGTCCTCCTGTTATGCAAGACGTTTGACGTATTCAAAGCACGCACCTCCTCATGTTGGATTCCGTAGATATCTCAGGTATCATGGAACTGCCATATGAGATTCAAGTCGTGACGCTAGTCCATGTGACATTCTCATGCGGGTCATTCTAGTATTCCGTTCTCCAACGAATACCTATGATTGTGATCGTATCCAATACCTATGATCATCTCTATGATCATCAATCACACATCATACTAGTTTTATTATGTTATTATTCCCACAATGACATACGACTAGGGAGTGTCAATACATCAAATGTATCCAAGTAAAGCTCGCAAAAAGTACATCATAGAGCACTAAACCAACATAAAAAGCTCCAGACCGATCAGCCCAGGCCTGGACCGATCGGTCCAGACGTCGGGATTTCATTAACTCGCCCAAATTAGGGTTTTAAGGTTAAGCAACCTTGGGGCACGCCTCCTAATCTCTTTGGCACCATTTTCAGACCCTTTTGAGAGATTTTGGGATTTGAAAACCGAAGAGATTAATCCCTGAAACCCTTGCGCAAAGAAGAACGTGTTCTTCAGTCCTAGCAGACAGGTTCCAACCGTTGGAATCCTTTCCGCCGTGTGGATACGTGTAGATGTTGGTTTAGTGCTCTATGATGTACTGTTTATGAGCTTTATTCAGATACATTTGATATATTGATACTTTCTACGGTTTTATGAGAGTATTTGATTCATTACATGTTCTTGCATACTAGATGTGTTAAGAGATCGATTCTAAGGTTTGCGCAGCAGATGTAAAACAAAAATTTTATAGAACCCTATAACCATGCTGCTATTGAATCGTAGAAACGTTAGAACGCTTACCTCAATCGATCCGGGACCTGTATCAATCGAAGAACACGTCTGATCACGGAAGGGAGGAAGATTACCTCGCCCTCTACACGTATCCACACCTCGGGATGGATTCCAACGGTTGGAACTTGTCTGCTAGGACTCGAATCTGCTATTCGGTATGATGCTTCGAGAAAACGAGACTTGCAAACTCTCGGATCTTTTGGATCTCACCAAAAGCTGTCAAAAGTCTGGACCAGACGGCTCTCTAAGTCTCTCTAATGATTAGGGTTTTTAATCTCCTTCTTATAAGGTGATTTAACCCTAATTCGGTTTAATTTCCGAAAAACCCGAAACCCAGAACGGACGGTCCATAATTACACGTGGACTGTCCGTTCCAGCAAGCCAGAACGGACGGTCTGATCACGTGGACCGTCT
>NW_010965111.1:30439-32165 GCF_000463585.1 Tarenaya hassleriana
AGTATCATTCATAATGATACATGGATTTCATAAGGAATAGGATTCGCTTTAGAGATCCTAGGAAACCAAACAGTGGTATCAGAGCTTGGTTTCTCTGTTTTAATTTCATAGAACCCGATCACGCACGTTTTAGGATTTGAATCGTTTGAATCCATGTTTGCTTTAAGTTCTATGCATGTTTGATGATTGAATCTAGTGTAGATTGCATGTTTCATGTTGCATAGAGTGCAGGAGTTCGAATTTTGGGTTCACAGAAGAATTCAGATCAGTTTCGGGTCTGATCGGGGCCGAAAACATCGGAGAAGTGATCTGATCACGGAGTCGAACCCTAGACTGTCCGTTCTGGGTAAGCCAGACCAGACGGTATGACCGCTTTCAAAGCCGCGGACGTCCGCTCCGACCGTCCGTTCCGTCTCTGCCGACCGTCCATTCTGGCTGGTTCAGTCCGACTGTTCTGCAAGCGTGGAACGTCCGTTCTGGTTCTGAAGTCGGACCGGTCTTCTGCGAAGATTGGAACGTCCGTTCTATGTCTAGAACGGACGGTCCGAGGTATAGATTCCGAAATTTTTCGTTTTCTAGGTCCTATTACGCAATCGTTGCATAATCTGATCAACTGTAACTCAAATATGTTGGTTTAGTGCTCTATGATGTACTGATTATGAGCTTTGTTCAGATACATTCGATGTATTGATACTTTCTATGTGGTTTTATGAGAGTATTTTATTCATTACATGTTCTTGCATGCTAGATCTGTTATGAAATCCATGTATCATTAGGAATGATACTAAACTCCCTAGTCTTGTGTCGTTATGGGAATAACGACATAATAAGACTAGTATGATGTGTGATTGATGATCACATAGATGATCATAAGTATTGGATACGATCGCAATCATAGGTATTCGTTGGAGAACGGAATACTGGATTGACCCACATGAGATTGTCACATGGACTAGCGTCATGACTTGAATCTCATATGACGGTTCCATGATTGGATCCTAAGACCTGAGATATCTACGGAATCCAACATGAGGAGTTGCGTGCTTTGATTACGTCAAACGTCCTGCGTAACAGGAGGACTATAAAGGCGTATATCAGGTACGAAACGAATCATGTACTGGATTGTAGATAGTCAAGACGGGATTAGTACCTCTCATAAAAGAGAGAGATATCGCTGGGCCCCTCGTGTGAGCGAGACTGTAGAAATGTGTGGCCGCACTATAGACGAACGTCGTCTATTTCAGACAGTCGAACTCAGTGAACGAGAAAGCAGTCGAATCAGATAAGGTGGCTTGTCCATGCCTTATGTTCGACGTATGATATCGCGATACAAAAGGATCATCAGCCGGAATCATCACTAGTGTTCGTAAGATCACGAACCAACTCTATTCGAGATAGGTAGTCATAGTGTCTTGCTAGAGACCGCCTATGACTTGTATACCCGAAATAGGGATTTCAGGTTATACTGCTATGTCGAATGAGAAATTCGAACTCCTGCACTCTATGCAACATGAAACATGCAATCTACACTAGATTCAATCATCAAACATGCATAGAACTTAAAGCAAACATGGATTCAAACGATTCAAATCCTAAAACGTGCGTGATCGGGTTCTACGAAATCAAAACAGAGCAACCAGGCTCTGATACCACTGTTGGGATTTCCTGGGATCTCTAGAGCGAATCCTATTCCTAAGAGATCGATTCTAGGGTTTGCGCAGCGGAT
>NW_010965111.1:33555-35059 GCF_000463585.1 Tarenaya hassleriana
AGTTGGTTCTGTACTTCGTTTCTGAAAGCCTTGAACATTTCAAGTGTTTCAGACTTATGTCTCATCAAATAGACATAATCGTATCGTCTGAAATCATCAGTGAACGTAACGAAGTACATATAACCTCCTCTAGCTGGACAGCTCATTGGTCCGCATACATCACTATGTATCAGATCCAATAACTCTGTCGCTCTATGTTCTTTCCCCTTGAAATGATGCTTTGTCATCTTGCCCATCAAACAAGAATCGCAAGATTCAAGATACTCAAAGTCAAATGAATCCAGAAGACCTTCAGAATGAAGCTTCTGTATGCGTTTCTCGTTTATATGGCCTAGACGACAATGCCAGAGGAAGGTCGGGTTTAAGTCGTTCGTCTTAAACTGTTTGGTACAAACGTTATAGATTGACCTGTATCTTGACGGTTCGTCATCCAAAACATAAAGGCTATTAAACTGGTAACCTTTACCATAGAATAAATCACCTCTATAAATGGATAGACATTTGTTCTCAATAACAAATCTAAAACCATCCGAGTCTAAGCATGAAATCGATATAATGTTCTTACTGATAGCAAGAACAAAATAACAATCATGTAACTCCAATACAAGTCAAGAAGGTAAAGTCAGATCATAAGTCCCGACGACTAATGCAGTAACTTTTGCTCCATTCCCAACGCGGAGATCTACTTCTCCTTTTGTCAATTGTCTACTTCCTCGCAACCCTTGCACCTTTCCACAAATATGCGAGGCGCTTCCGGTATCTAATACCCACGACGTAGAAGTAAACAAATTAGCCTCTATAACGAAGACACCAGAAGTCGAAGCTTCTTTAAGCTTCTTCTTCTCCTGATCTTCCAGGTAGAGTCTACAATTTCTGTTCCAATGCCCAACGACATGACAGAAATAACACTCTTCCTTTTTGGACTTAGGCTTAGGTTCAATGACAACGCTTGTCACTTTCCACTTGCCCTTGCTCTTGGAACGCTTACTTTTGCTGGAACTCTTTCCAACAACTACCATTTCACTCTCACCATGGCTTTCAGCTCTCTTTTTGGAATGATGCATTCTACTGATCAACAATCAAAGAATCGTCCATGTCCTCTAATCGCTTACGCAATTCAGAGATCATGTTTCCAAACGTAATAACAATCATGCAACTCCAATACAAGTCCAGAAGGTAAAGTCAGATCATAAGTCCCGACGGCTAATGCAGCAACTTTTGCTCCATTCCCAACGCGGAGATCTACTTCTCCTTTTGCCAATTATCTACTTCCTCGCAACCCTTGCATATTTCCACAAATATGCGAGGCGCAGAAGCTTCATTATGAAGGTCTTCTGGATTCATTTGACTTTGAGTCTCTTGTATCTTGCGATTCTTGTTTGATGGGCAAGATGAAAAATCATCCTTTCAAAGGGAAAGGACAGAAAGCGACAAAGTTATTGGATCTGATACATAGTGATGTATGCGGACCAATGAATTGTCCAGCTAGAGGAGGTTATCTGTA
>NW_010965111.1:38395-40041 GCF_000463585.1 Tarenaya hassleriana
TCTTGGTCAACAGCTCGAGTTGTGTGTCGGGTATAAATTTAAAGCTCGTCACGCAAGTGATCAGGACTATGTGTTGGGTTTCCTGGGATCTCATGAGCGAATCCTATTCCTAAGAGATCGATTCTAGGGTTTGCGCAGCGGATGTAAAACAAAAATTTATAGAACCCTAGAACCATGCTGCTAATGATTCGTAGAAACGTTAGAACGCTTACCTCAATCGATCCGGGGCCTGTATCAACTGAAGAATTCGTTCGATCACGAAAGGCAGGAAGATTAACTCGCCCTCTACACGTATCCACACCTCGGGATGGATTCCAATGATTGGAACTTGTCTGCTAGGACTCGAATCTCTATTCGGTTATACCCGAAATAGGGATTTCGGGTTATACTGCTATGTCGAATGAGCCTACAGGGTCACACACGCAGGGAAGGACAAAAACACGAGAGAAAACGACGGAAAACCGAGTCGGACGGGTCAAGACCCGACGGTCCGGATGCGTGGTCCATCCGTTATGGGAAGCAGAACGGACGGTCCACGATAACACGCAGACCGTCCGTTCTATGAGATAGAACGGACGGGCCGCACTAAACGTAGACCGTCCGTTCTGCCTTACTGGAACGGACGGTCCACGTGCAATTCTGGACCGTCCGTTCCAGGTTCCGGTTTTCCGAAAATTAAACCGAAATTAGGGTTAAATCACTTTATAAGAAAGTGATTAGAACCCTAATTCGTAAGAGACTTTGAGCAGCCGACTTTTGGCAGAAAAGAGAGGGTTTTTGGAGATCGAAAAACGAGTTCTAAGTCTCGAGATTTCTCGGTGCACAAATCGAATTGAGATTCGAGTCCTAGCAGACAAGTTCCAATCGTTGGAATCCATCCCGAGGTGTGGATACGTGTAGAGGGCGAGGTAATCTTCCTGCCTTTCGTGATCGAACGAATTCTTCAGTTGATACAGGCCCCGGATCGATTGAGGTAAGCGTTCTAACGTTTCTACGAATCATAGCAGCATGGTTCTAGGGTTTCATTAAATTTTTTGTTTTATATCCGCTGCGCAAACCCTAGAATCGATCTCTTAGGAATAGGATTCGCTCATGAGATCCCAGGAATCCCAACAAAATAGACATGATTTATTTTTATGGATGGTCCATAGTGAATGAATGCATGTAACTTAATCAAGATATTGGATATGCTTGATTGAGTGGGAGCTTTGAGATTGGGATTACATAATCAAATGGATTGTCTATTCGGATCATGTTAATCATTGCACAGAAACTGGTTAGATCTAGAAGCTCTACGAGTAAAGCACTTGTCAAGGCCTCGATCGTACGTGTCATGGGCCATGCCAAAGCTGGGTGTGCCGTGCTATCTTGGTGAGGCAAGATGGAGAAATGGTGGTTCTCATAGCTTGAAAATAGATGCTTGATCTAAGTGTGGCTTCAAAAATCCCTTATTTATGTAATGTTGAGTGTGTACCTCCCATTACTAGAGCGCCTGTAAAGGCATCGATCGTTCGTAACACGGGTCATGCCAAAGCTGAGCGTGCCGGATTATCTTTGTGAGGCAGGGTGGGAAATCGTGGTTCCCACGGCTTGAACATGGTTTACCTTAGGTTAAGTTGTCAAGTTTGACTTGAGACTTAATGGTA
>NW_010965111.1:41185-41830 GCF_000463585.1 Tarenaya hassleriana
GTTCCTAAAGTCACTACCACTTAGAATGGGCCTACAGGGTCACACACCAATAGGGATGGACTTATACGTGAAGAATACGAAGAATGGAAACGAGATTTGACCGAAACGAGCATGAAAAGGAGTTTTCAGTGCGTTGGTCCGGAACGACCAAGTTTGGTCAGCCCCGGACCAAGTTTGGTCAATCCAGAAGGTCCGGAAGCTCGGTCCGAGGTCATCTGTCCAGGCCTGGTCCGGCTGACCAAGAGTTGGTCAGCCGCTGACCAGACAGCGGGTCAGACGGACCAAGACTGAGGACAGGCGGACCGGAAAGACCGAGAAGGGTCTTGGTCCGGAGCTGACCACACGTGGTCAGCCGGACCAAGCCTTCATGTCAGCCGGTCCGTGAGCGTCAGACTAAGCCTGGTCCGCCGGACCAAGCTCCTGGTCCGGCGGACCGGGATCCAGAAAATTTCCAAATATTCTTTTTTTAGGGTTTTCTAATCTTATTTAAGTTTGGGGTTTCGTCCAAACTTAATTAAGGCCGACCTAAAACTCAGAGAAACATCCTAGAACCCTAGAGAAGCTGTTCTCTTCGATTTCTATTGTCCCGGGATTGGATCTCGTCTCTTGAGTTACCCTTTTCTTCACTAATCCTAGCAGATTCGT
>NW_010965111.1:42619-45984 GCF_000463585.1 Tarenaya hassleriana
GACCAAGGAAACGGACTGAGTTGGTCCGGAGCTGACCAAGGTTGGTCAGCCCCGGACCAAGCTCAGTTTTCGAACTGTCCGATTTCTGGTCAGCTCGGAGCAGGAGAAACAGACTGAGTTGGTCCGGGGCTGACCAACTCTGGTCAGCTCCGGACCAAGCTCAGAATTTTTCCGAAAAACGGACAGAACGGCGGACTAGAGAAACTGACCAAGGTCAGTCCGGCGGACCAGATTCTGGTCAGCTACGGACTGGACCTCAGACACTTCTCAAGTCCGAAATTTTGTCCTCTTCCTCATGATTAATCTCAAGCTATTACCGCCCATTAGTAGAGCAACTGTCAAGGCCTCGATCGTCATGGTTACGGGTCATGCCCTAGCTGAGCGTGCCTGATTATCTTGGTGAGGCAGTATGGAGAAATCGTGATTCTCATAGCTCGAATATGGTTGAGCTTGAATTGGGTTATCAAGTCGGACTTGGACCTGATGGTAAGGATGGGATGAGGAACATGCAGTGATAGCGTATCACTATCCCATACTCATCTAGGAATCACATAGGATGTGATTGACAATGTGTTGTCTACCTAAATAGCATGTTTTTGAGCGTCATGCCCTAGCTGACTCAGAAGCATGTGAAATATGGATCCTAGCTCACTTAGAAACTCATTGAGGGTGTTTTTCTTAGTGGGAGCTTGTCATATTGCATCTATTGTCTGTGTTAGTATGTGTACTAAGCGACTTGCATGTTTTTTTGTCTGTTTGTTTGTCTTTTTCTGTAGAATATGACTGCTGCAGGTAATCTGGCTAATCTCTCCATGCGATCCATTCTGGATTGGGAGAGACTCACTGGTGGAAACTTTCTCGACTGGTACCGCAACCTGAGAATTGTTCTCAGGCATGAGCGGAAGCTCTACGTGTTGGAAGAAGCCGTTCCTGAGGATGAACCAACGGCCAATGCGCCCAGGGCTGTCCGAGATGCTTACCATAAGCACATCAATGACAACCTGGACGTGACCTGCCTGATGCTCGGATCAATGTCGGCTGAGTTGCAGAAACAACTCGAAGGAACTGATGCCTTTGAGATGATCGAGCATCTCAGGACTATGTTCGAGGAACAGGCGAGGGTCGAATGATTTAACGTCCTTAAGAACCTGGTCAACTGTAAGATGACCAATGGTTCACCCGTGAGTACTCATATCCTCAAGATGAAGGGTTATCTAGAGGATCTTGACAGACTAGGGTTGGATGTTAGTCGTGAATTGGCTGTAGACCTAGTTCTTTAATCCCTGCCGGATAGTTTTAACCAGTTTGTCATGAACTATAACATGCATGGGATGGAGAAGGACTTGACCGAGCTACATGGGATGTTGCGATCGGCCGAGCAGAACATCAAAGTCGAGAAAAGTGTCCTAGTGGTTGGAAAGAGTTCCAACAAAAGGAAGCGTTCCAAAAGCAAGAAAGGCAAGGGCAAGACGGTAATTGTTGCCGCCGAGCCTAAGTCTAAGGCTGAGAAGGGAGAGTGTCATTTCTGCCATGCCATTGGGCATTGGCGCAGAAACTGCAAACTCTACCTGGAAGATCAAAAGAAGAAGAAGCTTGCAGAAGTTTCATCTTCAGGTATCTTCGTTATAGAAGCTAACTTGTTTACTTCTACATCTTGGGTATTAGATACCGGATGTGCCTCACACATTTGTGGAAATGTGCAGGGCCTGAGAAGAAGTAGGTAGCTGGCGAAGGGAGAAGTGGATCTCCGCGTCGGGAATGGAGCAAAAGTTGCTGCGTTGACTGTCGGGATTTATGATCTTACTTTACCTTCTGGACTTGTGTTAGAATTACATGATTGTTATTTTGTACCTGCAATTAGCAGGAATATTATTTCGATTTCATGTTTGGATTCTGATGGTTTTCGTTTTGTCATTGAGAACAAAACTCTATCTATTTATAGAGGCGCTTTATTTTATGGTAATGGTTACCTGTTTAATGGCCTTTATATTTTGGATGATAAACCGTCTAGACACAATTCAATCTATAACGTTAGTACCAAGCGGTTTAAGGCAAACGACTTAAACCCGACCTATCTCTGGCATTGTCGACTTGGTCACATCAACGAGAAACGCATAGCGAAACTTCATTCTGATGGACTTCTTGATTCTTTTGATTATGAATCAATCGAATCATGCGATTCCTGTTTGATGGGCAAGATGACAAAATCTCCTTTTTCTAGAAAAGGAGAAAGGGCTACAGAGTTGCTAGAACTCATACATAGTGATGTATGCGGTCCTATGAGCTCACCCGCTAGAGGAGGTTATCTGTACTTTGTTACGTTTACTGATGATTTCAGTAGGTACGGTTATGTCTACTTGATGAGACATAAGTCTGAAACGCTTGAATTGTTCAAGAATTTCAGAAATGAGGTACAGAACCAACTTGACAAGACGATCAAGTTGCTTCGATCTGATCGAGGTGGCGAGTATATGAGCCAAGAGTTCACTGACTATCTGGCAGATTGTGGGATTGTCTCACAGTTGACTCCACCTGGAACGCCACAGTGGCATGGCGTGTCCGAGATGAGGAACCAAACCTTATTAGATATGGTACGGTCTATGATGAGTTAGGTCGATCTTCGTAAATCCTTCTGGGGCTACGCTCTGGAAACGGCTGCGCTTATACTGAACAACTGTCCAACAAAGTCGGTTCAGAAGACACCATATGAGATATGGACTGAGAAGCGTCCCAGGTTAGCGTTTATGAAGATTTGGGGATGCGACGTTTATGTGAAACGTCTGGCTTCTGATAAGCTATCCGCCAAATCTGATAAATGCATATTTGTGGGTTACCCTAAGGAAACTAAAGGGTACTGGTTCTACAACCCATCTGAGAACAAAGTGTTTGTTGCTCGGAATGGATCTTTCTTGGAGAGAGAGTTCGTCTCCAAGAGAGTCAGTGGGAGTAGAATGGATCTCGAAGAAGTTCGAGAACCACAGATAGTCGAAGAACCGAGTGAACAGGTCGAAACAGTTCAACCTGTATCACAAGTTGTTGAGACAGCACCTCCTAGTGAACCTCGGAGATCTGGTAGAATTCGCCAAGAGCCTACAAGATACGGTTTTCTTGTGACTGGAAACAACGAACTCATGTTGTTAGAACATGACGTCGTATTCAGAGGCTGTGGCGAGTTCCAATTCCGAGAAATGGCACCAGGCCATGGAGTCTGAGATGCAATCCATGTACGACAACAAAGTGTGGACTTTGGTCGATTCGTTCAATGGTATTAAGACCATTGGATGCAAATGGGTTTTCAAGAAGAAAACCGACATGGATGGCATCGTGCATACCTATAAGGCACAACTCGTCGCGAAAGGGTTTCG
>NW_010965111.1:46394-47271 GCF_000463585.1 Tarenaya hassleriana
GTTTGACGTAATCAAAGCACGCAACTCCTCATGTTGGATTCTGTAGATATCTCAGGTCTTAGGATCCAATCATGGAATCGTCGTATGAGATTCAAGTCATGACGCTAGTCCATGTGACAATCTCATGCGGGTCAGTCCAGTAAATAGATCTCTAAGAAGTTCGAGAACCACAAATAGTCGAAGAACCGAGTGAACAGGTCGAAACAGTTCAACCTGTATCACAAGTTGTTGAGACAGCACCTCCTAGTGAACCTCGGAGATCTGGTAGAATTCACCAAGAACCTACAAGATATGGTTTTCTTGTGACTGGAAACGACGAACTCATGTTGTTAGAACATGACGAGCCTACGTCGTATTCAGAGGCTGTGGCGAGTTCCGACTCCGAGAAATGGCACCAGGCCATGGAGTCTGAGATGCAATCCATGTACGACAACAAAGTGTGGACTTTGGTCGATTCGTTCAATGGTATTAAGACCATTGGATGCAAGTGGGTTTTCAAGAAGAAAACCAACATGGATGGCATCGTGCATACCTATAAGGCACGACTCGTAGCGAAAGGGTTTCGGCAGATTCATGATATAGACTATGATGAAACCTTTTCACCAGTTGTGATGCTTAAATCCATTCGGATTCTGCTGGCCATAGCTGCGTATCATGACTACGAGATATGGCAGAAGGACGTCAAGACCGCATTCCTTAACGGGAATTTGCTTTATCCAATACCTATGATCATCTATGTGATCATCAATCACACATCATACTAGTCTTATTATGTCGTTATTCCCATAATGACACAAGACTAGGGAGTTTAGTATCATTCATAATGATACATGGATTTCATAACAGATCTAGCATGCAGGAACATGTAATGAACAAA
>NW_010965111.1:57548-58768 GCF_000463585.1 Tarenaya hassleriana
GGACGTTTTCAGCCTTCTGCCTCGGACCGAGTCAGTATTTGACTCGGACCGAGTCAGTTCCATGCGGGTCGAAGCCCAGAAAGTGTTTTGGGCTTGGCTGATGTTTTGACTCGGTCGAGTCAAAGTTTTGACTTGGACCGAGTCAATACTAAATGGGCCGAGTCAAGAGTTGACAATGGGTTTGGGTTGATTCGTTCTGGCTCGACCGAGTCAGAGTTCTGACTCGGACCGAGTCAATACTCGGAAAAAGTCTCTTTTCACAAGGATTAGGGTTTCTAATCTTATATGGGGGTGTTGGACGCCGTCCTAAGAGGAGAACTCAACTTTCAGAATCCTAAGACAGATCTAGAACACAAGAAAATCGTTTCTTTTGAGGTTCTAGTTCCTGGGATTCGATCCCAAGTCTTGAAAACCCTATTCACTTCACAGATCTTAGCAGATCAGTTCCAAAAGCGTTTGGAATCCTTCCCGTCGGTTTGGATACGTGTAGAGGAGCTGTACTTTCAGCTCTTGGTGATTAAAACAGGCCCTGGATCGATTGCTACTTTCAGATCTTCAGGGAAGAGGTAAGTATTCGATTCCTACGGTGATATACACGATCTGTCGGGGTTTTACGGATGATTTTGGTTGCGTGTGACGTTTGACTAGGTTTAGATTATTCTTCCGCTGCATGAAACCTAGTAAACCAAACCCTAGATCGATATGATCGCATGCTAGGAATCCGTAGCGTAATCCAGCAGTGGTATCAGAGCCTGGTTATCTGTATATCGTCGTGCTTGTCGCATGCCTATATGAATTTTAATAGTTAAAATTGCATGATAGGCTTGATCTATGCATATTTAATGATGTTATGATTGTTATTTGATGCATGGATGAGTTTGGGGGTCGAAGACGGCTTGATGGTGCATCGAAACGGGGTGAAACCCTAGATCTCGTGGCCAAAAAATGTCTACCAGAGTTTTGACTCGGCCAGAGTCAAGTGTTGACTCGACCGAGTCAGATTGAGAGATCTCCCAGAGTTTTGACCTGGACAGAGTCAGAGTTTTGACTCGACAGAGTCAGAACGACCGATCAGAGTTTTGACTCGGACAGAGTCAAGTGTTGACTCGACCGAGTCAGAACGAATCAAAATGAACAGACTTGGCCTTACAGACTTCTGACTCGGACCGAGCCAGTTTTGACTCGGACAGAGTCAGTACAGAAAGTTGTCCGGTTGTCAA
>NW_010965111.1:60722-60953 GCF_000463585.1 Tarenaya hassleriana
TTGGCAAGACGATCAAGTTGCTTCGATCTGATCGAGGTGGCGAGTATATGAGCCAAGAGTTCACTGACTATCTGGCAAATTGTGGGATTATTTCACAGCTGACTCCACCTGGAACGCCACAGTGGAATGGCGTATTTGAGAGGAGGAACCGAACCCTATTAGATATGGTACAGTCTATGATGAGTCAGGTCGATCTTCCTAAATCCTTCTGGGGATACGCCTTGGAAACAA
>NW_010965111.1:60963-62897 GCF_000463585.1 Tarenaya hassleriana
ACCCATACACGCGAATACGGTCCCGACACCCACGGTCATCTTTGCTTGATAGTTACACGTTTTTATTTACTTTCTTATTTTAGTTAGTTTAGATTCCACTTACTTCCACCATCACTTTCGCTTGCTTGCTTTGATCTATTTCATTGCAGATCCCATTGAGTTGTATTGTGACAACAATGGTGCGATTGCGCAAGCTAAGGAACCCCGGTCACACCAGAGATCCAAACACATACTCAGGCGATTTCACTTGATCAGAGAAATTATCGACAGAGGAGACGTGAAGATAAGCAGAGTGTCGACGGATGATAATATTGCCGACCCATTGACGAAGCCTCTCCCTTCGTCAAAACATGATGGTCATGTTAGGGGTATGGGGATTAGATGCTTGTAGGATAGATCATAGAGCATAGTGGGAGATTGTTGGTTTTAATGCTCTAGGATGATCCGTGATATGACATTTGACTTTATATTGATTCATTAGTTTATGAATGCATTACTCTTCCCGTTATATGATTGGCATGTTTGTTATATTTCGGTATCCTTGAATCATTATAGAATGATTCTAAACTCCCTGGTCAGTTATCATTGTGGGAACTATGATGAATTAAGACTAGCATGAGGTGTGATCGATGCATTGGATGCATTTCACAATCATGGGTACTCGTTGTGAACGAGTGACTGGTTGACCCGCATGAGATTGTCACATGGACAGAGTCATGACTTGAATCTCATACAGCGGTTCGTTCTTTGATCCTCAGACCTGAGATGTCTAGAGTATCTGATATGAGGAGTGGCGTGTCTTGACTGCGTCAAACGTCGTCTTTAACCGGATGATTATAATGGCGTTGATCAGATACGTTCACGAATCATATGGAGATAATAGACATGCAATATGGGACTTATCACCTCCTCAATAGGAGAGATATCGCTGGGCCCTCTCGTGGAAGTCGGACTATGAAAATGCGTGGCCACGCTATAGATGAAGTTGCATCTATTTTATTAGTTGATTTGCCAAGACGAGAAAGCGGTTGAACTTGAAGGGTGGCTCACACCATGCCCTTGTTCAACTTATGATATCGTGAGATAAAGGATCAGAACTCGAGCTGTTATTGCCTTGGTTAGATCACCTCTAACTCAATTCAACGTGGGTGGTCATGGCGTCTTGCTAGAGGCTAACCATGACTTGTAGATCGGGAATGGTTCTCGAGGCTGCTGCCACTGCGAATGGGCCTACAGGGTCACACACCATTAGGGATGGACTTATATGTGAAGTTTCGGAAAGGAAGACTTGGATTTGGTCGGAAAAATCGTTTTCGGATCAAATCAGAGTGTCGGGACGTTTTCAGCCTTCTGACTCGGACCGAGTCAGTAATTGACTCGGACCGAGTCAGTTCCATGCGAGTCGAAGCCCAGAAAGTGTTTTGGGCTTGGCTGATGTTTTGACTCGGTCGAGTCAAAGTTTTAACTCGGACCGAGTCAATACTAAATGGGCCGAGTCAAGAGTTGACAATGGGCTTGGGCTGATTCGTTCTGACTCGACCGAGAAGGAGGTGTTGGACGTCGTCCTAAAGGTAGAACTCAACTTTCAGAACCCTAAGACAGATCTAGAACACAAGAAAATCGTTTCTTTTGAGGTTCTAGTTCCCGGGATTCGATCCCAAGTCTTGAAAACCCTATTCACTTCACAGATCCTAGCAGATCAGTTCCAAAAGTGTTTGGAATCCTTCCCATCGGTGTGGATATGTGTAGAGGAGCTGTACTTTCAGCTCTTGGTGATTAAAACAGGCCCTGGATCGATTGCTACTTTCAGATCTTCAGGAAAGAGGTAAGTATTCGATTCCTACAGTGATATACACGATTAAACGGGGTTTTACGGATGATTTTGGTTGCGTGTGACGTTTGACTAGGTTTAGATTATCCTTCCGCTGCATGAA
>NW_010965111.1:63062-65644 GCF_000463585.1 Tarenaya hassleriana
TTGGTCGATTCATTCGATGGTATTAAGACCATTGGATGCAAATGGGTTTTCAAGAAGAAAACCGACATGGATGGCATCGTGCATACCTATACGGCACGACTCGTCGCGACAGGGTTTCGGCAGATTCATGGTATAGACTATGATGAAACCTTTTCACCAGTTGTGATGCTTAAATCCATACGGATTCTGCTGGCCATAGCTGCGTCTATCAGTTGGAAGAGTTCCAAACAGCCAACCGTGGCAGATTCGACTACAGAAGCCGAGTACATAGCAGCATCGGATGCAGCTAAGGAAGCTGTTTGGATCAGGAAATTCGTGGGAGACCTGGGCGTCATTCCTAGCATTGCAGATCCCATTGAGTTGTATTGTGACAACAATGGTGCGATTGCGCAAGCTAAGGAACCCCGGTCACACCAGAGATCCAAACACATACTCAGGCGATTTCACTTGATCAGAGAAATTATCGACAGAGGAGACGTGAAGATAAGCAGAGTGTCGACGGATGATAATATTGCCGACCCATTGACGAAGCCTCTCCCTTCGTCAAAACATGATGGTCATGTTAGGGGTATGGGGATTAGATGCTTGTAGGATAGATCATAGAGCATAGTGGGAGATTGTTGGTTGTAATGCTCTAGGATGATCCGTGATATGACATTTGACTTTATATTGATTCATTAGTTTATGAATGCATTACTCTTCCCGTTATATGATTGGCATGTTTGTTATATTTCGGTATCCTTGAATCATTATAGAATGATTCTAAACTCCCTGGTCAGTTATCATTGTGGGAACTATGATGAATTAAGACTAGCATGAGGTGTGATCGATGCATTGGATGCATTTCACAATCATGGGTACTCGTTGTGAACGAGTGACTGGTTGACCCGCATGAGATTGTCACATGGACAGAGTCATGACTTGAATCTCATACAGCGGTTCGTTCTTTGATCCTCAGACCTGAGATGTCTAGAGTATCTGATATGAGGAGTGGCGTGTCTTGACTGCGTTAAACGTCGTCTTTAACCGGATGATTATAACGGCGTTGATCAGATACGTTCACGAATCATATGGAGATAATAGACATGCAATATGGGACTTATCACCTCCTCAATAGGAGAGATATCGCTGGGCCCTCTCGTGGAAGTCGGACTATGAAAATGCGTGGCCACGCTATAGATGAAGTTGCATCTATTTTATTAGTTGATTTGCCAAGACGAGAAAGCGGTTGAACTTGAAGGGTGGCTCAAACCATGCCCTTGTTCAACATATGATATCGTGAGATAAAGGATCAGAACTCGAGCTGTTATTGCCTTGGTTAGATCACCTCTAACTCAATTCAACGTGGGTGGTCATGGCGTCTTGCTAGAGGCTAACCATGACTTGTAGATCGGGAATGGTTCTCGAGGCTGCTGCCACTGCGAATGGGCCTACGGGGTCACACACCATTAGGGATGGACTTATATGTGAAGTTTCGGAAAGGAAGACTTGGATTTGGTCGGAAAAATCGTTTTCGGATCAAATCAGAGTGTCGGGACGTTTTCAGCCTTCTGACTCGGACCGAGTCAGTATTTGACTCGGACCGGGTCAGTTCCATGCGGGTCGAAGCCCAGAAAGTGTTTTGGGCTTGGCTGATGTTTTGACTCGGTCGAGTCAAAGTTTCTGATATGACCGAGTCAATACTAAATGGGCCGAGTCAAGAGTTGACAATGGGCTTGGGTTGATTCGTTCTGACTCGACCGAGTCAGAGTATTGACTCGACCGAGTCAATACTCGAAAAAAGTCTCTTTTCACTAGAATTAGGGTTTCTATCTTATAAGGAGGTGTTGGACGCCGTCCTAAGTAGATGATTGACTTACATAACCCTAAGACAGATCTAGAACACAAGAAAATCGTTTCTTTTGAGGTTCTAGTTCCCGGGATTCGATCCCAAGTCTTGAAAACCCTATTCACTTCACAGATCCTAGCAGATCAGTTCCAAAAGTGTTTGGAATCCTTCCCTCGATGTGGATACGTGTAGAGGAGCTGTACTTTCAGCTCTTGGTGATTAAAACAGGCCCTGGATCGATTGCTACTTTCAGATCTTCAAGAAAGAGGTAAGTATTCGATTCCTACGGTGATATACACGATTAAACGGGGTTTTACGGATGATTTTGGTTGTGTGTGACGTTTGACTAGGTTTAGATTATTCTTCCACTGCATGAAACCTAGTAAACCAAACCCTAGATCGATATGATCGCATGCTAGGAATCCGTAGCGAAACCCAGCAGGAGTATCAGAGCCTGGTTTCTCTGTATATCGCTGTGCTTGTCGCATGCCTATATGAATTTTAATGGTTAAAATTGCATGATAGGCTTGATCTATGCATATTTAATGATGTTATGATTGTTATTTGATGCATGGATGAGTTTGGGGGTTCAACTTATGATATCGTGAGACAAAGGATCAAAATTCGAGCTGTTAGTGCCTTGGTTAGATCACCTCTAACTCATTTCTAAATGGGTGGTCATGGCGTCTTGCTAGAGGCTAACCATGACTTGTGGTTCGGGAAAGGTTCCTAAAGTCACTACCACTTAGAATGG
>NW_010965111.1:66438-66768 GCF_000463585.1 Tarenaya hassleriana
TCCGGCTGACCAAGAGTTGGTCAGCCGCTGACCAGATTCTGGGACAGGCGGACCGAGAAATGACAAGTCGGACCGGAAAGACCGAGAAGGGTCTTGGTCCGGAGCTGACCACACGTGGTCAGCCGGACCAAGCCTTCAGGTCAGCCGGTCTGCGAGCGTCGGACTAAGCCTGGTCCACCGGACCAAGCTCCTGGTCCGGCGGACCGGGATCCGGAAAATTTCCAAATATTCGTTTTTAGGGTTTTCTAATCTTATTTAAGTTTGGGGTTTCGTCCAAACTTAATTAAGGCCGACCTAAAACTCAGAGAAACATCCTAGAACCCTAGAGAA
>NW_010965111.1:68381-68900 GCF_000463585.1 Tarenaya hassleriana
TATTTTTCTCTATATTTTGATAAGAGTTTGTCTAGGTTTTACGGGATAATCACATGCATTCATAGACATTCTAGGCGTGCTAGGACACAAAAACCCGGTTGTGCTTTAGTTTTGCAGATTACAGGTTTCGAAGATGATTGGACTCGAAAAGGAGCTATTTGGAGCGTTAAAGGAGAAGTCCGGATGAGGTACTCATGTTGCGATATCAATAACTTTCTCTACAGAGATCCAAATCGTGCGAGACTTGTACCATTGGAAAGAGCACTTCAAGAGCTTCGCGTAGACAAAAAATCGTGTAAATCCGACACCAGAGCAGAAAGATATGAGCGAAATCGTGAAGACCAGAAAACTGCCAGTGCAGGGTCGGATCCGATTGGATTCGGTCCGAATCAAGACAGCTGAGCTCGAGCCCAGGAATCTGGATCCGGTCCGGATCCACCTGAAATCGGTCCGGATCCAGTCTAAAACCCTGTTTCGCGATTTTCAGTATTCTATCGGGAATAGGACTCTTGGGAGCCG
>NW_010965111.1:68910-71720 GCF_000463585.1 Tarenaya hassleriana
ATTGGATGTGATTGACATTAGATGTCTACCTAAATAGCATGAGGATAGGTGTAACAATTTATTCTTGTGTGAAATACGGATCTTAGTCCCATATAGAAAATTATTGTAGGGTTAGTTTTCTTTATGGGAATATAGCTTATCTTTACATCTGTGTTGTCATTGTTTGATGATGGACTAGCTGGTAGTAGATCATAGATATGTAGACACTGATTGATGATGGGCTAGCTGGTAGTTGATCATTAATAGAATCTGCATTTGTTTTGTTCGTTCTGTTTTGTCTCTTTTGTAGGACATGGCGTCAACCGGTAGCGTACCGAGTTTGACGATGCGCTCTATCCTTGAGAAGGATAAATTGACCGGGACGAACTTCTTAGACTTGTATCGGAACTTGAGAATTGTTCTCAAGCACGATAAGAAGTCGTACGTCCTGGAAGGGACTCTACCATCAGAGCCTGCGGTCAATGCCACGAGAGCCGTCAAGGATGCTTGGTTGAAGCATCAGTCTGACGACAATGAGATCTCCTGTCTCATGTTGGAAAGCATGGCCCCGAATCTGCAAAAGCAGTTTGAGGGGACGAGCGTGTTCAATATGATTGAACAGCTCAAGACCATGTTTCAGGAGCTAGCGCGTACTGAAAAGTACAAGACGCTAAAAGCTCTAGTGAAGACAGAGATGCCGAGAGGCAGCTCTGTCAACACCCACGTCCTCAACATGCGAGCTCATGTTGAGGAACTTGAGCGTATGAGGGTGAACCTCGATGGTGACTTGGTTGTAGACTTGATCCTGATGTCATTACCCGAGGACTATAACCAGTTCGTTATGCAGTACCATATGCACGGGATGACTAAGAGCTTAGCCGAACTGCATGGGATGCTGAAATCGGCCGAGCTGGATATCGTGGTGCCCAAGACTGTGCTTGCTGTTGAGAAAAACTCTAGCAAGAAGCGGCGGGGTAAAGCCAAAAAGAAGGCGGCGAAAAAGGCAAAAGTTGCCTCTACGCCCAAGCCTAAGCCCGATAAGGGTGACTGTCATTACTGCGGAGTGTCTGGACACTAGAAGCGTAATTGTCACCTTTACTTGGAGGATCTTAAGGACAAGAAACTTGGTGAAGCTTGATAACTTTTATTTTTCTCTATATTTTGATAAGAGTTTGTCTAGGTTTTACGGGATAATCACATGCATTCATAGACATTCTAGGCGTGCTAGGACACAAAAACCCGGTTGTGCTTTAGTTTTGCAGATTACAGGTTTCGAAGATGATTGGACTCGAAAAGGAGCTATTTGGAGCGTTAAAGGAGAAGTCCGGATGAGGTACTCATGTTGCGATATCAATAACTTTCTCTACAGAGATCCAAATCGTGCGAGACTTGTACCATTGGAAAGAGCACTTCAAGAGCTTCGCGTAGACAAAAAATCGTGTAAATCCGACACCAGAGCAGAAAGATATGAGCGAAATCGTGAAGACCAGAAAACTGCCAGCGATTCCACCTGAACTCGGTCCGATTTCAGACAGCTAAGTTCGAGCCCAGGAATCTTGATCCGGTCCGGATCCACCTGAAATCGGTCCGGATCCAGTCTAAAACCCTGTTTCGCGATTTTCAGTATTCTATCGGGAATAGGACTCTTGGGAGCCGTCCTAGGGTTATAAAAAAGCCCTAGCCACGTCCTAGAACATCAGAGACCCTTAGAGAACACTTAGATACAGATTTTTGGAGAGCTTTTGGTGAGAGAAGAATAGAAGTTCACGGGATTTCGGGAAGAAGAAGGAAGATTCGATCGTGGAGACTACACATCTGCATGAGACTTTCTTTCCTCTCTTTTATCTCTTTCTTTATGAGCTTTTTGTTGTTTTCTATGAACTGTGAGTAGATCCACGGCTATGGGTTAGGGATTCGTATGTGTTTTGGGTATGTTTGAACCCTAACTTGGATTTCGACGTTATGCTTGTTTCGGTTTATCGATCTATGCTTTCTTTTCTATTGGTGTTTGCTAATCACTTGGCCAATATTCTGAGATTCTGAATCACATAGAGATATGGGTTTAATTTCGGATTATTCACATAGAGATATGGTTTAATCGATTTAGGATTGATGATAGCGTTCTTCATGCATCTAGGGTTAACTTGAATAGATCGAGAGATTGACGAGTTATTCTAGGTAGTGAGTTAGTAGACCGAGAGGTGAATTCTCTATTTTTGTTGCTTGATGATTCCCGAATACAAGTACGATGTCGTTATTCTGGCATGCTTAGTAAATACCCATACACGCGAATACGATCCCGATACCCGTAGTCATCCTTGTTTGATAGGTCACTCGTTTTCATTGCTTTCTTATTTTCGATTTAGATTTGGATTTAGCAACCGGTCCTCGTGTTCGACCCCGTGTTACGACGATCCGTATCCTTGCGGTGAGTTGTGAATCGGGTTATATATTTTATACTCGGTACACACGTATCAAGTTTTTGGCGCCGTTGCCGGGGACTGGTTAGCCTATTTCTAGGTCTTTATTGATTCTAGATCTTAGCTTGTTTTCTTTTTCTTCTTCTTTTTGTTTCTTTGGTTTTTGCGGATTCACTTGGTTTCGAGTTCTTTTTTTTTTTTGCGGTTTGCAGGGTTCTAGTGCATGGCAAGGAGCTCTAATCGGAGAGAAGACCTAGTCTACGATCCAGAGATTGAGCGTACTCTGAGAGACATTCGAAATCAGCAGAGAAGAGAAGCTATGTCGAGGTCAAGTAGTTCACACGACCATGCGGTTCATGATGAGGAGCATCAAGAGAATCAAGAGCACATGAATCCGCTCTACGATCAGCA
>NW_010965111.1:72578-80217 GCF_000463585.1 Tarenaya hassleriana
GCGCCTAGGAACCATCCTGGTTTCTCCTACGGAAACCCGAGCGGAGCATTGAATCTGCAACAGCAGGGTGTTTCCAGAATCCCTCAGAACCCCCCGGGCTTCACTCAGTCATGTTTTCAAGGGCAGAATCAGGGATATGCGCAACAGAATCCAGGATACGGACAGCAGAATCAGGGTTACTGAGCTCCTCCACCGGAAAAGAATGAAGAAGCAGACATCAAGACGATGCTTGCCCAGCTAATGCTCGACCAAAAGACGTCGTTTACTGAGCTGAAAACCAAGGTGCAGAGCATTAGAGCTAGGCAAGACAACTTTGAGAGGAGACTTGATGGGATGGACACACACATGAAGCTCGTAGATACGCAGATAGCATAGCTTGCGTCACAACCTTCTAGACCGCAAGGCACGTTTCCTGGAAAGCCGGAACCAAATCCACGAGAGCACATCAACGCCATTGAGCTAAGGAGCGGAAAGAACTTGCCTGAGACGATCCCTACCACTGTTGTAGAGGAAGGGACGACATCCGAGACACCTAATGATGGGAGCTTGGACGAGGGAGCATACTCAGAGCTAGGAGTTGCACCGGAGCTAGGAGCTGAACCAGAAAAGGAGGATCCGCCTAACCAAGTAACGAGCAAGGAACCTGTGACACCCGTAACCCGTGTACAGTATACGGGCTGTGCCACATGGACAATAGTAATGAAATAATAATAATACGGAAGCAAAAATACGAAATCCAAAAACATTTTAAATAAACCAGAGTAAGCAGCGGAAAATACAACAGGCGATCAGTATCGCAAAATAACACATGTCCGAATAGTTATAATTTAGCCGTACAAAATGCGGGAAATACAAGTCTCGTAACCCAAAATGTAAATCCTGTACATGATGCTGCCTCTCTCAGGTCGTCGTCTGCCGGATGCGCTAGGCGTAATCCTCGTGATCTGAAAAATGTAAACCACGAGAGCTAAGCACAACTGCTTAGTGAGTAGCTCGGGTTGAACCCGGAAATCCCGTTCCCAACGAGAACGGTACAGTCGACATTTCCATAAAAACACATGCAATAAGTAAAACACCGTAAGCACGTAAATAACAATCACAATCACGCCCGTATGGAGTCCACCATAGGGCTTAGCCGTATACCCTGGTCAAGTCCATGACCAGGGGCGAATCCACGCCCGTCACTCGCGTAACGTTGGCCATCGCATCGCATGCGATCGTGCGCGTCTCCTGCGCCTGTCACTCTCGTGACTACCGATGTCAAGTCCATAACACAACGGGAATACAATCATACCCATATGGAGTCCACCATAGGGTCCAGCCATATACCCTAGTCAAGTCCATGACTAGGTGCGAGTCCACGCCCGTCAAATCCATGACGTTGGCCGTCGTGTCGCACACGACTAAAACGCGTCTCAAACGCCCGTCAAGTCCATGACGGTGATGGTTGAGTCCACAACCATCCACAGAACCGAACTTGGAGAAGAAGAACAAATTTCGTGTGAAGGCATTTAGGGGGTGAATAAACACAATATTCACTTTATTCCCATGAGAATGAATTGTACATCAGACCTAAACTAAATACAAATCGAGTATTACAAGAAAAGGAAACTACAGAATATCTGCAATATACAAGAAAAGGCAACATGAGATTGCCATATTCGGGAAAGGAAATGTGCTGTAACTTTGGGCAGATTTCCTCATGTCACCAACGGCTAGCTCTCCATGTGAAGTGGGCTTTGCTGAGTTTAGGCCCAAAGTGAACTCAGCCCAAGGCCATGTAGTGGGCTGAACGTCTCCTTCTTCACTCTTCATACAGTTGCCTTGCGTCCAAAGTAACCGAAGCTTCTTCTTCATAGTCTGCAGAATCTCCAACCTCATGTACTCCATTTCTTTGTTCTTCAACATTCCCCCTCAAGATTGGCTTTCCGAATTCAATGAGGCCAATCTTGGAGAGTAATCTGTTAAGAACATAAGAACTTGTAGCTTTGGTTAGAATGTCTGCAAGTTGATCCGAGCTTCGAGTATATCTTGGTGCAATTAGTCCTTGAGTGACTTTTTCCCGTATGAAGTGACAATCCACCTCGATGTGTTTCGTTCTCCTAACACAACTAGTGAAATACTATGGCTGCGTCAATTGCTAAGAGACCTCGGAATGAAGACGGAGCATCCAACACCTTTACATTGTGACAACCAAGCAGCCCTACACATAGTTGCTAACTCTGTGTTTCACGAGAGAACGAAACACATCGAGGTGGATTGTCACTTCATACGGGAAAAAGTCACTCAAGGACTAATTGCACCAAGATATACTCGAAGCTCGGATCAACTTGCAGACATTCTAACCAAAGCTACAAGTTCTTATGTTCTTAACAGATTACTCTCCAAGATTGGCCTCATTGAATTCGGAAAGCCAATCTTGAGGGGGAATGTTGAAGAACAAAGAAATGGAGTACATGAGGTTGGAGATTCTGCAGACTATGAAGAAGAAGCTTCGGTTACTTTGGACGCAAGGCAACTGTATGAAGAGTGAAGAAGGAGACGTTCAGCCCACTACATGGCCTTGGGCTGAGTTCACTTTGGGCCTAAACTCAGCAAAGCCCACTTCACATGGAGAGCTAGCCGTTGGTGACATGAGGAAATCTGCCCAAAGTTACAGCACATTTCCTTTCTAGAATATGGCAATCTCATGTTGCCTTTTCTTGTATATTGCAGATATTCTGTAGTTTCCTTTTCTTGTAATACTCGATTTGTATTTAGTTTAGGTCTGATGTACAATTCATTCTCATGGGAATAAAGTGAATATTGTGTTTATTCACCCCCTAAATGCCTTCACACGAAATTTGTTCTTCTTCTCCAAGTTCGGTTCTGTCAATTTGATCATATCGTGTTCTTATTCGATTCTCACTCAATCACTCTCAAACTCTGATTTTCTTCATGGTATCAGAGCACAAAGGTCACTAAAACCCCTCTGATTTCACTTTTTCTTCCGCACCAAAACACTTGTTCGTGTTCCAAATCGACACAGTTTGCAGCAATGGAATCCTACACCAAAGTCATTCCAATCAGCTTAAATGGCGAGAACTATTTCTACTGGACCAAGGCAGCAACTGCAGCCCTCCATAGCAAAGGGTTATGGTCTCATGTTATCTCTGAAAGGACTCCTCCAATGCCTCATGTGGCTACCGAAGGGGAGAATCCCATTGAAGTTGCACAACGCAACAAGAAAGCTGATGATGACTATGCTAGTTGGAAACAATCTGATAGTCAGGCCCTTGTCATTCTCCAAGGCTCACTTGTAGTACATGAGAAGGGTCCGCTACGTCCCTCCGCAGCATCGACACGTGGAACACGTCATGGACGTTGCCTAACTCCGGCGGCAATCCAAGACGGTATGCAACAATCTGTCCAATGAAGGTGCGAATGGGAGCAAGTCTGATCGCAATCACCGGCTCGCGTATAGCGGCACTCGAACTCACGAACAAATGGTTGGAGAAGGACCAAAGGGGATAGGGCTGCGGACTTTGATCCGATCACCGGCACTCGTAGAGGCTCTCGAATTCGAATCGTAGTCAAGAGATGAATGGAGAACGAAGGATATGGTCTCGGACAAACCAAGACAAGCCTCGGACAAACCAAGACGGGATTTCTCAGACAAACCAAAAAGAATGTCGGACACACCAACAAGAGAGTGAGGCAAGTGTCTTACAACTCATATTTAAAGAGAAAACAAAAGAAATAACATTAATGGTAAATGCCATGCAAGATAGGTGGAGCCTCTTGCATTAAATGTGGTGGTTGGTAGAAACTAGCTGTTGGGAATTGACTTGTGACTCAAGAAGCTTCCTTTGCTTGAATGACTTGGGAATGAAGCAAATTAGGCTTGTAATATGGAGAAGTTTCGTGCCTTAGCTGATCCAAAACAAGGAGGGTGTGTAGCTCCATTCCGAGATGCGTTAAAGGCGTGATTGATGGACGCAATGACGTTAACACAAGGAGCTCGAGATTTGGCACACATGAGAGGTGGTTTGGGTCGAGATGATGCTCGTGATTCTCGTGTCTTTGGTCCTCTAATTTGAGATGTATTTAGCTGACAATTGCTTCTTGATTCTTGAAGGTTTGATCGTGTATCTCCTTGTAGCCTTTCATTGTTGTAATGTGCATCTTCCAAGCATTGCTTAAGCTCCAAGCTATTTCGTTGAGCTCCTAGCTCCGTGCTCCCGTTCCAAACTATCATTAGCTCCATGTGTTCCTTTACCTCCAAGATATAGTTTGATGTATTGCTCGGGATTCCGAGGTCCTCATCATTCCCTCCCTCTTCTGGAGGTTTCGTCCTCGAAACCATTTTTCCTACATCAAACGGATCCAAATCAACATCATTAAATAGGAAAGTTGTATTGTCCATACCTTGGCTGCCAAGGGCATGAGATCTTTGCTCTCTCGCTTCTCCTCGTTCGAATGGCTCATCCTTCTTGGTTATCTTTGGGGTTGAGATGGATGTAATCGTTGAATCATCCATGCATCTATGATAAAAGTTTTTGGCTTCGTGTGCTCGGATGAGTCTTTCAATGATCAATGTTTGATTTGCCTCAATCTTCTTTTCGACCATACACAAGATCTGCAATCTAGTAGCAAAATCTAGGGCAACAATGTTAGTGCAGCTTGTGTTCTCATCGAATTGCTTCCTTTGGTCATAAACAAGAATAAAGATAAGAACAAAGTTACCACGAAAAGGTCTCGGGGAATTGGTTACGACCCATCCTTGCGTGCTCGAATCTATGAGTGACCATTTTGGCAATGCAAGATATAAATCGTAAATGAGAATGAAAATAGGAACATCATTACCGGTTGGTTTCCCCATGTTATGGCTTATTCGTCGTGTACAAGCATTGTTGGCATAGAAGCAATCTACTCCATGTGAAGTTTGAGCTTGGATGGTACTCGTAGATGTCCATGTTTTTATGGTGTCAATCTCCCCTTCATTAGCATGTAATACCTGCAAACTATGGACAATTTCTAGAGGGGCAAATGTATCAATGTTGCCTGTGCACTCCTTGAGATACTCGTAAGAGTATTCCTTTTGGAGTTTTCCCCTTAGTTTCTCAATTTGCGGTATATTCTGATCTGAGCATGAATCATAAACAAGAATGAAAATAGGAATGAAGTTACCGGTTTTTGCTCCACGTTCTTGACTTATGATCCAAACGTTGTCGGTGGTGTCATTTGGCCTAGGTTGGCTCATAAGTTTGAGGCCCTCATTTTGTGTTACCACTTCCGGTGCATCTTTGTTAACATCTTGCAGCTCTTCGTTGGCCTTTATCACACTCTTGGATACACTTTCGGTCTCATGGTTGGGCTCCTCGGTTGTTTCCTTCTTTTCGGTCACATACTCGGACTCTTTATCGGAGTTATTTACCCCGTCATCCTTGATAGACTTCTCTCATCGTTTGGGAAATTCATGTGCCATATGAACTTGGTCCCTACACTTGTAATTCACGTTCTTGCGAGTAGGATTAGTATATAAGGAGAACGTGTTGTTACCTTGATGTTTTTGTTCATGCTTGCGTCCATGAATAATTTTTGCTCCCTCGTAATCGTCATGTCGTCCGTGGTCATGAGTCGCTCGTTGACGGATATTACTTCTTTCTTGGAAGCATTGACGTTCATTTTGCATATCTTCAAGACGAGCAAGTCGACCATCGATGTCTTGAAGAATCTTCAAAACAACACATTGTTCTTCTTTCGATAGATTCATGATTAAAAGAGTTGAGCACACAAATGAGCTTTTGTTCCTATTGTACAATCTAAACTTGCAATAAACAATCAACGTGCAAGAGCGGAAATGATAGACGTGGATATCAATGATCAATCACGCAACGTGTAATTTGTACATGTCCTCTTAAGCAACGTGCAACGATAATCAAACAACGTACAATCGACGAGGTTTAAACACGCGACGTACGAGGTAAAATCAATCAGCAACGTGCTATACAACTCGACAGAATTTAAAGGAAAGATGAACAACGAACAACACGTCTCAACAAAATGATGTTCAGGAGAGGTTTCTCACAAACAAACAGCAAACACGCCAGAACAAACGTGCATTCCTTGAGATACTCAACAAATGACGATTCAAGCAACAATGCGGACGATTATCGACAATAACGTTTTGCAACCACAAACGAGAACACGATCAGATCTTCGTACGTGCTAACACAACCACAAACAAGTATTAGAACAGTAGGTGAAGTAATCAAAACGTGTACTTGATCCTATTCCACACACGGATTCAACCAAGTAACAACAAACAGATTTTTGGCGCCATCAATCGAACACTTGGCGTGTAATCAACGAAATCGAAAGAAGTAAAAAGAGGAACGAAACAACCGAGGTGGAGAGCTTTAGCGTGCGATGTAGGTGAGTTTTCGGGGCTGATTGCTCCACGATTTCGCTGTCCAACAAACGAGAAGTGATCAACTACGTAGAATCGGTAATACAAAACTGTTTTTTGGTGAAATACGATTTTCGGTTTATAGAAACGAAATGAAATCAACAAAATGTAAACATGGAGAGATCTCACCGGGTTTAGATCGTCGTTGGAGCGTTACAGCTCTGATACCAAAATGATACACGCACGGAGGAGGATGGGAGCAAGTGTGATCGCAATCACCGGCTCGCGTATAGCGGCACTCGAACTCACGAACAAATGGTTGGAGAAGGACCAAAGGGGATAGGGCTGCGGACTTTGATCCGATCACCGGCACTCATAGAGGCTCTCGAATTCGAATCGTAGTCAAGAGATGAATGGAGAACGAAGGATATGGTCTCGGACAAACCAAGACAAGCCTCGGACAAACCAAGACGGGATTTCTCAGACAAACCAAAAAGAATGTCGGACACACCAACAAGAGAGTGAGGCAAGTGATCACACGGGTTTTTCACCGGTTTTATAACGTCGTGCATCACAATTCTTCTTACATTCTAGGCATCATAGGACGTTAGATGGCCATGGGTAAGTTGTTTTGCTTGTTTTTCCTTGCAGGAAGAATCCACGATGAATCCTCACGAAGCGGGCACGAAAGAACAAGAATTCGAGAAGGCTTGGAAAGCTCAGACAAAATGAGCGACCCGCCCATTTTATGGGCGGTCGCTCGTTTTGTGAGCGGTCGCTCACTTTATGAGCGGTCGCTTGATTTTTCGCGTGTCAGAGAAAAATGAGCGACCCGCCCGAAAAATGAGCGACCGGAAGAAAAAATGAGCGACCCGCCCGAAAAATGAGCGACCGGAAGAAAAATGAGCGACCCGCCTGAAAAATGAGCGACCGCCTGAAATCAAAATCGGTCCAAAAAGGAAAAGCCCATGTTTTGAGGAGAAAACCTAATTCTGGACTTTCACAAAAAAAGGGAGTTGGAGGAGAGAGAAGGGGGGCTACAGACTTTGGAGAAAAATCACCTTGGAGAGGAAGAAAAGAGGGATTTTGGAGATCAAGGAGGCTAGGAGAAGAAGAGGACCACCATTGAAGACCATCTTGAGCATTTCTTCTCCTTTTCCATGTTTCTTCATTTTGCTTTCTGTTTTGAAACCCTAGTTATGGAGTAGAGACTTTGTTGTGGGTGAGGGATCCCCACTTTTGTATGGA
>NW_010965111.1:80927-84653 GCF_000463585.1 Tarenaya hassleriana
AGCACAACCGGTAGAGATCAACTCATCTTCGACCCCGAAATAGAAAGGACCCTACGCTTCGCTCGTAGACAGCAAAGACAGTGGGAATGGCCGAAGAAATGCTGAGAGAGAACAACGCACGAAGAGAACAGCCCGATATGGCCGAAGAGTTGTTGAGAGGGGCCAATGGCCAAAGAGGTCCAGCCCAAGCAGCCCCCTGAACGCTTCGAACGTACACACAACCGAAGCATACTCAGTTACTATCATGCATCAGTCGGGGACCACTAGAAGAACTTGAACTCCTACCGCAATGCATCCAAATGCTCAACAACATGAGTTTCCGTGGGAGACCAAACGAGGACCCGAATGCTCACCTTACGAACTTCAAGATGAATTGTAAGGCATTCAAGAAGGGACCGGGGATTACTCTTGAAGACGTATTCCTTGAAACTTTTCCCTACTCGCTTACGGAGAGAGCTAGAGATTGGCTCTACACTCTTGAGCCAAACTCTATCTCGACATGGGGTGAGATGGAAGAACAATTCCTTATGCAGTACTACTCCCCTACCAAGACTCAACATGCAAGGAATCGGATTAATGCTTTTGTGCAAGAGGATGGGGAGAATCTCCATGATGCATGGGAACGCTTCAAGGAATATCAAAGAATGTGCCCTCATCATGGAATGGAAAGAGACTACCTTCTGTCCTTCTTTATCCATGGGTTGAAGGATGATACCCGGTCTTGGATTGACGCGGCATGTGGAGGTGACATATATGACATCCCTTTCCAAGAGTTAGAGGCGACAATTGCAAAACTGGCCAAGGGACGCAGCCATACGTCCAACGAGTTCAGTAGAAGGAGCTCGGTGAAAGGTGATGTGGGAGAGAACGCAGCTCTTAAGGCAGTGTTGGCCGACCTTGCTGAGATAAAAGTTCAACTCGCCAACGCTAAACAAGTAGCTGCTGTGGAGGATCAAAATTTAGCGCAAGTTCATGGGTATGTACATGGTTGATCAAGAAGCGGAAGAAGCCAATTATCTCGGGCCTAATCAATACACTCATCCGTCTAACCTATACAACCCGGGATTGAGGAATCATCCCAACTTCTCCTACAAGAACACGTCGAATGCGCTAAATCCTCACCCCGCTTTCCAACGGAACAATCAAGGACCTCCGAGTTTTCAATCAAAGTATCAACAACAAGGTCAAGGAAGCCAAGGCTACCAAGGGGATTCTAACTACAGATCGCAGCAAGTACAACCCAAGGAGCAAGACCCGGACATCAAGGATATGCTATTGCAAATTCTCCAAGGTCAAAAATCGCAAGGAGTATCCATTGGGAGCATTGAAAATGAGCAAATTGCATTCAAGAAACAATTGGAAGGAGTACAAGCTCACTTGAAGATCTTGGACAATCAAGTGGCTCAATATGCATCTTCCTCCTCATCAAGACAGCAAGGCATGCTCCCCGGTAAGAACGAAATGAACCCTCGGGAATATATCAATGCAGTGGAGCTGAGGGAGTGGAAAACAACTTCCGGAGATCACCCCTCCGATGGTTGAGAAGACATCACCTCCAAGGCTAACAAGAGAGGAAAAAAGCAAGGCTGTAGAGGAAGACACTCCAAAGGTGCAAGAACAGGAGAAAGAACCCATCTACATTCCACCGCCACCTAAGGTACCTCCAATCCCTTTTCCTTCTCGTCTAAGGAAATTTAATGAGGAAAGTCAGTTTGGGAAGTTTGCGGAGATGTTGAAAAAGATGGAGATTACGATGCCCTTTCATGAGGTAATTCTCAAAATGCCCTCATATGCGAAGTTTCTAAAAGACATCTTGGCGAGGAAAAGGGTTGTGGAAAAGGAAACATTAGCCCTTAGTATCGAGATCAGTGCTGCAATCATGAAGCATGAACTTCTCCCGAAAATGGCTGATCCGGGAAGTTTCTCTATCCCTTGTAAGCTAGGAAACATCGACATCGATCGAGCCTTGTGTGATCTTGGAGCGAGTGTAAGTTTAATGCCCTTGTCAATCTACAAGAAATTGAACGTCGGTGAGCTAAAACCGACAAGGATGGCATTACAATTAGCGGATAGATCGATCAAGTACCCAGCGGGAATAGTAGAAGATGTACCTTTGAAGATTGGTGAGTTTTATGTACCGGTCGATTTTGTTGTGCTAGACATGGATGAAGACTCCAAAGTTCCAATCATTTTAGGACGACCATTTTTTAGTACAGCGGATGCCATAGTGCACGTTCGGGCTGGGAGATTAACTATGAAGATCGGAGATGAAACAGTTGAATTCTCACTTGATCAGAACTTGAAGCAGCCCTCGACCAATGATACGGTGTGTTATGCAGATATACTTGAAGCAACGGCGGAAGAAGTGATCGGAGAATTTTGTGAAGTAGATCTGCTTGAAGCGTCACTAATAGCCGTAGAAG
This sequence comes from Tarenaya hassleriana, assembly GCF_000463585.1. Taxonomy (NCBI): domain Eukaryota; kingdom Viridiplantae; phylum Streptophyta; class Magnoliopsida; order Brassicales; family Cleomaceae; genus Tarenaya; species Tarenaya hassleriana. Next base: position 83,351 of record NW_010965111.1, read on the forward strand.
CAAGTCTATACAGCAATTGGGAGGAGATTGAAGAGATAAGACGAGCGTTGGACAATCAAGAAGCCGAAAACGAAATTCCAGCAAAAACGGGCGATCCGCCCGAAAAATGGGCGACCCGCCCGAAAAATGGGCGACCCGCCCGTTTCCAAGACCTGATGGTGAATTGCAGAGCAAAATGAGTGACCCGCCCGAAAAATGGGCGACCAGCTCATTTTGTCTGAGCAGTGACATTGTTGACGCGAGTGACCGGGACAAAAAACGGGCGACCCTGTGTAAAAAACGGGCGACCCGCCCGTTTTCTCTGAGCAAAAACGATCCAAACACTGTAGAAGTGAGCGACCGCCCGTCAAAATGGGCGACCCACCCGTTTTCTCTGAGCAAAAACGATCCAGACACTGTAGAAGCGAGCGACCCGCTCGAAAAATGGGCGACCCGCCTGTTTTCACCTGGAAATGAAGATTTGGACCCTGAAAGCATCCTGTCGACCACCCATACCGTTCTTGACTCATCTCAAGGTTCAAAAGAGAAATCATACACTGATTGGGACCCCGAACTTGCTCCACAAGCGGAGAAACGAGTGCTAGAGCTCCATCACCTAGAGGAAATTCGCTTGGACGCATATGAAAACGCGCGGATTTACAAGGAGCGGGCCAAGAAGTGGCACGACCGGCACATCCTCGATCGAAACCTCCAACAAGGTGACCTCGTTCTTTTATTTAATTCTCGACTAAAACTTTTTTCAGGAAAACTGAAATCAAGGTGGTCGGGACCGTTCATCATAAAGAACGTTACCTCTCATGGAGCAGTAGAACTCGACAACGGAAAAGGCGGAAATTTCATGGTCAACACTCAAAGTCTCAAGCCATACAATCCAGGGAGTATTAGACCAGAAGGAGGTACCTCTGTACTCTCCCTCTCTTTAATTGATTGAACTGCATTTCGGTCTAGCTACGACCTTAACTAGCAACCCGGTTCATACCGGGATGTACATTCTTCACCTTCTTTGTTTCTTTTCTCTTTTCTTAATCAAGTCTCCAAAATCTCTTCGTAACAACCTCTTTTATCAGATACAACACGAGTGCGAGGAAAGATCCGTTTTGCGTCGGAAAAAAAAAATGGGGGTAACGAGCGGTCGCCCATTTTTTGGGCGACCCGCTCGTTTTTTCTGAGCAAAAATGCAAAATGAACGAGCGATCGCCCATTAAACGAGCGACCGCCCGTTATAAAAAAAAAATCACCGAGTTCAACCTCCTCATGGTCCCTCTACACTTCATGATGCACAACCGGCTTGAAGTCGCTGACG
>NW_010965111.1:85386-87784 GCF_000463585.1 Tarenaya hassleriana
CTAAGTTAGGAAGCCTATAGGAAGCAACAAGCCCTAGAAACCACGATGCATCCCGACACTCCTCTGTCATCATCTCGTTAATGAAAATCATTCGGGGACATGAGTGCGTCGAAAATGAAGGCTCGGGTCTAAGTTGTGGGACAAGGACAAAAAAGAAAAAAAAAAGAGAGTGAACTCGTCAAATTCCAACGTCCTAGAAGCCCGGGATTGCATCATATGAAAAAAAAAGGGAAAGAAAGAAAAAGAAAAAGAACACAAAAACACGAATAAAAAGGAAAGATATGGGGCAAGAGAAAACATTGAAGTTATAGGCTAAGTGACTTTTGGGGTTTTCATTTGGGATGTGTTTAGGAGACATGCTCGGCAAGTAAGAATTATTTCATCTTAGACCGCAGGAAGCAATGAAAATCCCATTGATAAGATTTCGCTCGAGTGTTGGAAAAGATAGAGTATATCAAACCCGATTTCATTCGTAGCGACTTTAACCCGTACAACCAATTCACTCAAAACCCCCACTTGTTCTCCGACTGTATCTTATCACCCCTTGGATAGTTTTACTCTGATCGCAATCACCGGCTCGCGTATAGCGGCACTCGAACTCACGAACAAATGGTTGGAGAAGGACCAAAGGGGATAGGGCTGCGGACTTTGATCCGATCACCGGCACTCGTAGAGGCTCTCGAATTCGAATCGTAGTCAAGAGATGAATGGAAAACGAAGGATATGGTCTCGGACAAACCAAGACAAGCCTCAGACAAACCAAGACGGGATTTCTCAGACAAACCGAAAAGAATGTCGGACACACCAACAAGAGAGTGAGGCAAGCTCGAAATTACTTAATTCATCTTCAAAAATCTGATCCAAATGATGTCTTACAACTCATATTTAAAGGCAAAACAAAAGATATAACATTAATGGTAAATGCCATGCAAGATAGGTGGAGCCTCTTGCATTAAATGTGGTGATTGGTAGAAACTAGCTGTTGGAAATTGACTTGTGACTCAAGAAGCTTCCTTTGCTTGAATGACTTGGGAATGAAGCAAATTAGGCTTGTAATATGGAGAAGTTTCGTGCCTTAGCTGATCCAAAACAAGGAACGTGTGTAGCTCCATTCCGAGATGCGTTCAAGGCGTGATTGATGGATGCAATGACGTTAACACAAGGAGCTCGAGATTTGGCACACATGAGAGGTGGTTTAGGTCGAGATGATGCTCGTGATTCTCGTGTCTTTGGTCCTCTAATTTGAGATGTATTTAGCTCACAAGTGCTTCTTGATTCTTGAAGGTTTGATCGTGTATCTCCTTGTAACCTTTCATTGTTGTAATGTTCGTCTTCCAAGCATTGCTTAAGCTCAGGCTATTCCGTTGAGCTCCTAGCTCCGTGCTCCTGTTCCAAGCTATCATTAGCTCCATGTGTTCCTTTACCTCCAAGATATAGTTTGATGTATCGCTCGGGATTCCGAGGTCCTCATCAGTAAACGATACGTTTCCCCTCACTTCCACCGTGATCTCCAAAGGAGATATCGTAGAATCACTCAAGGTGCTAGGACGGTTGAAGAATATTATGAGGAATTTGAGCACCTTAGGAGCCGATTAGAACTCGATGAGGAAGAGGAGACAGTTATGGCTCAGTTCTTGGACGGACTGCAGGAACGGATTGCTCGTAAGGTTGAGCGTCACCCATACCATGACCTTCACGAGTTGCTTCACTTGGCTGTACAAGTCGAGAAGCAAGACCAACGGAAACAAAACCGACTAGGTAAAATTAGAGCTTCACCTAGTATCCAATCTCCAAACCCGAAACCTACAGCCACACTCAAAAAGGAATTCGCCGAGAACAAAGGCATTTGTGAGTTTCGGGACAAAGGAAAGGCCCCCGAAACGTCGCGAACTAAGACCCTCAATGAACATCCTCGTGACACTCATGCTAGAGAGATCATGTGTTACAAGTGTCGAGGGAGAGGTCACATGGCTCGTGAATGTCCGAACCAAAGAGTTATGATCATTACGGACAAAGGAGAATACGAGTCTATGGACGAGGAAGAAGTGGGTGATCTCGAAGAAGAAATCGAGTATCCGGATAGTGGCGAACTTCTAGTCACTAGACGAGTGCTTAGCGCTTTAGTAAACCCGGATGAGACGGCACAGAGAGAGACTATATTCCATACGCGATGTACCGTACAAGGAAAAGTATGCGGTATGATCATTGATAGTGGGTCATGCACCAATGTTGCAAGTGATTACATGGTGAAGAAGCTTGGCTTAACCACTGAAAAACATCCACACCCTTACAAGCTTCAATGGCTTAACAACCAAGGGGAGATCAAGGTGAGCGAGAGAGTTAAGATCCCCTTTAGTATCGGGCGTTATCATGACGAGGTCATGTGTGACGTCGTTCC
>NW_010965111.1:88919-89493 GCF_000463585.1 Tarenaya hassleriana
TTAAGTTTGGACGAAACCCCCAACTTAAATAAGATTAGAAAACCCTAAAAACGAATATTTAGAAATTTTCCGGATCCCGGTCCGCCGGACCAGGAGCTTGGTCCGGCGGATCAAGCTTAGTCTGAGGCCCACGGACCGGTTGACCTGAAGGCTTGGTCCGGCGGACCACGTGTGGTCAGCTTCGGACCAAGACCCTTCTTGGTCAGCTCGGTCCGACTTGTCAGTCCGACTTGTCATTTCTCGGTCCGCCTGTCCCAGAATCTGGTCAGCGGTTGACCAACTCTTGGTCAGCCGGACTAGGCCTGGACAGATGACCGCGGACCGAGTTTCCGGACCTCCCGGACTGACCAAACTTGGTCCAGGGCTGACCAAACTTGGTCAGCTCCGGACCAACGCACTGAAAACTGCTTTTCATGCTCGCTTCGGTCAAATCTCGTTTCCATTCTTCGTATTCTTCACGTATAAGTCCATCCCTAGTGGTGTGTGACCTTGTAGGCCCATTCTAAGTGGTAGTGACTTTAGGAACTTTTCCCGAACCACAAGTCATGGTTAGCCTCTAGCAAGACGCCATGAC
>NW_010965111.1:90037-90663 GCF_000463585.1 Tarenaya hassleriana
CCTCATGCTAGTCTTAATTCAACATTGTTCCCACAATGTTGACTGACTAGGGAGTTTAGAATCATTCTCTAATGATTCAAGGATGCCGAAATACAACAAACATGCTAATCGTATAACGGATAAATAATGCATTCATAAATCAATGAATCAATACAAAGTCAAATGTCATATCATGGATCATCCTAGAGCATTACAACCAACAATCTCCCACTATGCTCTATGATCTATCCTACAAGCATCTAATCCCCATACCCTTAACATGACTATCATGCTTTGACGAAGGGAGAGGCTTCGTCAATTGGTCGGCAATATTATCATCTGTCGACACTCTGCTTATCTTCACGTCTCCTCTGTCGATGATTTCTCTGATCAAGTGAAATCGCCTGAGTATGTGTTTGGATCTCTAGTGTGACCGAGGTTCCTTAGCTTGCGCAATTGCACCATTGTTGTCACAGTACACCTCAATGGGATCTGCAATGCTAGGAATAACGCCCAGGTCTCCCACGAATTTCCTGATCCAAACAGTTTCCTTAGCTGCATCCGATGCAGCTATGTACTCGGCTTCTGTAGTCGAATCTGCAACGGTTGGCTGTTTGGAACTCTTCCAACTGATAGCCCCACCATTC
>NW_010965111.1:92401-92758 GCF_000463585.1 Tarenaya hassleriana
AAAAGGAGATTTTGTCATCTTGCCCATCAAACAGGAATCGCATGATTCGATTGATTCATAATCTAAAGAATCAAGAAGTCTATCAGAATGAAGCTTCGCTATGCGTTTCTCGTTGATGTGGCCAAGTCGACAATGCCAGAGATAGGTCGGGTTTAAGTCGTTCGGCTTAAACCGCTTGGTACTTACATTATAGATCGACCTGTATCTTGATGGTTCATCTTCCAAAACATAAAGGTCATTAAACTGGTAACCCTTACCATAGAATAAGTCGCCTCTATAAATGGACAGACATTTGTTCTCAATAACAAATCTGAAACCATCCGAGTCTAAACATGAAATCGATATGATGTTCCTGCT
>NW_010965111.1:93586-100013 GCF_000463585.1 Tarenaya hassleriana
GGCTCCCAGTTTTCTCTTGGAATGACACATTCAACTGATCAACTATCAAAGAATTGTTCATGTCCTCTAATTGCTTACGCAATTCTGAAGGCATCTTTCCAAGCATCAAGCTGGACACGTCCAGATCATCATCCTCATGCTTCTAATAAGCATCAATGATCGATCTAGAAGCCGTGGTCAGAGGCTTATCCTTCATAAGGATAGATCGCATGGTGAGATAAAACAGATTCCTGCAACAGATATGTTCTACAGAAAAAGACAGACAAACAGACAGAAAATATGCAAGTCGCTTAGTACACATACTAACACAGACAATAGGTGCAATATGACAGGCTCCCACTAAGAAAAACACCCTCAATGAGTTTCTAAGTGAGCTAGGATCCATATTTCACATGTTTTTGAGTCAGCTAGGGCATGACGCTCAAAAACATGTTATTTAGGTAGACAACACATTGTCAATCACATCCTATGTGATTCCTAGATGTGTATGGGATAGTGATACGCTATCACTGCATGTTCCTCATCCCATCCTTACCATCAGGTCCAAGTCCGACTTGATAACCCAATTCAAGCTCAACCATATTCGAGCTATGAGAATCACGATTTCTCCATACTGCCTCACCAAGATAATCAGGCACGCTCAGCTAGGGCATGACCCGTAACCATGACGATCGAGGCCTTGACAGTTGCTCTACTAATGGGCGGTAATAGCTTGAGATTAATCATGAGGAAGAGGACAAAATTTCGGACTTGAGAAGTGTCTGAGGTCCAGTCCGGAGCTGACCAGAATCTGGTCCGCCGGACTGACCTTGGTCAGCTTCTCTGGTCCGCCGTTCTGTCCGTTTTCGGAGAAATTCTGAGCTTGGTCCAGAGCTGACCAGATTTGGTCAGCCCCGGAGCAACTCAGTCTGTTTCTCCTGCTCCGAGCTGACCGGGAATCGGACTCAGTTCGAAAACTGAGCTTGGTCCGGGGCTGACCAAACCTGGTTAGCTCTGGACCAACTCAGTCCGTTTCCTTGGTCCGGCTGACCTGGAATCAGAGCGCAGACTATCTGGTTTTGGTCCGGGGCTGACCAAACTTGGTCAGCTCCAGACCAACTCGGTCCTTTTCCTTGGTCAGTCTGCCGGTCTTCGTCTCGGACCCGTCTTGTTCTCGCCTGGTCCGCTGGACCAACTCTTGGTCCGGGGCTGACCAGCGAGAACATTGGTCCTCCTGACCAAACACGCGGTCCGGAATCTGATCTGTCTGCTGGCCGGCTGACCAACTCTTGGTCCAGCTGACCGCAGACAAATCAGATTCGGAACAGATTTTTCGGGCTTCGAAAATTAGGGTTTTATCCCGGTTTCGACGCACCGTTAACCCGTCCCAGACTTCATACCATCCATGCATCATTCAACAATCACAAATATCATTAAACATGCATAGATTCAATGATTACATGCAATTTAACGATTAAATCATGCAATCATGCAACAGGCACGACGATATACAGAGAACCCGGCTCTGATACCACTGTTGGGGTTATCTACGGGTTCCTAGCATGCGATCATATCGATCTAGGGTTTGGTTTACTAGGTTTCATGCAGCGGAAGAAAGATCTAAACCTAGTCAAACGTCACACGCAACCAAACTCGCAAAACCCGAAAGATCGTGTATATCACCGAGGGAATGGTTACTTACCTCGTTCTTGATGAGACTTGAAGTTTATTTCGATCCGGGGCCTGTTCTAAATCACCAAGAGCTGAAAGTACAGCTCCTCTACACGTATCCACACCGACGGGAAGGATTCCAAACGGTTTGGAACGAATCTGCTAGGATTAGTGAAGAAAATGGGTAACTCAAGAGACGAGATCCAATCTCGGGACAATAGAAATCGAAGAGAACAGCTTCTCTACGGTTCTAGGATGTTTCCTGAGTTTTAGGTCGGCCTTTTTTTAAGTTTGGACTAAACCCCCAACTTAAATAAGATTAGAAAACCCTAAAAACGAATATTTGGAAATTTTCCGGATCCCGGTCCGGTTCTAGGATGTTTCCTGAGTTTTAGGTCGGCCTTTTTTTAAGTTTGGACTAAACCCCCAACTTAAATAAGATTAGAAAACCCTAAAAACGAATATTTGGAAATTTTCCGGATCCCGGTCCGCCGGACCAGGAGCTTGGTCCGGCGGAGTCTAAGTCAGAGTACATACATTGACAAGGTCTTGAATCGGTTCAAGATGCAAGACTCCAAGAGGGGTGCCTTGCCAATGGGACATGACGTTGCTCTTAGCAAGACTCAGTGTCCAAAGACACAGGATGAGCAAGAGCGCATGAGTAGGATTCCATATGCCTCGGCAATTGGATCCATCATGTACGCCATGTTGTGTACTCGTCGAGATGTATCATATGCATTGAGCATGACTAGTAGATATCAATCTACACCAGGTGAGTTTCCAAACCGACAGAGATGACTTCAAGAACATCCTTAAGTACTTGAGAAGGACTAAGGATTTGTTCTTGGTGTATGGCGGATCAGACCTGGACAGGTGACCTCGGACTGCTCTTCCGGACTGCCTGATCTGACCAGACTTGGTCCGGGGCTGACCAAACTTGGTCAGCTCCGGACCAACACACTAAAAACTCCTTTTCATGCTTGTTTCGGTCAAATCTCGTTTCCATTCTTCGTATTCTTCACTTATAAGTCCATCCCTATTGGTGTGTGACCCTGTAGACCCATTCTAAGTGATAGTGACTTTAGGAAGTTTTCCCGAACCACAAGTCATGGTTAGCCTCTAGCAAGACTCCATGACCACCCATTTAGAATTGAGTTATAGGTGATCTAACCAAGGCATTAACAGCTCGAATTCTGATCCTTTGTCTCACGATATCATAAGTTGAACAAGGGCATGATTTGAACCACCCTTCAAGTTCAACTGCTTTCTCGTCTTGGCAAATCGACTAATAAAATAGATGCAACTTCATCTATAGCGTGGCTACGCGTTTTCATAGTCCGACTTCCACGAGAGGGCCCAACGATATCTCTCCTGTTAAGGAGATGACAAATCCCATATTGCATGTCTACTATCTCCATATGACTCGTGAACGTATCTGATCAACGCCGTTATAATCATCCGGTTAAAGTCGACGTTTGACGCAGTCAAGACACGTCACTCCTCATATCAGATACTCTAGACATCTCAGGTATGAGGATCCATAAACAAACAGCTGTATGAGATTCAAGTCATGACTCTGTCCATGTGACAATCTCATGCGGGTCATCCAGTCACTCGTTCATACCGAGTACCCATGATTGTGATCTACATCCTACGTGTTGATCACACCTCATGCTAGTCTTCATTCAACATTGTTCCCACAATGATGACTGACTAGGGAGTTTAGAATCATTCTCTAATGATTCAAGGATGCCGAAATACAATAAACATGCTAATCGTATAACGGATAAATAATGCATTCATAAATCAATGAATCAATACAAAGTAAAATGTCATATCATGGATCATCCTAGAGCATTACAACCAACAGAATGAGCCTACAGGGTCACACACGCAGGGAAGGACGAAACCGCACGAGGAAACGACGAAAAACCGAGATAGAAGGGTCTGGAACGGACGGACCGAAAGTCCAGAACGGACGGTCCACCAAGTCCAGACCCGATGGTCCAGAGTGCGCGGTCTGTCCGTTCCAGAAGGTCTGGAACGGACGGTCCACTAACGCAGACCGTCCGTTCTGCTTGCTGGAACGGACGGTTCACGTGCATTTCTGGACCGTCTGTTCTGGAGTCTGGGTATTTTCGTAATTGAACCGAAATTAGGGTAAAATCACTTTATAAGAAGGAGATTAAAACTCTAATTACGAAAGAGACTTTGGGCAGCCGACTTTTGCAGTTCTTAGAGAGTTTTTGGTGAGATCCAAAAAGCTCAACAAGTTCTAAGTCTCGTTTTCTCGAAGCACAAAATCGAATAGAGATTCGAGTCCTAGCAGACAAGTTCCAATCGTTGGAATTCATCCCGAGGTGTGGATATATGTAGAGGGCGAGGTAATCTTCTTGCCTTTCGTGATCAGACGTGTTCTTCGATTGATACAGGCCCCGGATCGATTGAGGTAAGCGTTCTAACGTTTCTACGATTCATTAGAAGCATGGTTCTAGGGTTTATTAAATTTTTGTTTTATATCCGCTGCGCAAACCCTAGAATCGATCTCTTAGGAATAGGATTCGCTCTAGAGATCCCAGGAAACCCAACAGTAGCTCGGTCAAGTCCTTCTCCATCCCATGCATGTTATAGTTCATGACAAACTGGTCAAAACTATCCGACAGGGATTGAAGAACTAGGTCTACAGCCAATTCACGACTAACATCCAACCCTAGTCTGTCAAGATCCTCTAGATAACCCTTCATCTTGAGGGTATGAGTACTCATGGGTGAACCATTGGTCATCTTACAGTTGACCAGGTTCTTAAGGACGTTAAATCGTTCGACCCTCGACTGTTCCTCGAACATAGTCCTGAGATGCTCGATCATCTCGAAGGCATCAGTTCCTTCGAGTTGTTTCTGCAACTCAGCCGACATTTCGTTCACAACGAGTACCCATGATTGTGATCTACATCCAACGCGTTGATCACACCTCATGCTAGTCTTCATTCAACATTGTTCCCACAATGATGACTGACTAGGGAGTTTAGAATCATTCTCTAATGATTCAAGGATGCCGAAATACAACAAACATGCTAATCGTATAACGGATAAATAATGCATTCATAAATCAATGAATCAATACAAAGCCAAATGTCATATCATGGATCATCCTAGAGCATTACAACCAACACCACGATCTTTTCAAAGATAGACCTTAAGAGTGGCTACCACCAAATGCGGATGAAGGAAGGCGATGAATGGAAAACCGCCTTCAAAACAAAACAAGGATTATACGAACGCCCCGAGTACTTTCATGCGACTTATGAACCAGATCCTGAGAGCTTTTATCGGGAAGTTCGTCGCGGCATGACGTTCAAAAACATGCTATTTAGGTAGACAACACTTTGTCAGCTCCGGACCAACTCAGTCCGTTTTCTTGGTCCGGCTGACCTGGAATCGGAGCGCAGACTATCTGGTTTTGGTCCGGGGCTGACCAAACTTGGTCAGCTCCGGACCAACTCAGTCCTTTTCCTTGGTCAGTCCGCCGGTCTTCGTCTTGGACCCGTGTTGTCCTCGCCTGGTCCGCCGGGCCTAGAGCAGGTTTTGACTACCCTTAGGAAAGAGAGCCTATACGCGAACTTAAAGAAATGTTCGTTTTACAAGGATGAAATAGTCTTCCTAGGCTTTGTAGTCAGCTCTAAAGGTTTGAGAGTCGACGAGGAAAAGATTAAAGCCATTCAGGAATGGCCGACTCCCACTACCATCGGACAAGTCCGGAGCTTTCATGGGTTGGCTAGTTTTTACCGACGCTTCGTGCGAGACTTTAGTAGTCTAGCCGCTCCCCTCACTGCGGTGATTAAGAAGGACGTTCCTTTTAAGTGGCAAGACGAGCAGGAGAAAGCTTTCCAAGCCCTTAATCGATAGCCTTACTAGCGCACCGGTCTTAGTTCTTCCGAACTTTGAAAAGACCTTTGAAATCGAGTGCGATGCATCCAGAATCGGCATAGGAGCTGTCCTAATGCAAGAGAAAAGGCCCGTAGCATACTTTAGTGAAAAACTCAGCGGGGCTACTCTTAATTACCCAACATACGACAAGGAACTATACGCTTTGGTTAGAGCGTTGGAGACGTGGCAGCATTACTTGCTTGCCAAGGAGTTTGTCGTACATTCGGATCATGAGACCCTAAAACATCTTAAGGGTCAGAACACTCTCAAGAAAAGGCATGCTAAGTGGCTAGAATTCATCGAGACATTCCCGTACATCATTAAGTACAAAAAGGGAAAAGATAATGCAGTGGCCGATGCATTGTCTCGACGCCACGCCTTGATATCGGTTATGGAAGCAAGAATGCTCGGATTTGAGTACACGAAGGAACGCTACATAACTGATCCAGATTTTACAACCATCGTAGAGGAATGTAAACATGGTGTCCATGGACCTTTCTATTTGCACGACGGATATCTTTTCCGTGACAAGCGCCTATGTATTCCTCAATGATCGATGAGAGATGTGATACTCCGAGAGGCTCATGGAGGAGCTCTTGCTGGACACTTCGGAGTAGATAAGACCTTGTCCATAGTTCAAGAGCATTTCTATTGGCCCCATCTCAAGAAAGATGTTCGGAGGTTTTGTGCTAGATGCGTTGAGTGCCATCGAGCCAAATCAAAAGTACACCCTCACGGACTTTACATGCCATTACCGATCCCTACTCATTGACCACCTGTGGTCAGCTTTGGACCAAGACCCTTCTCGGTCTTTCCGGTCCGCCTGGCCTCAGTCTTGGTCCGTCTGACCC
>NW_010965111.1:100036-102438 GCF_000463585.1 Tarenaya hassleriana
ACTCTTGGTCAGCCGGACCAGGCCTGGACAGATGACCTCGGACCGAGCTTCTGGACCTCCTGGACTGACCAAACTTGGTCCGCGGTTTACCAAACTTGGTTAGCTCCGGACCAACGCACTGAAAACTCCTTTTTCATGCTCGTTTTGGTCAAATCTCGTTTCCATTCTTCGTATTCTTCACGTATAAGTCCCGGTTTACCAAACTTGGTTAGCTCCGGACCAACGCACTGAAAACTCCTTTTTCATGCTCGTTTTGGTCAAATCTCGTTTCCATTCTTCGTATTCTTCACGTATAAGTCCATCCCTATTGGTGTGTGACCCTGTAGGCCGGACTCCATCTTTGTCATTGTTGATCGGTTTTCAAAAATGGCGCATTTTGTGCCTTGTGCCAAAACGGACGATGCCAAACATATTGCTGATTTATTCTTTAAGGAGATAGTCCGTCTTCATGGCATTCCAAAGACAATAGTGTCGGATCGAGATTCCAAATTTCTCAGTCATTTTTGGCGAACACTATGGAAAAGGATGGGCACAAAACTCGTTTACTCTACAACATGTCATCCTCAAACGGATGGACAAACTGAGGTAGTGAACCGCACGCTATCTACTCTTTTGAGAGCTACCATCGGTAAGAACTTAGGTAATTGGGTCGAGTGTCTACCTCACATTGAGTTTGCCTACAACCGGGCTGTCCATTCCGCAACAAGACACTCGCCGTTTGAAATCGTTTATGGTTTCAACCCGATTACGCCTTTGGACCTTCTAGCACTACCGGACCATGAGCTAACCAATCTTGATGGTGACAAGAAAGCGGAGTTCGTCAAGAAACTTCACCAAAAGGTCCGCGACAACATCGCTCGTCGAACCGAGCAATACGCCCGTCAAGCCAACAAAGGCCGAAAGACGATGACATTCAAGGAAGGCGATTGGGTTTGGTTGCATTTTAGATCCGAACGTTTCCCGGATAAACACAAATCCAAACTAGCACCTAGAGGCGACGACCCTTTTCGAGTGATTAAACGAATCAACGATAACGCTTACCAATTGGAGCTACCCGATGATTATAATGTCTCTAACTCTTTTAATGTGACTGATCTTTTTCCTTTTGATGCAGATGATGACATTTCGGGGATGAAATCTTCTCAAGGGGGAGGGAATGATGAGGACATCCAGATCATAGACGACATAACGGATGGGAGCTTGGACGAGGGAGCATACTTTAGAATCATTCTCTAATGATTCAAGGATGCCGAAATACAACAAACATGCTAATCGTATAACGGATAAATAATGCATTCATAAATCAATGAATCAATACAAAGTCAAATGTCATATCATGGATCATCCTAGAGTATTAAAACCAACAAGACTAACCCAAATTTGGCTAAACCAGACCTAACCAAGACCTAAAACAGTCCTTACAGATCTATACCGATCTAAACCAATGAATCTCAGACCTATACCAGCCTATTTTAGTCTAACCCGACCTCTTACCCAGCTAAACGCAGTCAAATCCAACCTATTCAGACCTATACTGAACAGAGAACCGGAATCTATGACCCACATTAGCTAAACCGAGTATATTTCACTAAGCCAAGTCAAAATTGGATACTAGACCAACCTAACAGGGTAAACCGATCACTACAGACACTAATCTATCCTAAACCAGTCCACTATGCCCTAAACCAAACACCATCAGACCTCATTTGGACTAACCTAACCCTAAACCAGTTAGTTCTAGTCCTAATTGTACACTCCAGACCCTAAACCGATCTAATCTGGTTCTAAACCACGAATTCAGACCTTAACCTGATCAATACTAGTCCTATACCGATAAACCAGACCTAAATCACGTTAGCATGCTCAGAACCTAACCAGAGAACCACGGACTTACCTCGACCGCAAGATCCGCCGTCGATTCCACCGAACCTCGCCTCGACCAGGCTCCTGATACCACTTGTAGTGGATTATCGACTAGATCCTCACCGATTCTCTCCGACTCACGCTCGGCCATCCATTCATTACCTACTCATTCCCCGAACTAGATCGACTTCGAGTGCCTCTTGGGCCGGTGATCGAACCTAGTCCATACTCTCTCCGGAACAGCCCTTCCGCAAGCCCGTGGCGTATATCACCTAAGGTGCATGGAGAGGAAGCCGAACCGCCTTATGTAACTCCTCCACCTTATGTACCACCCGTTCCTTTCCCTTCTCGGTTGAAGAAGCATGTTGAGGATAGACAGTTCTCGAGATTTGCTGATATGCTTCAGAAGCTAGAGGTTACTATATCGTTCTATGAGAAAAGAAGAAGACGACACATAGAAGTTACGAGTTCAGCTCCGAGCATAAAGCTCGGGCCTACGTCTCGGGAAGAGGAAGCCGCGTGTTTCTGCTAGGGGTACA
>NW_010965111.1:102549-103750 GCF_000463585.1 Tarenaya hassleriana
TTTATTCCCTGCAAAATCGGAAACATTGCGATACACCATGCGTTGTACGATTTGGGTGCCAGTGTGAGCTTGCTTCCGTTGTCCATCTATAAGAAGCTCAACATTGGAGATCTTAAACCGAAGAGGATGGCACTACAGTTGGCGGATCGATCCGTCAAGTATCCTGCAGGTATTCTCGAGGATGTCCCATTGAAAGTCGGGGATTATTATGTTCCCGTTGATTTTGTTGTTTTAGACATGGACGAGGACTCGAAGATACCGATTATACTAGGCCGACCGTTCTTAAACACGGCCGATGCGGTGGTTCATGTTCGTGCTGGTCGTCTTACGATGAAGATAGGTGACGAGACTGTGGAGTTCACCTTAGATCACAACATGAAGCAGCCATCCACCACCGATTCAGCGTGCTACGTCGATGTGCATGAAATCCTCACTCAAGAAGTCTTCGATCAGTTTCGAAAAGTCGATCCTTTAGATATCTCTCCTTGCATCGAATGAGAGCATATACAGCAATTGAGAGGATATCCGGGAGCTTACGCGAGCATTGAACGAAAGATCGGACGAAATTGAAGTTTTACAGAAGCTGGATCTGGACCGATTCCATCTGGAAACGGACGGATCCAAATACCTTCCGAAGTTGGATTTTTACAGAAGGTGGATCCGGACCGATTCCACCTGGAAACGGACCGGATCCAAACACTGGCTCGCGAAGACAAACTGGAAACGGACCGGTTCCACCTGGAATCGGACCTGTGTTGGTTGTAATGCTCTAGGATGATCTGTGATATGACATTTGACTTTATATTGATTCATTAGAATACGAAGAATGGAAACGAGATTTAACCGAAACGAGCATGAAAAGGAGTTTTCAGTGCGTTGGTCCGGAGCTGACCAAGTTTGGTCAGCCCCGGACCAAGTTTGGTCAGTCCAGCAGGTCCAGAAGCTCGGTCTGCGGTCATCTATCCAGGTCTGGTCCGACTGACCAAGAGTTGGTCAACCCCGGACCAGATTCTGGGACAGGCGGACCGAGAAATGACGAGTCGGACTGAGCTGACCAAAGAAGCTCGGTCTGCGGTCATCTATCCAGGTCTGGTCCGACTGACCAAGAGTTGGTCAACCCCGGACCAGATTCTGGGACAGGCGGACCGAGAAATGACGAGTCGGACTGAGCTGACCAAGAAGGGTCTTGGTCCGGAGCTAA
>NW_010965111.1:103797-105512 GCF_000463585.1 Tarenaya hassleriana
GAGGGCAGCTGAGTAAGCCTGGTCCGCCGGAAGCGGACCGGGATCCGGAAAGTTTCCATAATTCGATTTTAGGGTTTTCTAACTTATTTAAGTTTGGGATTTCGTCCAAACATAAAAAAGGCCGACCTAAAACTCAGAGAAACATCCTAGAACCCTAGAGAACCTGTTCTCTTCGATTTCTATTGTCCCGGGATTGGATCTCGTCTCTCGAGTTACCCTTTTCTTCACTAATCCTAGCAGATTCGTTCCAAATCGTTTGGAATCCTTCCCGTCGGTGTGGATACGTGTAGAGGGACTGTAACTTCAGTCCTAGGTGATTTAGAACAGGCCCCGGATCGAAATAAACTTCAAATCTCATCGAGAATGAGGTAAGTAACGATTTCCTCGGTGATATACACGATCTTTCGGGTTTTGCGAGTTTGGTTGCGTGTGACGTTTGCCTAGGTTTAGATCTTTCTTCCGCTGCATGAAACCTAGTAAACCAAACCCTAGATCGATATGATCGCATGCTAGGAACCCGTAGATAACCCCAACAGTGGTATCAGAGCCTGGTTCTCTGTATATCGCCGTGCTTGTTGTATGATTGCATGATTTAATCGTTAAATTGCATGTAATCATTGAATCTATGCATATTTGTGATTGTTGAATGATGCATGATGGTATGGAGTCTGGGACGGGTTAACGGTGCGTCAAAACCGGGACAAAACCCTGATTTTCGAAGCCCGAAAAATCTGTTCCGAATCTGATTTGTCCGCGGTCAGCCGGACCAAGAATTGGTCAGCCGGACCAGCAGACAGATCAGATTCCGGACCGCGTGTTTGGTCAGGAGGACCAAAGTTCTCGCTGGTCAGCCCCGGACCAAACGTTGGTCCGGCGGACTGACCACGGAAACGGACTGAGTTGGTCCGGGGCTGACCAAACTTGGTCAGCCCCGAACCAAGCCCAGTTGGTCTGCGCTCCGCTTCCTCTGGTCAGCTCGGAGCTGAAAAGAACGGACCAAGCTCAGTTTTGAATTGCGGTCCGTCTGCCTGGTCAGCCTGAGAAGGAGAAATCTGACTGAGTTGGTCAGGGGCTGACCAAAATTTGGTCAGCCCCGGACCGAGCTCAGAATTTCTCCAAAAAATGACAGAACGGCGGACCAAAGAAGCTGACCAAGGTCAGTCCGGCGGACCAGATTCTGGTCAACTGTAAGATGACCAATGGTTCACCCGTGAGTACTCATATCCTCAAGATGAAGGGTTATCTAGAGGATCTTGACAGACTAGGGTTGTCAGCTCCGGACTGGACCTCAGACACTTCTCAAGTCTGAAATTTTGTCCTCTTCCTCATGATTAATCTCAAGCTATTACCGCCCATTAGTAGAGGAACTGTCAAGGGTTCGATCGTTATGGTTACGAGTCATGCCCTAGCTGAGCGTGCCTGACTATCTTGGTGAGGCAGTATGGAGAAATCGTGATTCTCATAGCTCGAATATGGTTGAGCTTGAATTGGGTTATCAAGTCGGACTTGGACCTGATGGTAAGGATGAGATGAGGAACATGCAGTGATAATGTATCACTATCCCATACACATCTAGGAATCACATAGGATGTGATTGACAAAGTGTTGTCTACCTAAATAGCATGGTTTTGAGCGTCATGCCCTAGCTGACTCAAAAGCATGTGAAATATGGATCCTAGCTAACTTGGAAACTCATTGAGGGTGTTTTTCTTAGT
>NW_010965111.1:108187-109715 GCF_000463585.1 Tarenaya hassleriana
TTTTCTGGCCTTCACGATTTCGCTCGTAACTTTCTGCTCCAGTGTCGGATTTACGCGATTTTGGTGTCTACGCGAAGCTCTTGAAGTGCTCTTTCCAATG
Organism: Tarenaya hassleriana; assembly: GCF_000463585.1. Classification (NCBI taxonomy): domain Eukaryota; kingdom Viridiplantae; phylum Streptophyta; class Magnoliopsida; order Brassicales; family Cleomaceae; genus Tarenaya; species Tarenaya hassleriana. The sequence goes on from NW_010965111.1 coordinate 108,288, forward strand.
GTATAAGCCTCGCACGATTTGAACCTCTGTAGAGAAAGTTATTGATGTCGCAACATGAGTATCTCATCCGGACTTCTCCTTTAACGCTCCAATTAAAAGAGAGGAGAGAAAAGCTCATGTAGATGTGTAGTCTTCACGATCGAATCCTCCTTCTTCTTCCCGAAATCCCGTGAACTTCTATTCTTCTCTCCCCAAAAGCTCTCCAAAAGTGTGTATCTAGGTGTTCTCTAATGTTCTCCCTTGTTCTAGGACGTGGCTAGGGCTTTTTTATAACCCTAGGGCCGCTCCCAAGAGTCCTATTCCCATTCAGATGCTGAAAATCGCGAAACAGGGTTTTAGACTGGATCCGGACCGATTCCAGGTGGATCCGGACCGGATCCAGATTCCTGGGGTCGAATTCTGCGTCCTTGATCCGGACCGGATCCAGTTGGATCCGGCCCTGCGCTGGCAGTTTTCTGGTCATCACGATTTCGCTCGTAACTTTCTGCTCCGGTGTCGGATTTATGCGATTTTGGTGTCTACGCGAAGCTCTTGAAGTGCTCTTTCCAATGGTACAAGTCTCGCACGATTTGAACCTCTGTAGAGAAAGTTATTGATGTCGCAACATGAGCATCTCATCCGGACTTCTCCTTTAACGTTCCAATTAGCTCCTTTTCGAGTCCAATCATCTTCGAAACCTGTAACTCTGCAAAACTAGAGCACAACCGGGTTTTATATCCTAACACGCCTAGAATGCCTATGAATGCATGTGATTATCCTATAAAACCTAGACAAACTCTCATCAAAATATAGAGAAGAATAGGAGTTATCAAATCCCCCCAGACTTAAACCTTTGCTCGTCCTCGAGTAAAGAACGAAGGAATAAAATCTGCAAAACAGGGAATACTAGAAAAGGAGAAAGGGCTACAGAGTTGTTAGAACTCATACATAGTGATTTATGCGGTCCTATGAGCTCACCCGCTAGAGGAGGTTATCTGTACTTTGTTACGTTTACTGATGATTTCAGTAGGTACGGTTATGATGAGTCAAGTCGATCTTCCTAAATCCTTCTGGTGTTACACTCTGGAAACGGTTGCGCTTATACTGAACAACTGTCCAACAAAGTCGGTTCAGAAGACACCATATGAGATATGGAATGGGAAGCGTCCCAGGTTAGCATTTATGAAGATTTGGGGATGCGACGTTTATGTGAAATGTTTGGCTTCTGATAAGTTATCCGCCAAATCTGATAAATGCATATTTGTGGGTTACCTTAAGGAAACTAAAGGGTACTGGTTCTACAACCCATCCGAGAACAAAGTGTTTGTTGCTCGGAATGGATCTTTCTTGGAGAGAGAGTTCGTCTCCAAGAGAGTCAATGGGAGTAGAATAGATCTCGAAGAAATTCGAGAACCACAAATAATCGAAGAACCGAGTGAACAGGTCGAA
>NW_010965111.1:113468-115929 GCF_000463585.1 Tarenaya hassleriana
GCCCACGATCTGGAGCGGCTCGTCACGGAAACGCGTAGCCTCTGTAAACTCCAACTCCTGCGGCTGTAGTACGTGAGAAGGGTCTGCCACGTATCTCCGCAACATCGATACGTGAAACACGTCATGGATGTTACCTAGCTCCGGAGGTAATCCGAGACGGTATGCAACGGCCCCAACTCTCGCGATCACGGGATAAGGTCCGATGTACCGCGGCTTCAGCTTCCCGCTCTGTCCGAACCTCGCATGACCCCGCATCGCCTGTACTCGGAGAAAGGCATAATCTCCGACCTCAAGCGCGAAGTCTCGTCTCCGCTGATCAGCATACGACTTCTGCCGATCCTGTGCCGTCTTCAGGTGGGCGCGAATCCTCCGTATCACCTCTGTGGTCTCCTCCACAATCTCCGGCCCGAACTCTCGGCGCTCGCCAATCTCCGTCCAGCACAACGGTGTCTTGCACGGTCGCCCGTACAAGGCCTCGTATGGAGATACTCCGATACTCGTGTGATGACTGTTGTTGTACGCAAACTCGCACAACGTCATGTACTGGTCCCACGGAGCTCCCCACTCCAGGATACAAGCTCTGAGCATGTCCTCCAACGTCTGTATAGTCCGCTCCGACTGACCGTCTGTCTGAGGATGATATGCCGTACTCATCTTGAGCTTCGTCCCCAGCGCCTCCTGAATCGCCTTCCACAAGCGGGATGTAAATCGAGCGTCTCTATACGATATGATCTCGTTCGGAACTCCATGAAGACGTACGATCTCATCAATGTAAATCTGCGCCAACCGCCCGATCGGATACTCCTGACGGATAGGAATGAAATGGGCGGATTTGGTTAGTCGATCCACGACTACCCAAATGGCGTTCTTCTTGCTCGGCGTGAGTGGTAACCCGACCACGAAATCCATGGCAATCGAATCCCACTTCCACTCTGGAATCTCCAACGGCTGTAGCTTGCCTCCCGGCATCTGTCGCCCTGCCTTTACTTGCTGACAAGTGAGGCACCTCGCTACGTAATCCGCTACATCTCTCTTGACCCTCGGCCAAGTATACCACTGGCGTAGACCCTGATACATCTTGCTCACCCCCGGATGTATCGCCAATCTCGACTGGTGTGCCTCAGATAGAATCTCCTGTCTCAGCTCTGCGTCGTCAGGCACACATAGTCGGTTCCCCAGCCGTAGCGCTCCCTGCTCATCGATACGATAGCCCTTGAGGCTATATTCCCCGATATGGTCCATGTACCGGGCGAGTAAAGGATCGCCGCGCTGTCCCATAACCACGCGCTCTATAAGAGTCGGTGTCGACTCCTCGGGTGTCAGCGAGAGATGTCCCAACATCGCAGTCAACTCAGCGGCGTTGCTGCGAGATGAGGTGACAACGCGTATGGCCGCTAAGATCTTCTTCCTACTAAGATCATCGACCACTACGTTAGCTTTCTCCGGATGATAGGCTATCTCCAGATCATAATCTGCAATCAACTCCAACCACCTCCGCTGTCTCAGATTCAGATCCTTCTGAGATATCACGTAGGTCAAGCTCTTATGGTCCGTGTTGAGCTTAACCTTCTCCCCGTACAGATATGATCTCCAAATCTTCAGCGCGTGAACTACTGCTGCTAACTCCATGTCATGAGTCGGGTAGTTCTCCTCATGCTTCTTCAGATGCCTCGATGCGTAAGCGATTACATGTCCTTCCTGCATCAACACGCAACCGAGTCCGTGTTTGGACGCATCAGTGTATACCTCATAGAGCATACCCGGTCGTGGCAGTGCCAGGATCGCACTGATGCGTCCAAACACGGACTCGGTTGCGTGTTGATGCAGGAGGGACATGTAATCGCTTACGCGTCGAGGCAGCTGAAGAAGCATGAGGAGAACTACCCGACTCATGACATGGAGTTAGCAGCAGTAGTTCACGCGCTGAAGATTTGGAGATCATATCTGTACGGGGAGAAGGTTAAGCTCAACACGGACCATAAGAGCTTGACCTACGTGATATCTCAGAAGGATCTGAATCTGAGACAGCAGAGATGGTTGGAGTTGATCGCAGATTATGATCTGGAAATAGCCTACAATCCGGGAAAGGCTACGTAGTGGTCGATGCTCTTAGTAGGAAGAAGATCTTAGCGGCCATACGCGTTGTCACCTCATCTCGCAGCAACGCCGCTGAGTTGACTGCGATGTTGGGACATCTCTCGCTGACACCCGAGGAGTCGACACCGACTCTGATAGAGCGCGTGGTTATGGGACAGCGCGGCGACCCTTTACTCGCCCGGTACATACGAACTCGAAGTGTCCATATCTCGTCCGGAACGCTGTCTTCTGCACGTCATCCTCCTTGACCCGAATCTGATGATATCCGGATCGCAAAACTATCTTCGAGAACCACTAGGCTCCCTGTAGCTGGTCCAGTAACTCATCAATCCTCGGTAACGGGTACCGATTCTTGATGGTTACC
>NW_010965111.1:116750-116959 GCF_000463585.1 Tarenaya hassleriana
ATTTTTGTCGATATGTAGGGACTAGATCAATGTGTTGTCTAAATATGCTCATAATTTTCAGTGAATATATTAGATCTGCGCGATAATGGTGTCTATGCGTAGTCTTTAAAAAAACGTTTCTATTGACACAAAGAAAGAATAATTTGGATACGTTTTGTGGAAGTTATGAAGTTAATAATTTGATCAGTCAACAATCGAACAACTCATCG
>NW_010965111.1:119488-119807 GCF_000463585.1 Tarenaya hassleriana
CGGTCAAGTCTGGTCAGGCCCGGGCCAAGCCCGTTGGCCGTTTCCTTTTTCCCGGCGAACGGGAAAATTTCTCCAAGTTTCTGAGCCTGGTCCGGCGGACCGCATTCTGGTCAGCCGGACTAGTTCCCCTTGGTCCGCTCCGTCTGGGTCCGTCGATCCGAGAGGGGGAAACAGGCCTGGTCCGGCGGACCAGGATTGGTCAGCCCCGGACCATCCTGCTTCTTCAAATCGCGAGGAAGAAGAAGGTTCCAGTCCCGGTCCGCCGGACCACGCGTGGTCAGCTCCGGACCAGGACTGGAACAAAACACGTGCGCTCAGT
>NW_010965111.1:120398-122875 GCF_000463585.1 Tarenaya hassleriana
CAGTTTTATTTTTTTCTTTTTCGAATTTCTCCCAGTCCGCGCTGCCCAGTCCCGACTCCGGCTGAGTGCTGGTCCGCCCCTGACCAGGCCTGGTCCGGCGGACCAGCTCCCCCTTTTTTTTCTTTTTCTTTTCCGTTTCTTCATTCCTTCTCGATCCTTCCCGCATGTGACGATCCCCGTGCCTCTCCCCGGCATTGCACTATGTATTTTTGGTGATTTCGTGACATCCCCATTTAATTATTTATTTTTAAATAATTAATATCCAATTCGAGTTTCGGGGTATTACAAAGCCTCTCCATTCGTCAAAGCATGATGGTCATGTTAAGGGTATGGAGATTAGATGCTTATAGGATAGATCATAGAGCATAGTGGGAGATTGTTGGTTGTAATGCTCTAGGATGATCCATGATATGACATTTTACTTTGTATTGATTCATTGATTTATGAGTGCATTATTTATCCGTTATACGATTAGCATGTTTGTTGTATTTCGGCATCCTTGAATCATTAGAGAATGATTCTAAACTCCCTAGTCAGTCATCATTGTGGGAACAATGTTGAATCAAGACTAGCATGAGGTGTGATCAACACATTGGATGTAGATCACAATCATGTGTACTCGTTGTGAACGAGTGGCTGGATGACCCGCATGAGATTGTCACATGGACAGAGTCATGACTTGAATCTCATACAGCGGTTCGTTTATGGATCCTCATACCTGAGATGTCTAGAGTATCTGATATGAGGAGTGACGTGTCTTGACTGCGTCAAACGTCGTCTTTAACCAGTTGATTATAACGGCGTTGATCAGATACGTTCACGAATCATATGGAGATAGTAGACATGCAATATGGGACTTGTCACCTCCTTAACAGGAGAGATATCGCTGGGCCCTCTCGTGGAAGTCGGACTATGAAAACACGTGGTCACGCTATAGATGAAGTTGCATCTATTTTACTAGTCGATTTGCCAAGACGATAAAGCAGTTGAACTTGAAGGGTGGCTCAAACCATGCCTTTGTTCAACTTATGATATCGTGAGACAAAGGATCAGAATTCGAGCTGTTAATGCCTTTGTTAGATCACCTCTAACTCAATTCTAAATGGGTGGTCATGGCGTCTTGTTAGAGGCTAACCATGACTTGTGGTTCGGGAAAAGTTCCTAAAGTCACTACCACTTAGAATGGGCTTACAGGGTCACACACCAATAGGGATGGACTTATACGTGAAGAATACGAAGATTGGAAACGAGATTTGACCGAAACGAGCATTAAAAGGAGTTTTCAGTGCGTTGGTCAGCCCCGGACCAAGTTTGGTCAGTCCAGCAGGTCCGGAAACTCGGTCCGCGGTCATCTGTCCAGGTCTGGTCCGGCTGACCAAGAGTTGGTCAGCCCCAGACCAGATTCTGGGACAGGCGGACCGAGAAATGACGAGTCGAACTAAGCTGAGCAAGAAGGGTCTTGGTCCGGAGCTGACCACACGTGGTCCGCCGGACCAAGCCTTCAGGTCAATAACGAACGGAAATTTTAAAAAAAAAAGTGAATGAATTGGGGTAAGGTGATAAAATTAAAAGTTCTGGAAAAATCTGTTATTTCAGTTAGGGTCTTTTAGAACAAAATAAAAGTTTGGGTACAATTCGAAAATTTCAGAAAATATGGGATTGGACTGCAATTTTTGCTAGGGTTTCTTCTTCTTCTTCTTTTTCCTCCTCCCATGGCCGACCCTAACACCATTGTTGCCTATCTTCCACTCCGATTTGCCTCCTTGCTCGCCGTCGACCATCGACCACCGCTTCATCACCGTCGGTCCGTTTCTCCATCTTTTCTTAGTTTTTCTTCATCGTTTTCCTTCTCCTTTACCGCCATGGAGTTTTTCCGATTTCCGGCGAACGGAAGCTCGGTTTGGGTTGAGACTTGAAGGGTTTGAAAGCACTTGACGAGTTGAATCTTTTCTGGGTAGTGTCGTCGCCGGAAACGGTGAAACATCGCCGGAAAATCACCGAGAACCGTCGGAGAAAAACTTAGATCTAGGGCGATTTAAACCGATTTAGGCCAAAATAACTTCGGATTTGGATTCCTTGATTGGTTTTACATAGGAAACAAAAAAAAAATTAAATGATTCCGAGATGTATGACGGTCGCCGGCCACCGGCCACCGTCGCCGGAAAATTTTCCGGTGACATGGGTTGAACCGTTTCAATCCTGTGATTTCAAATCCGAAATCCGTTTTATAAAATTCAAAGTATTTAGAGATCTTCGAACGATTTAAAATAAGACAGTTTAACCGTAAGACTTACTATTCGATTAACGTTTTTTTTTTCGGTAGTAAATATTTTTGAAAAATAATTTGTTGATTAAGATTATTATATGATAATTAATTATAGGTGAAGAAAATCTCGAGGTTATTGAACCCGGGATCGAGGATTAGAGCGAATCTTTCAGAGTTCATCGTTTAGACCAAGGTGAGGGAACTCGACAGA
>NW_010965111.1:122978-123670 GCF_000463585.1 Tarenaya hassleriana
TTCCTTGCGGATTCATGATGTATGTTGATTGATGATTGATGATTGATGAAGGACGATTAATGATTGAGAATCGATGATTTATGAATAATGCATGATGATTGATGATTGATAAATTTTCGTTGAGTGATTATGGGTTATGACGCACATGTTATGTGATGACGTTTTTTTTATAGGTTATTAGCTCGTTAGAATGAGTTGTACTTATGATATTAAATAAACTTTGGCATGATGTTTGGAAAGATGAGAGAATTAAAGAATTGAGTTAGGGACTAGGATGTGACCTCAGACTGTGCTAAATTTTTTTTTAAAAGTGAGTTTTGAGACCATGGTACGGCGGCGATCCGTATGTGATGGCATAACGACCCGGGCATGGCAGCGATCCATGTGGAGTGGTACCTCCGACTACGACGGCGATCCGTAGAGGGTTATTACTATTGGTCGTGTTTTGATAACCCCGACTACGGCGGCGATCCGTAGAGGGTTATAACGATATTTTTGTTTTGTTTTATAAAAGAGTTTTGAGCTAAGTCTGAGGGGTACTGAATAGTCCTAGAGTCTGGACTCGTTTTAGAGAATCGAACAAAGAAAAGTTAGGAGAAGAACGTGAATCGATAGATTGAGTTTTGTTTGAGTTGAATGTTGATTGAATTGTTTTCTATTTGATTGTCTATTCTGGGTACGGAGGCGAGGTT
>NW_010965111.1:125242-144021 GCF_000463585.1 Tarenaya hassleriana
TTCATTTAAATATAATAGGAAATCGTGATAAATATGGCTAGTTAAAACTAATTTCGAATGTAGGTGTGGTTAATTAGTTATAGGTGTAATTCACTGGTCATATCATTTCTCTTCTTAGGTATGTTGAGTATTGGAGGGGAACAAGCTCATACCCTTTTTGATACAGGGGCGACACATAGTTTTGTTTCGCCCACACACGTAAATCGCATGAAGATTGCACCTGATATTAATAGTGGTAGAGTATTGGTCCATACACCTGGTGGAGAGGAAATGGAATCGAAAGGAATGATTCGTGATGTATCGGTTCTGATTGGTATACATGACTTACCTGTTCATCTAATAGTGGTACCAATCCAGGGATATGATGTGATATTGGGTATGGATTGGTTATCAAGTCATCGAGCTCATCTGGATTGTAAGAGAGGTAGAGTTCGTTTTGAACAAGAGGGATCTTTGGTACTAGAGTTTGAGGGTGTAAGAAAGACTTCAAGTTTGCCTTTCATTTCAGCAGTGCGGGTAAACCGGCTAATTCAACAAGGGAGTGAGGCGTATTTAGCGGTAATAGAATTAAACGGACCGGAAATATCAAGTAGACTAGAGGATATACCGGTTGTTAATGATTTTTCTGATGTTTTCCCGGAAGATCTACATGGGATACCTCCTCTAAGAGAGATAACTTTTCCTATTGAGTTGAAACAGGGAGTTGAACCTATCTCTAGAGCCCCTTATCGTATGGCTGCTTCAGAAATGACTGAGTTAAAGAAACAGTTGGTGGAGTTGATTGGAAAAGGTTTTATAAGACCTAGTACTTCTCCTTGGGGTGCTCCTGTACTATTTGTTAAGAAGAAAGATGGGAGTATGAGATTATGCATCGATTATCGAGGATTGAATCAGGTAACAATAAAGAACAAATATCCACTTCCAAGAATTGATGAGCTATTGGACCAACTTCAAGGTGCTAGTTGGTTTTCGAAGATTGATTTACGATCAGGTTACCACCAGATACGTGTTCTAGATGATGATATAAAGAAAACTGCTTTCAGAACAAGGTATGGACACTTTGAATTTGTTGTCATGCCGTTTGGACTTACCAATGCACCTGCAGTTTTTATGGAGTTGATGAACACAACATTCAGAGATTATTTGGACGAGTTTGTTATCATCTTCATTGATGACATCCTTGTGTATTCCAAATCTCATGAGGACCATATGATACATTTGAAGAAGGTGTTGGAACGCTTAAGGAGAGAAAAGTTATATGCAAAGCTGAGTAAGTGTGACTTTTGGATGCACGAGGTAGGATTTTTGGGGCATGTGGTATCTGCGGAAGGAGTGAAAGTAGATTCATCCAAAGTGTCGACTATAGTTGATTGGGTGAGACCGTCTAATGCTACAGAGATTCGAAGTTTCCTCGGGTTGGCTGGGTATTACAGAAAGTTTGTAAAGGGTTTTGCCAACCTATCTAAGTCATTGACGAGATTGACGGGAAAGGGTGTGAAGTTTGAATGGGACGAAAAATGCGAGACAAGTTTTGAAGAGTTGAAGAAGCGATTGACATCAGCTCCTATTTTGGCATTACCAAAGCCCGGAAAACAGTTTGTGGTGTATAGTGATGCCTCTCACCAAGGGTTAGGATGCGTGTTGATGCAAGAAGACCGCGTTATTGCGTATGCATCACGCCAACTTCGAAAACATGAAGAAAACTACCCTACTCACGATTTAGAACTTGCAGCTGTGATTTTTGCATTGAAGATTTGGAGATCTTACTTGTACGGGGAAAAAGTTCAAGTATACACTGACCATAAAAGTCTCAAGTATGTGTTCTCTCAAAAGGAACTAAATTTGAGACAACGCAGGTGGATGGAATTAGTGGCAGATTATGATGTGGATATTGCCTATCATCCCGGCAAAGCTAATGTGGTTGCAGATGCCTTGAGTAGAAAGAAAGTTGAGTTATCTACTTTGAGATTGACAAGTGATCTAACAACTCAATTGAGTTTAATGCAGATATCAGCTCAGGAGAATCGAGATGGATTGAAAACTAGTGCTATAAAATGGGATAGTTGGTTGGAAAAGGTGAAGATGGCTCAAGAAACAGATAAAAAAACGAAAGAATTGATGGAAAAGCCCGAAGATTTTACAAGGGCAGGGTATTCCACTTCAAATGATGGGTTGATACTATTGAGAGGTCGTGCATATGTGCCTAAAGATGAAGAATTGAGGAAAGAGTTATTGAAAGAGGTGCATAATACGCGATATTCTATACATCCGGGTACTACAACGATGTATCGGAATTTGAAGCAGTACTTTCTTTGGCATGGCATGAAAAAAGATATTGCAAAGTTTGTTACTCATTGTCTAACGTGTCAGCTAGTTAAAGCCGAGCACCAAGTACCTGCAGGAAAACTACAGTCACTATCGATACCTCAGTGGAAATGGGACTTGGTGACGATGGATTTCGTAGTTGGGTTGCCAAGGAAACCAAAAGAAAATGGTGCAATATGGGTTATTGTGGACCATTTAACTAAGTCTGCACATTTTATCGCGATTAAAAAGGCATTCTCAATGCCTCGTTTAGCACAGGTCTACATAGAAGAAGTGGTAAGACTTCATGGAATCCCCATTAGTATCGTGTCGGACAGAGATCCACGATTTACTTCGAGGTTTTGGAACAGTTTACAAGAGGCTATGGGCACTAAGGTACGATTGAGTACAGCTTATCATCCCCAGACCGATGGACAATCAGAGAGGACGATACAAACGCTAGAGGATATGTTACATGCGTGTGTATTGGATTGGGGAGGAGAATGGGATCGTCACTTACCACTTGTGGAATTCGCCTACAATAACAGTTTTCATTCAAGTATCGGGATGTCACCCTTTGAGGCGTTATATGGACGACCTTGCAAGACACCTCTCTGTTGGACAGAAGTTGGAGAAAGACGATTGTTAGGTCCTGATATAGTGGATGAAACCACAGACAAGATTAAAGTAATCCAGAAACAGATGAAGGCAGCACAGGATAGACAGAAAAGTTACGCGGATAAACATAGACGTAACATAACTTTTCAAGAGAATGACAAAGTATTTCTCAAAGTACAAGCAACTAAAGGAAAAGCACGCTTCGGAATGACGGGAAAACTAAAACCCAGATTCATTGGACCTTTCAAGGTATTGAGTAAGATAGGAGCAGTGGCTTATAAGGTTGCCTTACCCCCCGAGTTGGCACAAGTTCATGATGTTTCATGTGTCCATGCTTCGGAAGTACCATCCTGACCTTGATCACGTTATTGATTATCAACCGCATGAGTTAAAACCAGATGGGACTTATGAAGAAGAACCTATCGAAATTATTGAACGAAAGGTTAAACAACTGCGGAGAAGAGAAATTCCTCTAGTAAAGGTCACGTGGACACACCACAAGGGAGGAGATGCGACTTGGGAATTAGAGGACGACATGAAGGCTCGTTATCCCCGCCTTTTTGGTAAGAAAAAAAACCCGTACATACTATATTAAGTCGTTCTAGAATTCGGGACGAATTCTTGTTTTAAGGGTGGTGGAATTATAACGAACGGAAATTTAAAAAAAAAAAGTGAATGAATTGGGGTAAGGTGATAAAATTAAAAGTTCTGGAAAAATCTGTTATTTCAGTTAGGGTCTTTTAGAACGAAATAAAAGTTTGGGCAAAATTCGAAAATTTCAGAAAATATGGGATTGGACTGCAATTTTTGCTAGGGTTTCTTCTTCTTCTTCTTTTTCCTCCTCCCATGGCCGACCCTAACACCATTGTTGCCTATCTTCCACTCCGATTTGCCTCCTTGCTCGCCGTCGACCATCGACCACCGCCCCGTGGCCACCGTTTCATCACCGTCGGTCCGTTTCTCCATCTTTTCTTAGTTTTTCTTCATCGTTTTCCTTCTCCTTTACCGCCATAGAGTTTTTTCGATTTCCGGCGAACGGAAGCTCGGTTTGGGTTAAGACTTGAAGGGTTTGAAAGCACTTGACGAGTTGAATCTTTTCTGGGTAGTGTCGTCGCCGGAAACGGTGAAATATCGCCGGAAAATCACCGAGAACCGTCGGAGAAAAACTTAGATCTAGGGCGATTTAAGCCGATTTAGGCCAAAATAACTTCGGATTTGGATTCCTTGATTGGTTTTACATAGGAAACAAAAAAAAATTAAATGATTCCGAGATGTATGATGGTCGTCGGCCACCGTCGCCGGAAAATTTTCTGGTGACATGGGTTGAACCGTTTCAATCCTGTGATTTCAAATCCGAAATCCGTTTTATAAAATTCAAAGTATTTAGAGATCTTCGAACGATTTAAAATAAGACAGTTTAACCGTAAGACTTACCATTCGATTAACGTTTTTTTTCGGTAGTAAATATTTTTGAAAAATAATTTGTTGATTAAGATTATTATATGATAATTAATTATAGGTGAAGAAAATCTCGAGGTTATTGAACCCGGGATCGAGGATTAGAGCGAATCTTTCAGAGTTCATCGTTTAGACCAAGGTGAGGGAACTCGACAGATCTCCTCTTTCTTCTATTCGCTTAGACATGATGATAGAGAACATAGATACCATGCGGTTAGGACTTTAGGATAGACGCCTTAAATTCCTTGTGGATTCATGATGTATGTTGATTGATGATTGATGATTGATGAAGGACGATTAATGATTGAGAATCGATGATTTATGAATAATGCATGATGATTGATGATTGATAAATTTCCGTTGAGTGATTATGGTTATGACGCACATGTTATGTGATGAAGTTTTTTTTATAGGTTATTAGCTCGTTAGTATGAGTTGTACTTATGATATTAAATAAACTTTGGCATGATGTTTGGAAAGATGAGAGAATTAAAGAATTGAGTTAGGGACTAGGATGTGACCTCAGAGTGTGCTAAAAATATTTTTAAAAGTGAGTTTTGAGACCATGGTACGGCGGCGATCCGTATGTGATGGTATGATAACAACCCGGACATGGCTGCGATCCATGTGGAGTTATAACCCCGACTACGGCGGCGATCCGTAGAGGGTTATAACGATATTTTTGTTTTGTTTTATAAAAGAGTTTTGAGCTAAGTCTGAGGGGTACTGAATAGTCCTAGAGTCTGGACTCGTTTTAAAGAATCGAACAAAGAAAACTTAGGAGAAGAACGTGAATCGATAGATTAAGTTTTGTTTGAGTTGAATGTTGATTGAATTGTTTTCTATTTGATTGTCTATTTTGGGTACGGAGGCGAGGTTTATGGTCTTGCAACCTTACTGAGCTATTCGCGTAGCTCACCCTTTCATTTTTCTCCACAGGTGAAAAGTGAAGCAGATTATTTTTGTTGGATTTGGTAGTTTGCCAGAAAGACGAAGATTTAGAGTTTCTATTTTATTTATTCAATTTATTCATGAAATTAATATGCAGACTTATGTTATTGAATTCATTGTTTTAGACTTCCGCTGTAGAGTCTGATTTTGATGGTTGATTTTAGAATAAATCGGATTTTTTTTAAAACCCAAGTGACGATTCAACGATATCCGAAATACCGGATTTTTGGGTCGTTACAGTTACCATATCTGACTTTTTTTTTGTGCTTACATTTTGAATTCTTTGTCGCAGCAATACGGATCCTTCGAGATCTTTTACAATACACATAAGGATAAATGGTTGATCACTATTGAATATGTGTGTTCAAGAGAAAGGAAGATTGCTTATGGAAGGTGGAGAGAGTGTGCATTTGGTAACTCAAGAAAAAGTCAAATACCAAGGCAAAAAGAATGGGAAGAAAAAGTTTACTTCTCAAGAAAACATTAAGAAGGAATCCAAGTGTTTCTTCTGTAAGAAGAAAAGATACATGAAGAAAGATTTACAGATATTCCAAGACTGGTTTGCTAATAAAGGTAACTTACTTACAGTCGTTTGTTATGAATCTAATATGATCGATTTGGTCATAACATATGGTGGATTGATTCCGGTTGTATAATCCATGTTACGAATTATTTACAGGGTTTGCAAAACCTAAGGAAGGCAGTGGAAAGCGAACAATGTATCTATTCGGGAAACAAGATGCGCTCACATGTGGAGGATGTTGGAATATGTTATCTAGTTTTAAGTAGTAGTTATGTATTTGATCTTTCTTCCGCTGTATGAAACCTAGTAAACCAAACCCTAGATCGATATGATCGCATGCTAGGAACCCGTAGATAACCCCAACATCAACCGAAAACCATCCCGAAACCCTAAAGCGTTCGAATGCAAGAGACAACCAAGAAACTAGGGTTTCATTAAACACCCAGAAATGACGTAAACACCCCTTCGCATTTTGGAGACCCTCCGCTTCGCTCAGAGACTTTGGAAGTCTCCAACTCACCTAGAGTCTTTGCTGGATTGCTGAAGAAATCAATCACTTAGGATATACTTATATATTTCTTGACATATGTGACCGTGTGTATGTCCTGAATCATGTCATATGCATTTATATGACTAACAAATGTATGCATGCGCGACACGTTGGTCGTCGTGTATGATTCTAGCTGGTCCTTTCATGTGTATCCGGTTTCGTTTTTCCTCGCCATATTTCGTTTTTTTGTGTAACAAATTTCGGAAGAATTATATTAAATATATATACCGTGTCAAAATTTTGCATTATAACCTCCAAGATAAATATTTAATTACGTTATAAATGAATATCATTAAATAAATTCATAACAAAATTTCAACTTAAATGAAAGAAAAAATTAGGTTTTTTCTATTTCAGTTTAATTATAAAAAAACTGAATTAAAATCAACCAAATAATACTAATGTATATATCCAAATCAAATCTGATACAAAAATCAATTGGATATAATTTATCTAAAAATTATATTAATCTAATTTAAATAAAATTTACATAAAATACAAACAAAAACAAAAATTTATTAAAAAACTGAGATTTCTTCATTAGTTTCGAATTTTTTTAGACTTCAATCCTCTTGAATTCATATTTAATAACTTTTCAAAAGAAACAAATCCTTTTTAATTTTTTTAGAATAGTAAAAAAAAACTTTATACTTTTATTTTATCTCAAAATTTCAACTTAAATGAAAGAAAAAATTAGTTTTTTATTTTATTTTTATATCTTAAAAATCCTTACACAATTACTTTATTTTAAAAAAACTTGTACTTTTACGTTTTTTACCAAAAAATCTCTACCGTCTATATAGACAAACGAAAATTCTACGTGGCGCTAAAAAAATCTCCAACTCATCGATACATCACTGTCATATAAAAAATCTTATACTTTACTTTATTCTTTTTATTCATTTTTTTCAATATTTTGATCATATATATTAATTTATTATTTTATATATTTATTTAATTTTGTATTTGACTTGGTAGAAAAAACTCATGGATAAATATTTTAAAAGAGATTTTACTCAATATAATGATAAAATTCAATCGTTAATGTATCAAAATATTAAATTAACCTTTTAATATAAGAACAAATTGATTTGAATTATTTATTTTCAAATAAATAATATTAGAAAAATATTAGAATATTATCCTAATAAAAAAGATTAGATAAGATATAAATATTTGATTAGAAAAATTTATCAACCACATGGTCATTTTATGAATTTAATATGTCAAATTTAGTAAAATTTACTGGATTTTATCTAGATATTTTTAGTTATGTGGATAGATTTTATCGAAAAATATATATTTTAGACAATTACAAATGAAATTATTATAGATAAATTAAAAAAAGTAAAAAATTATAGAATTTAGTCGTAAAATGTAAATATTTTTTGGACGATGTATATTTATTAGTTATAATATATATATATATATATATATGTGTGTATGTGTATTGTATGTATATTTTTTATTTATTTTTGTATTAATCTATTCTTATGTTTATTTATTTTATAGGTATTTTTTGGAATAAAGTAATTGTATAGGTATTTTTAGGTTAAAAAGATACATGGTTTAAATTGAGACAAAATAAAAAGTACTAGATATTTTTTGATTATTCTCCTATTTTTTAATAAAGGGAAAATCCCAAAAAAATTACCGAATTTGGAGATAGTTGACATATTAATACCAAACTTTTTCGATTTCCAAATTAAATATGAATTCGTTGATTTTGACATAAAAAAATATTGAATTTGTAAATTTTTGACAAAAACCTCATCGACGTTGAACGGCGTTAAATCACTTAACGGATGATCTGATGTGGCGGATGACTCAATGCCTCGTCATCCGCCACATCAGATAAGAATTTATTTTAAATATAAAAATAATTATAAATAAAAAATAAAAAAATAAAAAAATAAAAAAAAATAAAAAAAATAAAAATAAGAAATAAAAATAAAAATAAAAATATATATATATATATACAAAATAAAAGTAAATATTAAATGTTAAATGTGTATATTAATATACATATATACACATATATATATATATGTATGCATATGTATATAAAATAATAAATATTAAATGTGTATATTTATATATATATATATATATATACATATATATATATATATATATGCACATGTATATATATACAATATATGTGCATATATATATATGCACATGTAAATATATACACATATATGCATTTATAAATTCATATGTATATATACATGTACATATATATATATGTATTTATATAAAAAATATACAATATATATGCAATATATACACAACTATATATATATATTAAAATCATTGTAATTACATTACAAATAATTAAAAATATAATAAACATTTCAAAATTCACATATATATTTATATACATTAAATAGTAACTATTAAATAAATATATATATACATATATATATATATTTAATATTTAATATTTTATGTATATGTATATATTTGTGTGTATATTTATATTATTTTTATTTGTTTTTATTTTTATTTTTAGTTTGTTTTATTTTTGTTTTTATTTTATTTTATTTTTATTTTTATTTTTATTTTTATTTTTATTTTTATTTTTATTTTTATTTCTATTTCTATTTTTTATTTTGTTTATTTTATTTTTTATTTTTTATTTAATTTTTTATCTGATATGGCGGGTGACGAAGTGTTGAGTCATCCGCCACGTCAGATCAACCGTTAATCGATTTAACACCATTTAACGTCGATGAGGTTTTTGTAAAAAATTTACAAGTTCAATATTTTTTGTGTCAAAATGGACGAGTTCATATTTAATTTAGAAATTTGAAAAGTTCAGTATTAATATGTCAGCTATCTCCAAGTTCGACAATTTTTTTGGGATTTTCCCTTTAATAAATGATCTATTATATTTTATTTACTTTGGTCTCCAAATGATTTAGGCCTTGAATGGAGAAAACTTTTAGAGTTTTTAGATTTTAAAAACTCAAAAAATTATCAATCAAGTTTTTTAAATTTGGTTTTCCTAAAACTAGAAAACCTACATTATAGAAAAAAAAATGAACTAAAAACCAAAAACTAAATTTTTTTGGATTTACAAATCTATAAAAAACAAAAACCATAAACCAAAAGCTAAAATCTAAAAACCAAAAACTAAATCCAAAAACTCAAAATAAAAACCTCATCCATTCATTAATCATATATATCATCCTCACAAAACCTGATTGGACTTAACACAAGGTATATTTCTACCTAACCGACCTCCTAGACTCTTGTACAAACCTGATTGGATTTACCCTAGACATAATTTTACCTAACCGACCTATTAGACTCGAAATACAGCCTACCTTAATACCTGATTACGTCTAACCAGACCTAACTAAGGCTAACCGGACCTGATTACGTCTAATCAGACCTATAACACCGAGTCTACATGGCCCCCAACAAAGTCTTAATCAGTCCTACGATCCCGAGTTTATCTGGTCCATCACAAAGTCCTAATTAGACCTACCCAAGTGCTATCTAGACCCTAACAGCCCTAATTAGACAACCAAAAGCTCAAACTAGACCAGAAAACCTAATCAGACCTAAGCCAACCCTAATTGACCTAACCAACCCCTGATTAGTTACCCTAAGTCCAAGTCAATCACCTAAAAGTCCTAATCATTAAACCTAAGCCAACCCTATTGATTTACCAACTCCTGATTAGACTTTTAGCACCCTAATCAGACGTAAACTAAGCCTAAAGAGACCTAATTTCCCTCTGACCAGACCCTATAAACGCCTAAAACCAGCCCCTATAGACCTGCCCTGATCTAAACCGACCCCTACAGACCTATACCTAGTGATTCTAGACTTAACCAACCCCTAAACCAACCCGTTTTAGTCAAATCCCAACTAATCAGACCTAACAGGTCAATGTACCGGACTCTATCACTCAAAACTGGTACTTAGGAGTCTTATCTAGTCCTAAACTAGATAATATCTAAATCTATAATCAGATTCTAATCTGATCAGACCTAGACAATGTCTCTATAGACATTCTAAACCTCTAATCAGACCTAACCAAGTCTATTTTGACCTAATTACCTACTGATCAGACCTAGACTAAGCTAGACTAACCCAAATTTGGCTAAACCAGACCTAACCAAGACCTAAAATAGTCCTTACAGATCTATACTGACCTAAACCAATCAATCTCAGATCTATACCAGCCTATTTTAGTCTAACCCGACCTCTTACTCAGCTAAACGCAGTCAAATCCAACCTATTCAGACCTATACTGAACAGAGAACCGGAATCTATGACCCACATTAGCTAAACCGAGATCTAAACAGGTTTATCCTTAGTACATTTCACTAAGCCAAGCCAAAATTGGATACTAGGTCAACTTAACAGGGTAAACTGATCACTACAGACCCTAATCTATCCTAAACCAGTCCACTATGCCCTAAACCAAACACCATCAGACCTCATTTGGACTAACCTAACCCTAAACCAGTTAATTAGTTCTAGACCTAATTGTACACTCCAGACCCTAAACCGATCTAATCTGGTTCTAAACTACGAATTCAGACCTTAACCTGATCAATACTAGTCCTATACCAATAAACCGGACCTAAATCAGACCTATTTCAGCCTATACCGAGTCTGATTTACCTAAACCGAACCCAATTGATCTAAACCCGGACAATTCTAGCCCTAACCGGACAAAACAGACCTACATCATACCTATACAAAGCCTAAACCGGCCTAAATTGACCTCTACCGGACTTAATTGTCCTAAACCGATCTGAACTAGACAGAACCGAACAAATCAGACCCTAAATTAGACCTAAACCAGCCTAAACTAGTCTGAATTGACCTAAACCTGACCTAAATTGACCTAATCCGGGCTCAATTGACCTAAACCGGACTCAATTGACCAAAACCGGACCTGGAATGACCAAATCCGGACTCAATCGATCTAAACCGGACTTAGACTGACCCGAACCGGTCTGAACGGTCCAAACCGGACCTGAACCGGCCCAATTGACCTGAACCGGTCCGGTTTGACCTAACCGGTCAACTGTTGACCAATTTTGGTCAACGATTTGATGACCAACCTAAACCGGTTCGATTTTAAATCGAACCGGGTTTAATTACCCAATCGGATTTAAACCGGCTAAACCGGTCTAAAACCAAAAACCTTAATTTCGGAATGCGGAAGCCCGGAGTCAACCTGGTGGTTGACTCACCCCGATTCTCTGACTCAGCCGCGACTCGGTGAGTCACGGCCGATTTCGCCGGAAAATCGCCGGTTCTTCACCGGTTTTCTCACCCAAACCCAAGGTCGACACCAAGACAAGAACGACTAACTTGTGCGGACTCGTAAGTCGACTGATTTACTCAGTGCGAGTTTGATCCGAACCTTGTCGTCCTTTTTCCCATCGATCTGAGCTCTGCCGCTTGTGTAGCATCACCGATCTCGTCTGGAGACATCGCCTTTTTGCCGTTTCTTCTTCCGAAACACCTCGAAAACACGTTAGCATGCTCAGAACCTAACCAGAGAACCGCGGACTTACCTCGACCGCGAGATCCGCCGTCGATTCCACTGAACCTCGCCTCGACCAGGCTCCTGATACAACTTGTAGTGGATTATCGACTAGATCCTCACCGATTCTCTCCGACTCACGCTCTTGTGCAAGATCGAAAGAAGAAGACGACACAGAGAAGTTACGAGTTCAGCTCCGAGCATAAAGCTCGGGCCTACGTCTCAGGAAGAGGAAGCTGCGTGTTTCTGCTAGGGTTACAACAAGGGAAAACCACCGGACACCACCGCCGGAAAACCGCGAGCAAGGCTCGCCGGATGAGAGAGAACCTCTCAACCGAAAACCATCCCGAAACCCTAGTGTTTGAATGCAAGAGACAACCAAGAAACTAGGGTTTCATTAAACACCCAGAAATGACGTAAACACCCCTCCGCATTTTGGAGACCCTCCGCTTCGCTCAGAGACTTTGGAAGTCTCCAACTCACCTAGAGTCTTTGCTGGATTGCTGAAGAAATCCATCAATTCTCCACCTAAAAAATGAGAGAATTAAAGAATTGAGTTAAGGACTAGGATGTGACCTCAGACTGTGCTAAAAATATTTTTAAAAGTGAGTTTTGAGACCATGGTACGGCGGCGGTCCGTATGTGGTGCCCCGGATCGAAATAAACTTCAAATCTCATCGAGAACGAGGTAAGTAACTATTCCCTCGGTGATATACACGATCTTTCGGGTTTTGCGAGTTTGGTTGCGTGTGACATTTGACTAGGTTTAGATCTTTCTTCCGCTGTATGAAACCTAGTAAACCAAACCCTAGATCGATATGATCGCATGCTAGGAACCCGTAGATAACCCCAACATCAACCGAAAACCATCCCGAAACCCTAGTGTTTGAATGCAAGAGACAACCAAGAAACTAGGGTTTCATTAAACACCCAGAAATGACGTAAACACCCCTCCGCATTTTGGAGACCCTCCGCTTCGCTCAGAGACTTTGGAAGTCTCCAACTCACCTAGAGTCTTTGCTGGATTGCTAAAGAAATCCATCACTTAGGATATACTTATATATTTCTTGACATCTGTGACCGTGTGTATGTCCTGAATCATGTCATATGCATTTATATGACTAACAAATGTATGCATGCGTGACACGTTGGTCCTCGTGTATGATTCTAGCCGGTCCTTTCATGTGTATCCGGTTTCGTTTTTCCTCGCCATATTTCGTTTTTTTGTGTAACAAATTTCGGAAGAATTATATTAAATATATATACCGTCTCAAAATTTTGGATTATAACCTCCAAGATAAATATTTAATTACGTTATAAATGAATATCATTAAATAAATTCATAACAAAATTTCAACTTAAATGAAAGAAAAAATTAGGTTTTTTCTATTTCAGTTTAATTATAAAAAAACTGAATTAAAATCAACCAAATAATACTAATGTATATATCCAAATCAAATCTGATACAAAAATCAATTGGATATAATTTATCTAAAAATTATATTAATCTAATTTAAATAAAATTTACATAAAATACAAACAAAAACAAAAATTTATTAAAAAACTGAGATTTCTTCATTAGTTTCGAATTTTTTTAGACTTCAATCCTCTTGAATTCATATTTAATAACTTTTCAAAAGAAACAAATCAACTCATCGATACATCACTGTCATATCAAAAATCTTATACTTTACTTTATTCTTTTTATTCATTTTTTTTCTATATTTTGATCATCTATATTAATTTATTATTTTATATATTTATTTAATTTATTCTACGTGGCGCTAAAATTTCAAATTTTTTATTAATTTATTTTTAGTACAAACTTTAAAAATTTATATATATAATTAAAATTTTAAGATTTATTTTATTTTATCATGTATTATAGATAATATTATATATAGCAATATCAGTTAACAATTTTTTAAATATTTGAGAATTTATATCAATATTTTAATATTGTTTAGGGATAATATATAAAATTAAAATTTAGAAAAAATTCTATATCATACTTTGCATATACCTTAGACATAATAGGACGTTAGACGTCATGGGTAGGATTCTTTTCTCCATTTTTCATGCAGGATGATCAAACGAGGACATTCACGCACAAGGCACGGAAAAGGAGCAGAATCGAGAAGTCCCGGAAGGCTTAGAGAAAATGGAGGCCCGCTCATTTTGCTGAGCGGTCGTCCATTGGTGAAATTTATCCCGGAAATTTGATCAGAGAAAATGGACGGCCCGCCCATTTAATCGAGCGGTCGCTCGACGCCGAAATCACGGGAACATGCGGTCGCTCAAGAAACTAGGCGGTCGACCATACGCAATAAAGAACGAGCGGTCGCCCGGAACCAGAAAAATGGGCGACCCTGAAGACGAAAACGGGCGACCGTGAAGTAAAAGTGAGCGACCGCCCATTATTAAATCCGGCCCAAAAAGGAAAAAACCCGATTTTTGAGGAAAAACCTAGCTGCTACACTTTCATAAAAAAAGGGAGTTTGAGGAGAGAGAGGGGGGACTGGACCAACTTGAAGAAAAACACCTTGGAGAAGTGAAAAAAGAGATTTTGGAGACTTAGAAAACTTGGAGAAGAAGAAGACCACCATTGAAGACCATCTTGAGCTTCTCTTCTCTTTCTCTATGTTTCTTCATTTTGCTTTCTGTTTTAAAACCCTAGATATGGAGTAGTGACTTTGTTGTGGGTGAGAGATCCTCACTTTTGTATGGATACCTATGCTTAACCTATGATGTTTATGAGTTTTCTTCCATGGGTTTGATGTTTTGTGCTTAATGCTATCAACTTTGGCGAAATCTTAGTTGGTGTGATGTTAGAACACATTGATCATAGGGATATGGGGATGATGTTTGGAACCACACATCAAATGAGTGAGTTATTCACATTGGGAGATGGTTTAGCTTGCTTAGGGTTCATGATGGGGTACGTTAATGCATCTAGAGATCATTTAGATCATTGGAAAATGGGTGAATCGATTCTCTAGGTAGTGAGTTTAAGCTCGGGAGAGACAAACTCTAGATGAAGTGCTTGAAACCCCTATTTGGAAGATAAACCCGTAGATATTGTAGTATCATCAACCGTCCATGCAAATCTTGAGGGATCCCGAACCCACAACGCCTAGAATCATTGTTTGCAATCCCGTTAATTTTATTTGCGAAATTTCATTCCGATACCCATCACAAATCACATTTTTATTTGACCATCAATCTAACTTAGGGATAGACTAATACAACATAGTCCTCGTGTTCGACCCCGTTACTACAACTACCGTATACTTGCGGATAGTGGTACGAATCGGGTACTAAATATAAGACTCAGTGCGTGCGCATCAAGTTTTTGGCGCCATTGCCGGGGACTAGGCGTTTTCGTGTTAGTCTAGATTTTTGCTAGATCACATTGCTTGGATTTTTGCTTGGATTAATTTGAGTCATTATCGTTTCACAACACACTCGGTTCGTTTTGTCTCTTTGGTGTGCAGCTCCTCTAGTGCATGACAAGAAGTACCACCGGTAGAGATCAACGGTTTCACAGCACATTCAGTTCGTTTTGTCTCTTTGGTGTGCAGATCTTCCGGTGCATGACAAGAAGTACCACCGGTAGAGATCAACTCGTCTTCGATCCCGAAATAGAAAGAACACTGCGCTTCGCTCGGAGACAGCAAAGACATTGGGGAATGGCCGAAGAAATGCTGAGAGAGAACAACGCACGAAGAGAACAGCCCGATATGGCCGAAGAGTTGTTGAGAGGGGCCAATGCCCAAAGAGGTCCAGACCAAGCACCCCCTAGAACGCTTCGAACATACACAACACCGAAGCACACTCAGTTACTGTCATGCATCAGCCGGAGACCTCTAGAAGATTTTGAACTCCTACCGCAATGTATTCAAATGCTCAACAATATGAGTTTTCGGGGGAGACCAAATGAGGATCTAAATGCTTACCTTACGAACTTCAAGATGAACTGTAAGGCAATCAAGAAGGGACCGGGGATTACTCTTGACGACGTATTCCTTGAAACTTTCCCCTACTCGCTTACAGAGAGAGCTGGATGGCTCTACACTCTTGAGCCAAACTCTATCTCAACATGGGTGAGATGGAAGAGCAGTTCCTTATGCAATACTATTCTCCTACCAAGATTCAACATGCGAGGAATCAGATTAATGCTTTTGTGCAAGAGGATGGGGAGAATCTCCATGATGCATGGGAACGCTTCAAGGAATATCAAAGAATGTGCCATCACCATGGAATGGAAAGAGACTACCTTCTATCCATCTTTATCCATGGGTTGAAGGATGATACTCAGTCTTGGATTGATGCAGCGTGTGGAGGTGACATATATGACATCCCTTTCCAAGAGTTGGAAGCAACAATAGCAAAACTGGCCAAAGGACGTAGCAACACGTCCAATGAGTTCAGTAGGAGAAGCTCAGTGAAAGGAGATGTGGGTGAGAACGCAGCTCTTAAGGCGGTGCTAGCCGACCTTGCAGAGATAAAGGTCCATCTTGTGAATGCCAAACAAGTAGCTGTTGTGGAGGATCACAATGTAGCGCAAGTTCAACCGGGTATGTATATGATTGATCAAGAAGCGGAAGAGGCCAACTATGTCGGCCAAAACCAATACACTCATCCATCCAACCTATACAACCCGGGATTGAGAAATCATCCCAATTTCTCCTACAAGAACACGTCGAATGCGCTAAATCCTCAACCCGCTTTCCAACGGAACAACCAAGGGCCTCGGGGTTTTCAATCAAAGTATTAACAACAAGGCCAAGGGAGTCAAGGTTATCAAGGGAATTCCAACTATAGACAACAACAAGTGCAACCCAAGGATCAAGACCCGGACATCAAGGATATGCTATTTCAAATCCTCCAAGGTCAAAAATCACAAGGAGTATCCATTGGAAGCATTGAGAATGAGCAAGTTGCATTCAAGAAGCAATTGGAAGGAGTGCAAGCTCACTTGAAGATTTTGGACAATCAAGTGGCCCAAATTGCATCCTCCTCCTCATCAAGACAGCAAGGAATGCTTCCCGGGAAGAACGAAGTGAACCCCCGTGAGCATATCAATGCAGTCGAACTAAGGAGTGGAAAACAACTTCCGGAGATTACACCCCCGATGGTTGAGAAAGTAGCACCTCCGGGGTTGACGAGAGAGGAAAAGGGCAAGGCGGACATCCCTAAGGTGCAAGAACAGGAGAAAGAACCAGCCTACATCCCGCCTCCGCCTAAGGTGCCCCTGATACCTTTCCCTTCTCGTTTAAGGAAGTTTAATGAGGACAACCAGTTCGGGAATTTTGCGGAAATGTTAAAGAAGATGGAGATTACAATGCCCTTCCACGAGAAAATTCTCCAAATGCCCTCCTACGCAAAGTTTTTGAAAGATATTTTGACGAAGAAAAGGATTGTGGAGAAAGAAACAGTAGCTCTTAGTACCGAGATTAGTGCCGCAATCACGAAGCACGAACTTCTCCCGAAGATGTCTGATCCGGGGAGTTTCTCCATACCTTGCAAGTTGGGAAATATTGAGATAGATCGAGCCCTATGCGATCTTGGAACAAGCGTGAGCCTAATGCCCTTGTCAATCTACAAGAAGTTGAATATTGGTGAGCTAAAACCTACAAGAATGGCACTGCAATTAGCGGATCGATCAGTCAAGTACCCAGTAGGAATACTAGAGGATGTACCTTTGAAGATTAGTGGGTTCTATGTGCCGGTAGATTTCGTGGTTTTAGACATGAATGAAGATTCCAAGGTACCGATCATACTAGGCCGGCCATTTTTAAGTACAGCGGATGCCGTAGTGCACGTTCGAGCTGGTAGATTGACTATGAAAATTGGAGACGAGACAGTCGAATTTACCCTCGATCAGAATTTGAAGCAACTATCAACAAGTGATACGGTATGTTATGCGGATATACTCGAAGCAATGGCAGAGGAAGTGATTGGAGAATTCCGTGAAGTGGATCCGCTAGAAATCTCACTAATGGCCGCAGAAGTAGACGGGCATTAGATGATCAGGAAGAAGAAAAAGAAGTTTCTGCAGTATTTCGAGCGGCCCGCCCAGATTTTCGGGCGGACCGCCCGGAAGTGTTAGAAAAAAGAAGAGATCCAGGGAAAAACGGGCGATCGCCCGGGAAAGCAGGCGGCCCGCCCGCAATTTCTGAGCAAATTTCAAGTGGAATTTGAGGAAACGAGCGACCGCTCGAATTTCCAAGCGGTCCGCCGAAAAGTCTGAGCAAAATCGACTCAGTTTTGGACCAAACGAAAGACCGCTCGACGTATTGGGCGACCCGCCCATTTCTGCCTGAGAAGGAAGAATTGCAGTTTGAAGCCCTCTTCGCGACCACTCGAGCCATACCTGACGCGCCTCAAGTCCCGAGAGGAGACACACACATCGATTGGGATCCCAAACATGCCCCACAAGTGGAATTGAAATCCCTACCTCAAGGGTTAAGGTATGTTTTCCTCGGTGCAAATTCTACTTATCCCGTTATCGTTAACGATGCATTAGATGAGGATCAAGT
Source organism: Tarenaya hassleriana (assembly GCF_000463585.1). NCBI lineage: Eukaryota > Viridiplantae > Streptophyta > Magnoliopsida > Brassicales > Cleomaceae > Tarenaya > Tarenaya hassleriana. The sequence continues at coordinate 143,707 of NW_010965111.1, forward strand.
AGAAAAACTTACCAGGCTACTTAGGCAATATAGGGAAGTCCTAGGGTACACTCTAGGAGACATAAAGGGTCTTAGCCCTTCTCTTTGCATGCACCGCATACTGTTGGTTGTAATGCTCTAGGATGATCCATGATATGACATTTCACTTTGTATTGATTCATTGATTTATGAATGCATTATTTATCCGTTATACGATTAGCATGTTTGTTGTATTTCGGCATCCTTGGATCATTAGAGAATGATTCTAAATTCCCTAGTCAGTCATCATTGTGGGAACAATGTTGAATGAAGACTAGCATGAGGTGTGATCAACGC
>NW_010965111.1:145701-150565 GCF_000463585.1 Tarenaya hassleriana
GAAGCCCGAAAAATCTGTTCCGAATCTGATTTGTCCGCGGTCAGCCGGACCAAGAGTTGGTCAGCCGGACCAGCAGACAGATCAGATTCCGGACCGCGTGTTTGGTCAGGAGGACCAAAGTTCTCGCTGGTCAGCCCCGGACCAAAAGTTGGTACGGCGGACCAGGAGAGCACAACCCAGGTCCGAGACGAAAACCGGCGGACTGACCAAGGAAACTGACTGAGTTGGTCCGGAGCTGACCAAGTTTGGTCAGCCCCGGACCAAGCCCAGTTGGTCTGCGTTCCGCTTCCTCTGGTCAGCTCGGAGCTGAAAGGAACGGACCGAGTTGGTCCGGAGCTGACCAAGTTTGATCAGCCCCGGACCAAGCTCAGAATTTCCATGTGCTTGCCTGTGATGGGATTGACATGGTAGGACGTGTAATCGATGCCTCTCTCTTCCAATGCAAGTCTCACCCTTTGGCTGTCCAAAGAGTATGGATGATGATATAACTGCATGGCGTATCTTCTTGTCTGAATATACTCTCTTTAAGAAAGTTTTTCCCCCAAAGTGCGCCTAAAGATCCATACAAGGAAGAAAAAATAAATATAAACTCACATATTCAATAACACACCAAAGAATCTTGAACACCTTTATCACAGAACTGTCTAAACCAAGCAAGAGTAAGTCCATCAAAAGACCTTTACAGAACAAAAGCGACGAGCCCTAACTCTTAAATGTAGAAACTATACAACCATCACTATGCAACATTATACAATACTGCAGGAATAAACCCCAGATCAGCCCCCTCCAGTGAATTCCGGCATCATCAGTTCTAATATCAAGATTCTCTCTTTTAGCCACACAAGCAAAAGAAATCACCCAATAAGGCAAAACGGTCTTGTTCTAAACAGCCATCAAGCCAATGCTCGTAGCATCAAAGATCGACAACTCCACTTCGATTTTGCCTCAAGAATCAACAAAAGGGGAAAAAACATGTCGACCAGAAAGAAAGGTCCCTACCTAAATCGATCCACAGATACTCAGAAAATGACAATAAGTAATAGTAAATACAACGAAATGGCCATCGGGAACAAGGGGTTTAAACCAACAGATCCGAAGAAACAGATCAAAACAAACACAGTTAAAGAGCATAAGAACCGTACAAACCAATCGAGAATGCAAGGACCGAACCGAAGAAGCAAAACCCAGTTGCAGAAACTGAAACAAACAAGTTATGATCAAAGCCATTTCATTACCAAAGCCTCACCAAGACAACAGAGACAGAGTAGCTTTTCGACAGGTTGAATCAGAGACTGAATCAAAACAAGAGAAACCCTCGTGTTCTTTCCAGTTGGGTTTTTCTGGGAGAAGCGAATAATTGCCGAAAAATAGATTCCGAATTTTTTTTTTATTAGGGAAAAAAAATAAAGTGAAAAAAAAAATTGTTTTTTTCGGGAAAAAGACAATATTTAGACAGCTAACGAACTGAGTGCGGCTACAGCTCAGGATCCAATCCCTTATTAAGCTTACGTATGCATTGGTAATGTACTCGCTCTCTAAACTCGCCACGTGGCACGATTAAAGTCTATTACCCGTTTAGAAAGGCAAAATTAACTTAAAACACAGTAGATTCTAAACAAAATTAAATTAGGGATTATTTATTATTTGAATAAAAAATTTTATTTGTAAAATATATTAATAAAAGATTTCACAAATTATACTTTATGCAAATACCAAACTTACTGCTAACACATTCTTTTTATCTCGTTTCATATCATAAGGCATAAGGTGAACGAAAATTAACGAATGATGTCCGTATATACAAAAAAAAACTCATTAAATTAATAGTTATTCTTATATTAGCTAATATCTTACAAATTTCCGTAAATTAATATTTGTTTTCCCATTAACAGGCTTTCATGCAAATGAGATATACACGACATAGATTAATAAATTTTTATTTTATATTTTTATCATCCCTGAAATTTTGTGGAAATATTCTAAAGTTTATGTCCAAGATTTTGTGGAAATATAGCAATAATATATTTGTTTAAAATATATTAATATGAAATATGGTAATGGTAATATAGAAATATCCCTTTCGGGCCTAAAGGGCCGAAAAGGGTTTTGGAAATCAAAATGTTTTTATTGTTTCAAAACATGAAAAGGTGTAACCAAAGCTGCTTTTCTCTGAATAAATTAAGGCCCAGATTTAAATTTTAAAAAAAAAACGACGGTCCAGATGGTAACTATATCTTATATCAGAGGCCTGGGCCCAACCTGCATTTTTCATCATCCTAACATCTTCATTTTTATTTATATATATATATATAACAAAGATATAGAACAAACCATAATTATCATTACAAAAGTTCTGATAATCAATAAAAAAAATTATCCACAAAATTCATATGTATTGAGAATGCATATCTTGAATTTCGGTTCCGTTTCCATTGCATTTTTTTTGTTTGGTTGGATTTTATTAATTTTTTGAAAGACCATATATATTGGATTTTAGGATGGATTTCATTTGGATCGATATGAAAATTTTTAATTTAAATATCACAAAAAAATCATTATAATTTTCTTCAAAATTATTATGTGGGAGACAATCGATTTCTGTTCTGATATTAAGAAAATTATTTATTTGTTTATAAATATATATGTGATTCAAATGTGACAGTTAACTAGCTAAAACATAATACATGCCCCACTCGCCTCCACTCGCCTCCACATAATACATGCCCCATCTCACTCATTCATGATATATTTTTTAATAAATTTTAACAATAAAAAAATAAACGATGTGGGAGGAAAAGATTAATTTACATGTATAAAAGACACCTTTTATACTAACCTAAATTATATTTAGAACTTAGTGTATAATAACGATCGTACACATTAATTCGTCGATTAAAAATCCATAATTTATGCATGGCCTATATGGCTATATATAGATCGTGTAGCATTGTATTAATTATATTAATTATTAATCTATATAGACTTAATTCAATGAGAAATTCACAGTCAATAAAAGAAGTAGTAATGCCATAGATTTATAGCATGTGATATGTATAGTTTTCCTTTCTTTAAATGATATCGAACATTTATGGTTGCTATGAAATTCAAATTCGTATTTTATAAATTAAAATATAAATACATAAATTCGGAAAATAATGACGGTTTTATTTGATAATGAGCATATAATAGCTCCTGAAATGAAACTAGTTTAATAATTTTATATCGCAACTAAACATTATGTTTTCAAATACATTAAATCTCAACAACACAACAGTAATAATAATAAATAACAGATATATAATTGAAAATAAAGTATTGTATTATAAACGGGTTTGCTCGGTCCAATCCAATTTGATTCTGTCTCGGTAAGAGTATATTTTAACTCAATCCAACATGATTTATTTTTTAACGACCCAAAAATTGTTTGGTCCGATCCAACTCACCTTAGCTCACGAATCAAATGAGTCAATTCACGAGTCAAATTAATAATTAAAAAAATAAAATTTAAATGTTAAAAAATATTTAAGAATATAATAAAAATAAAAAATTTAAAAACATAAACAAAACAAACTAAATATTTATTAAAAACATAATTTTTATATAAAATATTTAACAATATATATAAAAAATATTAAAAAAATTTTAAAAAAAAATTTGGTTCGCGAACGAGTTCGTGAGCTCACCGAACTGGCTCGTCACGAATCCGACTCGTGACGAAGTAGTTCATTCGACCCATTTTTTTCGTACTCAAATATTATGAGATCGGTTCGGAAAAATATAAAACGACTAACGAGTCAGTCCACATGGTAAATCCATTTTACAACCCTAATGATGTGTTAATGGGCGTTTGTCTTTATATTTATATAACAATAAAAAAATTTATTGAGGGCGAATATTTTAAAACTGAATTATATAACATGTCATATTGATAAAAGTATCCTACTTGGATAATATATTATTACGTGAAAGGTCGTTAGGTTAGCTTTTCACGTTTCGGCTCCAGAAAATCATGCAAAAATAATGGGATAGGGATTCGGATTCAATGTTTTAATTATACAACATAATTCATGTAGGGTTAATTAAAATAATAAAATAAGATTATATTAAAATAAAATTGAATTTAAAATCAAGGAGAGATTAATTGCGAGATCTAAGATTAAGTGCCGTTGTCGTGGAATGAGAACACCCACCAACTCAGGAACTAAGTTTCCTTTTCTTTTAGTTAATGTTTTTGTCCTCACGGTTTTGTCGCTTCTGTGCTAAATCCGTTTTTTTTAGCCCGAATTATTGTAAATTAAAAAAAATTATTTTTATTGAAAATATTTTTATTAAAATAACATTTGAATTTATTTTATTTAAATTTATATCCAGATATTTATATTTAAAATAAAAATTAAAATGTACAGTATCGCAGAATTCGGTTACATTAAGTCCCTGAAAATGAGAATGGAATGGGTTGTAAAAAATGTTATATTTATTCGTCACTTGACGTTAAGCCAATTATATTATTTTTAAAATGTTTGGAATTAAAATATACCATACTAATCACCCCATAAGTATGTTAAATCAAATATCACTTAAAAAATTCACTACAACTTAATAATATATTGTAATTGTTGTTTTCATTTGTTTTAAAACGTCAAATGTCATTAGAGAATGATTCTAAATTCCCTAGTCAGTCATCATTGTGGGAACAATGTTGAATGAAGACTAGCATGAGGTGTGATCAACGCGTAGGATATAGATCACAATCATGGGTACTCGTTATGAACGAGTGACTAGATGACCAGCATGAGATTGTCACATGGACAGAGTCATGACTTGAATCTCATACAGCGGTTCGTTTATGGATCCTCATAAATGA
>NW_010965111.1:151052-158862 GCF_000463585.1 Tarenaya hassleriana
GAAGGGTGGCTCAAATCATGCCCTTGTTCAACTTATGATATTGTGAGACAAAGGATCAGAATTCGAGCTGTTAATGCCTTGGTTAGATCACCTCTAACTCAATTCAAAATGGGTGGTCATGGCGTCTTGCTAGAGGCTAACCATGACTTGTGGTTTGGGAAAGGTTCCTAAAGTCACTACCACTTAGAATGGGCCTACAGGGTCACACACCAATAGGGATGGACTTATACGTGAAGAATACGAAGAATGGAAACGAGACTTGACCGAAACGAGCATGAAAAAGGAGTTTTCAGTGTGTTGGTCCGGAGCTGACCAAGTTTGGTCAGCCCCGGACCAAGTCTGGTCAGATCAGGCAGTCCGGAACCTCAGTCTGAGGTCACCTGTCCAGGTCTGGTCCGGCTGACCAAGAGTTGGTCAGCCCCGGACCAGACGCTGGAAACAGGCGGACCAAGGACGCTGGAACGGCGGACCGGAAAGGAACCAAGAGGTTTGGTCCAGAGCTGACCAAAAGTTGGTCAGCCGGACCAAACCTCCAGGTCAGACGGCGCGAACTTCGGACTAAGCCTGGTCCGCCGGACCAAGCTCCTGGTCCGGCGGACCGGGATCCGGAATATTTCCAAAATTCGTTTTAGGGTTTTCTAATCTTATTTAAGTTTGGGATTTTCGTCCAAACAAAAGAGAGAGCCGACCTAAAACTCAGAAAAACACCCTAAAACCCTAGAGAAGCTGTTCTCTTGGATTTCTATTGTCCCGGGATTGGATCTCGTCTCTTGAGTTACCCTTTTCTTCACTAATCCTAGCAGATTCGTTCCAAATCGTTTGGAATCCTTCCCGTCGGTGTGGATACGTGTAGAGGAGCTGTACTTTCGGCTCTTGGTGATTTAGAACAGGCCCCGGATCGAAACAAACTTCAAGTCTCATCGAGAACGAGGTAAGTAACGATTTTCTCGGTGATATACACGATCTTTCGGGTTCTGCGAGTTTGGTTGCGTGTGACGTTTGACTAGGTTTAGATTTTTCTTCCGCTGCATGAAACCTAGTAAACCAAACCCTAGATCGATATGATCGCATGCTAGGAACCCGTAGATAACCCAACACATACATTTAGAGGATGATACCAAATCGTCAATCGAACATCAACGTAGGCTAAACCCGAACATGAAAGAAGTAGTAAAGAAAGAGATTTTGAAATTGTTAGATGCGGATATTATTTACCCGATTTCGGATAGCTCTTGGGTTAGCCCGGTACAAGTTGTACCCAAAAAGGGAGGTATCACGGTCGTTCCTAATGAGAACAATGAACTCATACCAACAAGGACAATTACGTGATGGAGAATGTGCATTGACTATCGCAAGCTAAACACAAACACTCGTAAAGACCACTTTCCTTTACCATTCATTGATCAAATGTTAGAAAGACTCGCATTGTATTCATATTTTTGCTTTCTCGATGGCTATTCCGGTTTTTTCCAAATTCCAATTCATCCTAGCGATCAAGAAAAGACAACATTCACATGCCCCTATGGTACATTTGCATATAGACGCATGCCATTCGGATTATGCAATGCACCGACCACATTTCAAAGATGCATGATGGCTATTTTTTCTGATGTGATTGAAGATATCATGGAGGTGTTCATGGACGATTTTTCGGTCCATGGACCCTCCTTTGATGTGTGTCTAACCAATCTTCATCGAGTGTTAGACAGGTGCAGCAAGGCGAACTTGGTTTTAAATTTGGAAAAATGCCACTTTATGGTGCAAAAGGGCATCGTGCTTGGTCATAGGATTTCAGATAAAGGGATTGAGGTTGATAGAGCAAAGGTCGGAGTTATTGAGAAGCTTCCTCCTCCGACAAATGTGAAAGGAATACGAAGTTTGCTCGGACATGCGGGGTTTTACAGGCGTTTCATAAAAGATTTCTCGAAGATTTCAAGACCCCTAAACGCTCTTTTGGGAAAAGACGTGTCATTTGAGTTTGACAAGGAGTGTCATCAAGCCTTTGAAACACTCAAAAAGGCGTTGGTGACACCTCCAATCATCCAACCCTCGGATTGGGATCTTCCCTTTGAACTCATGTGTGATGCTAGTGATTATGCAGTGGGCGCGGTCTTGGGACAGAAAAAAGATGGCAAACATCATGCGATTTACTACGTTAGTAAGACACTAGATGACGCCCAAATGAATTACTCAACTACGGAGAAGGAGCTCCTGGCGGTAGTATTTGCGTTTGAGAAATTCTGATCCTATTTGGTTGGATCAAAAGTCATTGTTTATACAGATCACGCAGCCTTGCGATATCTACTCACAAAGAAAGATGCCAAGCCACGGTTGATTAGATGGATATTGCTTCTACAAGAGTTTGATTTGGAAATTCGAGATCGCAAGGGGACGGAGAATACAGTGGCCGATCATTTGTCAAGACTAGAAGTACCCAATGAGATGTCGATCAATGATTCACTACGAGAGGAACAAATTTTAGCATTAGAGGTTAGTTCCGATGTCCCTTGGTATGCGGATTTTGTCAATTATTTGGTAGCCAAGGTGATTCCACCGGAGTTGAGCTATAATGGAAAGAAAAAGTTCCTCCACGATGTTCGGGATTACTTTTGGGACGAACCATTTCTCTTCAAACGGGGAAAAGATGGATTATTTAGAAGATGCATCCCCAAAGAGGAAGTGCAGCAAGTGATCCATCATTGTCAGGCATCGGATTATGCGGGTCATTTTGCTTCGCCCAAGACATCCGTGAAGGTTTTGCAAGCGGGTTTTTATTGGCCGACTCTCTTTAAGGATGTCCACCGTTTTGTGAGCTCTTGCGATGTTTGCCAAAGAACATGGAATATTTCGCGTCGGAATGAGATGCCACAAAACTATATCTTAGAAGTGGAACCGTTCGATGTGTGGGGAATCGACTTCATGGGATCATTTCCATCATCATGCGGTAACCTATACATCCTTGTGGCTGTAGATTATGTGACGAAATGGGTGGAAGTACTTGCTAGCCCGAAGAATGATTCAAGCACTGTTTCACGGATGTTCAAAAGAGTCATATTTCCTCGGTTTGGAGTCCCGAGAGTGTTGATAAGTGATGGGGGAGCACACTTCGTTAATAGAGTGATTCAGGGCATATTGACTAAATATGGTGTTCACCATAGAGTAGCCACTCCCTACCACCCCCAAACGAGTGGCCAAGTGGAGGTCTCCAACAGGGAGATAAAACAAATCTTGGAGAAAACAGTGGCCAAGTCAAGGAAAGACTGGGCTTTGAAACTTGAAGATGCAGTTTGGGCATATCGGACAGCATTTAAGACACCGATCGGGATGACTCCATTTCAACTCGTGTACGGAAAAGCCTGCCACCTTTCGGTCGAGTTAGAGCATAAGAAATATTGGGCGAGTAAGGCGTTGAACTACGATTGGAAAACCGCAGCAGAAAAACGAGTGCTAGAGCTCCACCACTTGGAGGAAATTCGCTTGGACGCGTACGAGAACGCACGAATCTACAAGGAGCGGGCCAAGAAGTGGCATAATCGCCACATCCTCCACCGAAACTTCCAACAAGGTGACCTCGTGCTTTTATTTAATTCCCGACTAAAACTTTTTCCAGGAAAGCTGAAATCGAGATGGTCGGGACCGTTCACCATAAAGCATGTCACCTCACATGGAGCGGTAGAACTCGACAACGAGAAGGGCGGGTCATTCATGGTCAACGCCCAAAGGATCAAACCGTACAACCCGGGGAAAGCTAAGCCGGGAGGAGGTACCTCTGTACTCTCCTTTTCTTTGATCAACTGAATGCCACATCGGTCTAGCTATGACCTTAACTAGCAACCCCAGTTGATCCCGGGATGTAAATTCTTCGAACCTCGTCATTTTCTTCTTTTCTTCTTTTATTCACCATGGAAAGGCTCCAAATTCTCCCAATCAATCCAATCAAACAAGTCCTTTCGTTGAGGGGGGAACGGGGGACGAAAAATTTAACGTGCGCCGGATCACAGAGAAAATGAGCGGCCCGCCCGGTAAACCAGGCGACCGCCCATTCAGCAAGCGACCGCTCGAACAATCAAGCGATCGCCCGCATCTTTTCGAAAAAAATATAATAATAAATATCGAGCGATCGTCCGAGAAACTGAGCGACCGCTCGGTCACGAAATCGATTTTTAACTCGATTTCGGGAGAGAGAGCCGTCACTTCACGCAAAAATACAAGGCTCTCTCCCCTTCTCTCTCGCCGGCGACCGATTCCCCCAGCCACCGTGACCAAGTCCGCCATTTCGAAGCCTCACCGCGCCACCATCGTTCCGGAACCACCGCGTTCAAACCCCACGCGAATCTACACTCTCCGAAAACCCTAACCGGTAATTCCCTCCTTCAAAAATCGTGACATTAGGGTATTTTGGTTAAAGATAGGTCGAAAGTCTTGATGGGTATAGCTGCTAGGGTTGATTTCGATCGATTTCGACCGAAAAATCCCGATTTCCGGTCGAAAAATCGACTTTCCGAACCAGTGGGCGGTCGCTCGTTTTTTTCGAGCGACCGCCTGATTTGTCCGCGGTCGCTTGAGCGCCCGCCCGAAAGACGAGCGACCGCCTGTGAAAACAGGCGGTCCGCTCGTTTTCTCTGAAACCCAAAAAACCGTTCTATTTTTCTCGCTCTAACCCCACTGCCCCGATCCATATCGACTATACCTTTGCAGATGGCACCAAAAAGAGCCCGCACAAGCGACGTCGCTTCATCCTCACAGGAAGCCGAGTTCTCTCAAAGGAGAGAGATGAGACCGGACACAATCATCGAGATATTGGAGACGAAGCAGAATCTCCTCGTCGAAGGACCACCAAAGCTGGTAAAGATCGGTCGACACGATGAAGCATACGAGCGGGCGAAGCACCTATCAAAGTTGAAACAACGCCCAACCAAAGCTATGTGCGAGCGCACGATTCGAGGATTGGGTATTCAAGCGAACGTCGAATACATATTCGACAAGCTCGGCTGGGGAGCACTGAGCAGGAGCGTCGAGCCCTCATTCAAAAGCGTAACCCGCAAATTCTTGGCCACCTACTCATGCTACTTCCCATCCGACAGCACGATCGACGAAGCATATATGGAGTTCCGCTTGAACAAGAAATGGGTGTGACTAAGCATGGCGCAATTTGCAGACATCTTGGAGGTCCAAAGGGGAACGCACTCCCTACTATCGACGATCTCCGCATATGTCCTCCAAGATTTTTGGAAGAAGATAGCAGTCCATCGGTACTCAAGCTCAGCGGGGAAGATCTCATGGGTACAGCATCCGGCAATCCGATACGCGCATTCGGTCATGGCCAACTTCATCTTTACACGAGACGAACCCGGTAAGATCCACAAAATCGAGCTGGGTTACCTCTACCAAGCATTGCGGGAGTTTCATGATGGTCCATCTCTCGACATGTATGTCCGTGCCCAATGGAGCAACATGGACTTAACTTCACGGGTAGCCATGCATCTCCACACGTTGGCCTCCACCAAGGCCAACGAGACGTGCATTTGCGTGGGTGGTATGGTCACAAAGATAGCACAGCGGGTCGACACGGGAATAGTATTCTACCAAGCTGATATGGTCGATGATCACATCCTCCTGGACATGGACGCCCTCCGACTCCGAGGGCACAATCAGCGAAGGGGATGGCAGTGGATCTTCAAGGGCGATGACGGGATGACACAAAGCCTTGTGCTCCCGTGCGAGCAGATCGAGACGTTCACACCCGATACCCTGCGGCTGGACTTTCTCGACATTGTCCCAGACCGATTGAGAATCGGGAGAGGAAGAGCGACTGACCCCTCGACATCGGGAGTTGAGGGTCAATCGAGCTCCACCCCCGACCCTCGGCTTGACCTCATCTTGCAGAAGCTAGAAAGCTTCGACACTCGACTCACGACCATCGAGGGATTCGGCCCCCGACTCACCTCCCTCGAGGAATCCATAGAAGATTAGATGGGCACTTTGGAAGCCACGCTCACAACATCGATAGAGAGTGCCCAACGAGAGATAATGCGAGCGTGTGAGAAGATGATGGGTAACGACGACTCCGATGCGGGAGAATCAGAGGAGTCCGAGGAAGAAGGCTCTTCTGCATCCGGGGCCAGCAAGGGGAGCAAGAGGACGACCCCTTGATTCGATCATCGTTAGGATAGAACGTTTAACATTTCCCGTAGAACGATGTTTCATGTGTTTAAAACTCTTGTCTCGTGCTGCTCTTTTTGGATTGTCGGTATTATTATATGATGTTTTGACGTGCTTAAATGTTGATAATCTTATCGGACTTCATGTTTATGCAGCATTTCCTCAAAATCGGGTCAGAAAAAAATTTTGACAGAAAAAATGGGCGGATCGCTCGGTTTTTCGAGCGGTCGCCCACTTGCGGATGAAAAACGAGCGGTCGCTCGCCTCTTCAGGCAGATCGCCCGTCCCGTTTTGAGCGACCGCCCGAGCGGTCGCTCGCCTCTTCAGGCGGACCGCCCGTCCCGTTTTGAGCGACCGCCCGAGCGGTCGCCTGGAATCAATCGTTTCAATTCACGAAAACGAGCGACCGCCCGGAAAAGCAGGCGGCCCGCCCGTTTTCTCTGACGAATTCTTGATATTTTTCAGTTGATTCAGATGGATTCCAGAAGTCGTTGGGGCAAAGCGCGCAAATACATTTCGGACAGAATCCCCATCCTCCATGACTTCAAGCCGCAAGGAATGCCTTTTTCAAGTCTTGTAGATATGGCTCCCATCAACGCCGATGCACCTTTTGTGGAACCAACTCCATTCCAACCCCAATCCGATGAGGAAACACTCGACCTACATCGAGTTCAGAACAGAGGAATCAGAGCTTCAAAGTTTGTGCATCACAGCATTCTACCAAGGCAACTCTACGAGAGAATCAGGGATATTTTTCAACTCACGAGCTGGGATCGCCTCTTCCAAGCCAACCCCCGGACTTACCGAAGACTGACAACAGAATTTGCTTGCACCTTCAAATGCTTCATCCCGACTAATGGTAACCCTCGGGAAGGTTACTTTGGCTTCAGACTTGAAGGGCGGCAATTCTATCTCCGGGTGGAACAACTTGCAGAAATTCTAGGCGTCGAGATGAGCACCAACGCAGCGATTCCGAAGATCACAGTCACCAAAGCCCGAACTTTCTGGATGAAAATCGCAGCGGGCACCTTCCGCCCATGGGAACTCGAAGCCCTCATGATCCGAAACCCCGCGATTCACTATCTCCAGCAGTTCATGGCCTGCGCGTTACTCGCACGACAAGATCCACAAGTCATCTCGATCACCGAACTCAACCTCCTCATGGGCCCCTCCACTTCGTGATGCATAACCAGCCTGAAGTCGCCGACATAGCCTCAAGGGTCATCCTCCATATGCATTTGGTACTCTCTTCACGTCGCTTCATCCTCACAGGAAGCCGAGTTCTCTCAAAGGAGAGAGATGAGACCGGACACAATCATCGAGATATTGGAGACGAAGCAGAATCTCCTCGTCGAAGGACCACCAAAGCTGGTAAAGATCGGTCGACACGATGAAGCATACGAGCGGGCGAAGCACCTATCAAAGTTGAAACAACGCCCAACCATCGATCATTCAACATGGCTTACTTTGTACTACCTCATCTCACCCAAGAAGGCATCCAATTCGAAGTCGAGACGGATATTGGCACGGACTCCGACCAAGGATACTCATCTCATGGGTCCTGCTAAAGGCCCGCTCGGTCCTCCCTCTTCACCCTCACCCCTTTGCATTCATTTCGGCTAACATCGCATTGCACTGTAGTTCCCCC
>NW_010965111.1:159261-168623 GCF_000463585.1 Tarenaya hassleriana
CTACACATCATGCATCAATTGCACTTAGAATCATGCATTCCATATTCATCGAAAAAAAAAGTCTTGCATTTTGTACATACTTGCATAAATCACCACTAATAGGTTACATATGTGCATATAGATCTAGGACCACACACATACATTTGCATAAGTTTTTCCTCTCGAAAATTTGGCCAGATAACAATGTGGGGGTATAGAGTGAGGATTGGTTTGGTAAGGTTCTAGGAGCTAAGTTTAGATTTATCTAAAGAGTTGAATGGATTGTCGGGTGAGGTAGAAATAGCTGATCCAACCCTTGAGCGAATGGATGTTACGTGGGATGATTTTGTCTCCTAAAGTCTAGATGGAGTAGAGGTTACGAACCAAGCACGAAACGTCTCCCTAAGAACCACCCTTTGATCTCTAAGTTATGAAGCCTATAGAAAGCAACAAGCCCTAGAAAATACGATGCATCCCAACACTCCTCTGTCATCATCTCGTCAATGAAAATCATTCGGAGACATGAGTGCATCGAAAATGAGGGCACGGGTCTAAGTTGTGGGACAAGAAAAAAAAGAAAAGTGACGCTTGTCAAATTCCAACGTCCTAGAAGCCCGGGATTGCACGAAAAGAAAAAGAAAGAAAAAGAAAAAGAATGCAAAAACAAGAATAAAAAGGAAAGAGGTAGGGCGAAGAAAAATAGTGAAAGTATGGGCCAAGTAATTTTTAGAGACCTCGATTGGGATGTGTTTAGGAAACATGCTCGGCAAGTAAGAGATACTCCATTGTAGGTTGCGGGAAACAATAGAAATCACATTGATAAACTTTCGTTTGAATGTTGGAGAAGATAGAGTACACCAAACCCGATTTCATTCACAGCGACTCTAACCCGTACCACTAATCCACTTCAAACCCCATTTGTTTTCTGATTATATTTTATCACCCCTGGACTTACTCGAGGACGAGCAAACCTCAAGTCTGGGGGATTTGATCACACGGGATTTTCACCGGTTTTTCTAACGTCTTACATCATACTTTGCACATACCTTAGGCATAATAGGACGTTAGACGGTCATGGTATGATTCTTTTCTCCATTTTTTCATGCAGGATGATCAAACGAGGACATTCACGCACAAGGTACGGAAAAGGAGCAGAATCGAGAAGTCCCGGAAGGCTCAGAGAAAATGGGCGGCCCACTCATTTTGCCGAGCGGTCGTCCATTGGCGAAATTTATCCCGGAAATTTGATCAGAGAAAATGGGCGGCCCGCCTATTTAATCGAGCGGTCGTTCGACGCCGAAATCACGGGAACAGGCGGTCGCTCAAGAAACCAGGCGGTCGACCGTACGCAATGAAGAACGAGCGGTCGCTCGAACAAACGAGCGGTCACCCGGAACCAGAAAAACGGGCGACCCTGAAGACGAAAACGGGCGACCCTGAAGAAAAAGTGAGCGACCGCCCGTTATTAAATATGGCCCAAAAAGGAAAAAGCCCGATTTTTGAGGAAAAACCTAGCTGCTACACTTTCATAAAAAAGGGAGTTTGAGGAGAGAGAGGGGGGACTGGACCAACTTGAAGAAAAACACCTTGGAGAAGTGAAAAAAGAGATTTTGGAGACCTAGGAAACTTGGAGAAGAAAAAGACCACCATTGAAGACCATCTTGAGCTTCTCTTCTCTTTCTCTATGTTTTTTCATTTTGCTTTCTGTTTTAAAACCCTAGATATGGAGTACTGACTTTGTTGTGGGTGAGGGATCCCCACTTTTGTATGGATACCTATGCTTAACCTATGATGTTTATGAGTTTTCTTCCATGGGTTTGATGTTTTGTGCTTAATGCTATCAACTTTGGCGAAATCTTAGTTGGTGTGATGTTAGAACACATTGATCATAGGGATATGGGGATGATGTTTGGAACCAAACATCAAATGAGTGAGTTATTCACATTGGGAGATGGTTAAGCTTGCTTAGGGTTCATGATGGGGTACATTAATGCATCTAGAGATCATTTAGATCATTGGAAAATGGGTAAATCGATTCTCTAGGTAGTGAGTTTAAGCTCGGAAGAGACAAACTCTAGATGAAGTGCTTGAAACCCCTATTTGGAAGATAAACCCGTAGATATTGTAGTATCATCAACCGTCCATGCAAGTCATGAGAGATCCCGAATCCACAACGCCTAGAAATTTCATTCCGATATCCATCACAAATTACATTTTTATTTGACCATCAATATAGCTTAGGGATAGACTAATACAACCTAGTCCTCGTGTTCGACCCCGTTACTACCACTACCGTATACTTGCGGATAGTGGTACGAATCGGGTACTAAATATAAGACTCGGTGCGTGCGCATCAACCTCAACTTTATAAAATATGCCAAATAAATATTTAAACTTTTAATTTTATCTAATTGATACTTTAAATATTTAAATATTTCAAATTGATATATCAAATATTGAAATGTTCCAAATAGATATCTTAACTCATGAAATCGATAGTAGTACTTAACCTCGAATATGACGACGAAATATAAATTAAATGTTAATTTTCAACATAAAAAAACAAAACTCACAAAATCGATAACAATTAGATGTTAATTAGATGTTAATTCTAAAATAAAAATGATTTGAGGTTATAATTTGTTCTCGATTTTATGAGTTTGAGATATCTATTTGGAGCATTTTAATATTTAATGTATTAATTTGGATTATTTTAATATTTAAGATATCAATTAGATAACATTAAAGTTTAGATATTTATTTGACATATTTTATAATGTTGAGATATATTTATATGAGATTGTTTTCTAAAATTTATTATTTTTATTATAAAATAATTAAATTCTGTTTGATCGCAGTAAACGCGGGATGTTGAAAATGAGTAGTTAAAATGATTGATGACGACTAGGGAGCGAGTGCGTTGACGGCCATCTTGAGACCAGCTGCGCAATCTTCGGGATAATATGCTCCGATGAAATAGTTGTCACCGAACACGAGTTGGATTTTGTCGTGACCCGATTCGTATAATGTCGCTCCCTCGTTCGGTATACATGTCTCGTACGCCGTTTGGTTCACTACGTATACGTTGCTTCTCTGATAGTCGTAGTTGAACACTGCAAACCCGCATTCATACGGATTACATTCGTGTAATGTATAAATGTACGTATAAATATATATCTTTACAATTCTATTCGTATAACAAATATTGATTTCAGTATATTTCCATTTATAAATATAAAACAAATAATTTCAATATAAATTTATTTATGAGACTACTGTCTTTCCATTTACGTACCCAATGGAATAATTTTCTAGTTTCATTCCTCTACATAAGGAATCTTTCGAAAATTTCAAATACGGTTTACTGTTGGATTAACATGACTTTATGTATAAAGATCTATATCATGAAACCCTAAATAGAACAATTAGATTCTACATACATATGCACATACACATACATACAGGGTAGACGTACCAAGAATATCGCCGGCGTAAAACGTCTTGCCTTCAGTCCAAGTGTACATGGGATTAATCATGTCCCATCCGTCCTCGTCACCGACAATGATTGTATGTTGGGGCCGAGCCTGAGCCATTCGGCTGACCAACGATGTCATCACCATGACCAATAACACTGTCATGGCCGCAATCCCAACCTGTCTCTGTCGTTGTCCGACCATTTTCTCTTCCCGCTCTTTAAATTCTAATGACAACTTAGTGTATGTGAGATGGTAATGATGATGGATTGTTTGATCGAGTGTCTTTTAAGATGTTTTTATACTCTTTTATGGTAGGGGTGTCGGTTTCGGGTTGGTAACAAAATTCAATGTATAATACATAATCATATCTAAATTCAATTAAATATAGAAATTAATAATGGTAAAATCTAATTTTTTTAGAAAATAAATATTTTTAAGAATGATATTGAAATCCGAGCAAAACCCAAAAAGGAAAAAGAGTACTTTATCTAACTACTACTACTATTATTATCTAAGTTTATATTCTACCATAAAGAGATTAATTTTAATTTAATTTAAAATTTAGGCGATATACTTCTATAATTAGGTGATCCGTGCAATCTATATATTCTATATATTTCAGGATTTTTTTTTAAAAGATTTGCACAAATATACCTTTTTTGGAGAAATTGGCCACATATGCAATTTTTTTTACCAACTTTGCAAATTATTCATTTTGATGGTAAATTTCCTAAAATACTCTTAGTTTATTAATAAAATGATAGTTGGCAAAATGTACCCATACAAAAACGAAATTTGTAAAATATCTTACACAAAAACACCTTTTACATACAATATTTTTTTTCTAAATATCCAAAATATCCTTCACGTTATTTCTCTGCGATTATGTGATAATTTATCTTTTAGAAATTGATACGTATTGATATTTGCACTTCTATTTTTTCCAACATTTTCTCTATCTCCTCTATTTTTTATAATTTATCTCATCTATTCAAATACTCTTCTGGTTGATTTCTTTTCTATGATATTTTGATCATTTTCTTTTATACACACAATGTGTTTGATGAAATGTCTGTAATAGAAAACTGTGTCAGATGACCTGCGGTCTGTGGTAGATGATCTGCGGTCTACGAATGTCTACGACAGATGACCTACGGTCTGCGGCAGATGACCTACGGTTTACGGCAGATGACCTGCGATAGATGACCCGTAATCTGCGACAGATGACTTACGATCTGTAGCAGATCACCTGCGGCCTGCGGCATGTCAACTGCAGTCTGCAGCAGATGACCAGTGGCAGATGACCTACGATTTGCGGTAGGTCACCTGTGGTCTACGGCAGGTCACCTGCAGCCTACAGCAGGTCACCTGTGGCAGATGACCTGAGGTCGGCAGGTGGCAGGTGACCTGAGGTCGGCAGGTGACCTTGAAGGAAAACGAGGAGCCTAACGTTCTAATCGTAGCTACGATTTATGTCTAGGTTTACATGTAGCAGAACAATTACATACAATAACTGCATGAATTTAAACCTAAACTAACCAGATTATCCTAATACATGCGGTAAAATGTACCTTAAAACGTAGAATCAAAGAGTGGAAGATGTCATAGAGATGAAGGAAAAGCGTGCAAAGAAGAACGTCTCTATCAGTATCTATACGTCGGGTCTGTATGCTAGTACCCTCAGGATTCGTCAGTTTAGGCAATACAAAGTTTTCGTATTCCAACTCAGAATATTTTCTTTTGTCGGGTTTTATGTTTCTGTTGGTTTCTAATGATTTATGAACTGACATCTGATGTCAATTTATAGAAATATCAAAGCAAATAAAGAGTCAAGTTCGTTTAATATGTTTCAGAATACAAAGAGACACGAAATGAATCTCGTATTTTAAAAACACCGAGACTAATCTCGTGAATATAAACCGATAAAATAACCGAGTAATAAATAGGGCCAGAAAAATATACCCGAGCCTATAACCGATAATATCAAATATATAAATCCGGTATAACCCTATGTGTGTGACCCGATAGGCCCCGTTTGACGTGATCGTAACAATAAAATCCTATTTTACCGTACACGTTGATAGTGGCCTCTAGCAAGACATATCAACTACATACATTAAACCGAGTTATCATCTCGATTGTGCCTACAATATCATCAAACTAATATCCCTTTGTCTCGCGATATATACCAGTCGAACGTAAGGCATGGTGCCAATCAACCTTAACCAATTCGACCGCTTTCTCATCCATTAATCATCTGTTAATATAGATGTCCGACATCTATGGCTTGGCCAAACACTTTACAACATGATTAACCACCGAGTGGCCAGCGATATCTATCCCGTAATCAGGAGAAATAAATTACCATCTTGATACATTACGACCCACGACGTAATTCGTTGCGCATTTGAACATAGCCTTTATAACCACCGTGTTAAGGCGACGTTTGACTATGTCAAGACACAAAACTAATTATGGGAAATACCAATAGCTATCTCATGTCAAAGGACAAAACTGAAATATTATAATGATGTCGGTTTTGATTCATGACCATGAAGCGACCATCATGTGGGTTAGCTAGTCACACATTCCAAACGTGTACCTGTGATTGTAGTATGTATCCAATACGTCATGCGTACACGTCACACTAGTCTTCCTTTATTATCGTTTCCACGATAATAACTGACCAGGACATCTAGTATTATTCCAAATAATATGAGGATAATGTTTATTATTAATGAACATGCAAATATAATAATAAATGAATAATCATATTATTCCATGTTCATCTACATATGAGCATAAACACAACAAACCTACGGCCTGTGGCAGGACACTACGAATATAATGCAAATATGACCATAGAATTAACGTTAACGACAACCGTGATTTCACTATGAAAATAATGGAAATACGACTATATAATTAATGTTAACTACGATCGTGATTTCACTACGAACATAATGCAAATACGACCATATAATTAACGTTAATTATGACCGTGATTTCACTACGAATATAATACAAATATGACTATATAATTAACGTTAACTACGACCGTGATTTTACTACGAACATAATGCAAATACGACCATATAATTAAAGTTTATGAACATTATTTCACTACGAACATAATGCAAACACGATCAAATAACTACGACTGTGATGATACTATGAACATAATGCAAATACGACTAGATAATTAAGAATAACTACAACCGTGATTACATTACGAACATACTACAAACGTGACCAGATAATTAACGATAACTATGACCATGTCCGTTTACCTGTTCTCTCGATCCTTTTGCAAGTTGGATCAGATTTTCTCAACTCTATCTCTCTGCAATTATGTGATAATCTATCTTTCAGAAATCAATGCGTTTTGAGATTTCTTCTTCTGTTTTCTCCAACATTTTCTCTATCTCCTCTATTTCTTACAGTTTATCTCTTCTACTCAAATACTCTTCTGGCTGATTTCTTTTTCTGTGGTATTCATATGATCATTTTATTTTCTGTACACAAGGTGTTTGGTGAAATTCCTGAAACAGGAAACTACGACAGGTTCTAGCATTTAACCTGCGGTCTACGGTAAGTCACATATACGTTCTGTGGCAGGTCATTTGCGGTCTGCTGCAGGTCACTTGCGGCCTGCTGCAGGTCATTTGCGGCATGCAGAAGGTCACCTACTGTTGGTTGTAATGCTCTAGGATGATCCATGATATGACATTTTACTTTGTATTGATTCATTGATTTATGAATGCATTATTTATCCGTTATACGATTAGCATGTTTGTTGTATTTCAGCATCCTTGAATCATTAGAGAATGATTCTAAACTCCCTAGTCAGTCATCATTGTGAGAACAATGTTAAATCAAGACTAGCATGAGGTGTGATCAACGCATTGGATGTAGATCACAATCATGGGTACTCGTTGTGAACGAGTGACTAGATGACCCACATGAGATTGTCACATGGACAGAGTCATGACTTGAATCTCATACAACGGTTCGTTTATGGATCCTCATACCTGAGATGTCTAGAGTATCTGATATGAGGAGTGGCGTGTCTTGACTGCGTCAAACGTCGTCTTTAACCGGATGATTATAACAGCGTTGATCAGATACGTTCACGAATCATATGAAGATAGTAGACATGCAATATGGGACTTGGCACCTCCTTAACAGGAGAGATATCGCCGGGCCCTCTCGTGGAAGTCAGACTATGAAAACGCGTGGCCACGCTATAGATGAAGTTGCATCTATTTTACTAGTCGATTTACCAAGACGAGAAAGCGGTTGAACTTGAAGGGTGGCTCAAACCATGCCCTTGTTCAACACATGATATCGTGAGATAAAGGATCAGAACTCGAGCTGTTATTGCCTTGGTTAGATTACCTCTAACTCAATTCTAAATGGGTGGTCATGGAGTCTTGCTAGAGGCTAACCATGACTTGTGGTTCGGGAAAGGTTCCTAAAGTCACTACCACTTAGAATGGGCCTACACGGTCACACACCAATAGGGATGGACTTATACGGGAAGAATACGAAGAATGGAAACGAGATTTGACCGAAACGAGCATGAAAAGGAGTTTTCAGTGCGTTGGTCCGGAGCTGACCAAGTTTGGTCAGCCCCGGACCAAGTCGGTCAGCCCAGGAGGTCCGGAAGTCTGCCAGGAGGTCATCTGTCCAAGTCTGGTCTGGTTGACCAAAGGTTGGTCAGCCGCGGACCAGACAGCGGGTCAGACGGACCTAGACTGAAGCCAGGCGGATCGGAAAGACCGAGAAGGGTCTTGGTCCGGAGCTGACCACACGTGGTCCGCCGGACCAAGCCTTGAGGTCAGCCGGTCCACGAGCGTCGGACTAAGCCTGGCCCGCCACACCAAGCTCCTGGTCCGGCGGACCGGGATCTGGGAAACTTTTCAAAATTCGATTTTAGGGTTTTCTAATCTTATTTAGGTTTGGGATTTCGTCCAAACTTAAAAAAGGCCGACCTAAAACTCAGAGAAACATCCTAGAACCCTAGAGAACCTGTTCTCTTCGATTTCTATTGTCCCGGGATTGGATCTCGTCTCTTGAGTTACCCTTTTCTTCACTAATCCTAGCAGATTCGTTCCAAATCATTTGGAATCCTTCCCGTCGGTGTGGATACGTGTAGAGGGACTGTAACTTCAGTCCTAGGTGATTTAGAACAGGCCACAGATCGAAATAAACTTCAAGTCTCATCGAGAACGAGGTAGGTAACGATTCCCTCGATGATATACACGATCTTTCGGGTTTTGCGAGTTTGGTTGCGTGTGACGTTTGACTAG
Organism: Tarenaya hassleriana; assembly: GCF_000463585.1. NCBI lineage: Eukaryota > Viridiplantae > Streptophyta > Magnoliopsida > Brassicales > Cleomaceae > Tarenaya > Tarenaya hassleriana. The sequence goes on from NW_010965111.1 coordinate 168,029, forward strand.
GTTTAGATCTTTCTTCCGCTGCATGAAACCTAGTAAACCAAACCCTAGATCGATATGATCGCATGCTAGGAACCCGTAGATAACCCCAACAGTGGTATCAGAGCCTGATTCTCTGTATATCGCCGTGCATGTTGTATGATTGCATGATTTAATCGTTAAATTGCATGTAATCATTGAATCTATGCATGTTTAATGATATTTGTGATTGTTGAATGATGCATGGATGGTATGGAGTCTGGGACGGGTTAACGGTGTGTCGAAAACGGGACAAAACACTGATTTTCGAAGCCCGAAAAATCTGTTCCGAATCTGATCTGTCCGCGGTCAGCCGGACCAAGAGTTGGTCAGCCGGACCAGCGGACAGATCAGATTCTCGACCGCGTGTTTGGTCAGGAGGACCAAAGTTCTCGCTGGTCAGCCCCTGACCAAAAGTTGGTCCGGCAGACCAGGCGAGAACAACACAGGTCCGAGACGAAGACTGGGGGACTGACCGGAAGAAGCGAACTGAGTTGGTCCGGAGCTGACCAAGTTTGATCAGCCCCGGACCAAGCCCAGTTGATCTGCGCTCCGCTTCCTCTGGTCAGCTCGGAGCAGA
>NW_010965111.1:168817-170211 GCF_000463585.1 Tarenaya hassleriana
AGAAGCTGACCAAGGTCAGTCCGGCGGACCAGATTCTGGTCAGCTCCGGACTGGACCTCAGACACTTCTCAAGTCTGAAATTTTGTCCTCTTTCTCATGATTAATCTCAAGCTATTACCGCCCATTAGTAGAGCAACTGTCAAGGCCTCGATCGTCATGGTTACGGGTCATGCCCTAGTTGAGCGTGCCTGACTATCTTGGTGAGGCAGTATGGAGAAATCGTGATTCTCATAGCTCAAATATGGTTGAGCTTGAATTGGGTTATCAAGTCGGACTTGGACCCGATGGTAAGGATGGGATGAGGAACGTGCAGTGATATCGTATCACTATCCCATACTCATCTAGGAATCACATAGGATGTGATTGACAAAGTGTTGTCTACCTAAATAGCATGGTTTTGAGCGTCATGCCCTAGCTGACTCAAAAGCACGTGAAATATGGATCCTAGCTCACTTAGAAACTCATTGAGGGTGTTTTTCTTAGTGGGAGCCTGTCGTATTGCATCTATTATCTGTGTTAGTAAGTGTACTAAGTGACTTGTATATTTTCTGTCTGTTTGTTTGTCTTTTTCTGTAGTATATTGATGCGCACGCACCGAGTCTTATATTTAATACCCGATTCGTACCACTATCTGCAAGTATACGGTGGTTGTAGTACCGGGGTCGATCACGAGGACTAGGTTGTGTTAATCCATTCCTAAACTAGATCAATGGTGATGGAAAATATTGCTTACAAGGTGTTTGTGAAAATGTAAATATGAAAAGAAGATCGATCAAGCAAATGAAATTAATGAGTTGTAAACAATGGGTTGAGGCGTTGTAGGTTCGGATCCCTCATGAATCGCATGGACGGTTAGTGATGCTACAATGTCCTAGGGTTTGTCTTCCAATTGGGGATTTCAAGCACTTCCTCTAGAGTTTGTCTCTCCCGAGCTTAAACTCGCTATCTAGACAATCAATTCACCCATTTCCCAATGATCCAAATGATCTCTAGATGCATTAATGTACCCCATCATGAACCCTAAGCAAGCTAAGCCATCTCCCAATGTGAATAACTCACTCATTTGACATTTGGTTCCAAACATCATCCCCATATCCCTATGATCAATGTGTTCTATAGTCATATCAACTAGGGTTTCACCCAAATCAATAGCATTAAGCACAAAACATCAAACCAATGGAAGAAAACTCAAAGACATCATAGATTAAGCTTAGGTGTCCATACAAAAGTGGGGATCCCTCATCCACAACAAAGTCACTACTCCATAATTAGGGTTTCAAAACAGAAAGCAAAATGAAGAAACATGGAAAAGGAGAAGAAATGTTCAAGATGGTCTTCAATGGTGATCCTCTTCTTCTCCTAGCCTCCTTGATCTCCAAAATCCCACTTTTCTT
>NW_010965111.1:171556-172359 GCF_000463585.1 Tarenaya hassleriana
CAGCCTATTGATGACGATCTATGCAAGTATGTACAAAATGCAAGACTTTTTTTTTTTTTTTTGTGAAAGAGGAATGCATGATTCTAAGTGCAAATGATGCATGATGTGTAGGGTTCATGGGTACGATGTGCGTTAGTGCATTCCCCTCCCCCAGACTTGAATCAAACACCGTCCACGGTGTTGACTCTCGGCTAGTGGAGGGATTCCAAAGGAGAAATAAGGAATGGAATGAGAGGGGTGAGTGTGTTACCTTTTCCGGTGGAGTGATCTTCCACTTCGGTGTCTTCTTTTTGTTGTGATCCAACGGGTCCTATGCAATGTGAAGGAAACATGAAGCTTTGATTCCCCTGTTTTGAACTCTGTGTAGGGCGAGAGATTCCTTCTTCGATCGGGATTGAAACGGAGTGGCCTCCACAAAGGATGGGACAACATTGATGGGACCGCATCTACAAGACTTGAAAAGGGCGTGTCTTGAGCCTTGAAGTCTTGTATGATCGGTATGTTGTCCGAAATATACTTCCGTGATTTACCCCAATGGCTGCAAAAATCCATCTGAACACATGGGAAATCATCGAAAAATGATCAGAATAAATGAGCGGGTCGCCTAAAAAATGGGCGACTGCTCGTTTTTTTTTTTGAGCTGGTCGCTCATAAAATGGGCGACCGCTCACTTCCCGAGTTTTTCGATGCAAAACGGATCTTTCCTCGCACTCGTGTTGTATTTGATCAAAGAGGTTGTTATGAGGAAATTTTGGAGGCTTGATTAAGAAAAGAGAAAAGAAACAAAGAAGGTGAAGAATGTA
>NW_010965111.1:172369-172983 GCF_000463585.1 Tarenaya hassleriana
GTTATGAGGAAATTTTGGAGGCTTGATTAAGAAAAGAGAAAAGAAACAAAGAAGGTGAAGAATGTACATCCCGGTATGAACCGGGTTGCTAGTTAAGGTCGTAGCTAGACCGAAATCCGGTTCAATCGATTAAAGAGAGGGAGAGTACAGAGGTACCTCCTTCTGGTCTAATACTCCCTGTATTGTATGGCTTGAGTCTTTGAGTGTTACTATGAAAGTTCCGCCTTTTCCGTTGTCGAGTTCTACCGCTCCATGAGAGGTGACGTTCTTTATGATGAACGGTCCCGACCACCTTGATTTCAGTTTTCCTGAAAAAAGTTTTAGTCGAGAATTAAATAAAAGAACGAGGTCGCCTTGTTGGAAGTTTCGATTGAGGATGTGCCGGTCGTGCCACTTCTTGACCCGCTCCTTGTAAATCCGCGCGTTTTCATATGCGTCCAAACGAATTTCCTCTAAGTGGTGGAGCTCTAGCACTCGTTTTTCTGCTGCGGTTTTCCAGTCGTAATTCAACGCCTTAATCGCCCAATACGCCTTGTGCTCCAACTCAACCGGTAGGTGGCAAGATTTCCCATAAACGAGTTGAAATGGAGTCATCCCGATAGGCGTCTTGAATG
>NW_010965111.1:174845-178123 GCF_000463585.1 Tarenaya hassleriana
CGATTGAGGATGTGCCGGTCGTGCCACTTCTTGACCCGCTCCTTGTAAATCCGCGCGTTTTCATATGCGTCCAAACGAATTTCCTCTAGATGATGGAGCTCTAGTACTCGTTTCTCCGCTTGTGGAGCAAGTTCGGGGTCCCAATAAGTGTATGATTTCTCTTTTGAACCTTGAGATGAGTCAAGATTGGTATGGGGGGTCGACAGGATGCTTTCAGGGTCCAAATCTTCATTTCCTGGTGAAAAAAGGCGGGTCGCCCATTTTTCGAGCGGGTCGCTCGCTTCTACAGTGTCTGGATCGTTTTTGCTCAGAGAAAACGGGCGGGTCGCCCATTTTGACGGGCGGTCGCTCACTTCTACAGTGTTTGGATCATTTTTGCTCAGAGAAAACGGGCGGGTCGCCCGTTTTTTACACAGTGTCGCCCGTTTTTGGTCCCGGTCACTCGCGTCAACAGTGTCACTGCTCAGACAAAATGAGCTGGTCGCCCATTTGTCGGGCGGGTCACTCCTTTTGCTCTGCACTTCACCATCAGGTCTTGAAAACGGGCGGGTCGCCCATTTTTCAGGCGGGTCGCCCGTTTTTGCTGGAATTTCGTTTTCGGCATCTTGACTGTCCAACGCTCGTCTTATCTCTTCAATCTCCTCCCAATTGCTGTATAGACTTGCTTCTACGGCTATTAGTGACGCTTCAAGCGGATCTACTTCACAAAATTCTCCGATCACTTCTTCCGCCGTTGCTTCAAGTATATCCGCATAACACACCGTATCATTGGTCGAGGGCTGTTTCAAGTTATGATCAAGTGAGAATTCAACTATTTCATCTCCGATCTTCATAGTTAATCTCCCAGCCCGAACGTGCACTATGGCATCCGCTGTACTAAAAAATAGTCGTCCTAAAATGATTGGAACTTTGGAGTCTTCATCCATGTCTAGCACCACAAAATCGACCGGTACATAAAACTCACCAATCTTCAAAGGTACATCTTCTAATATTCCCGCTGGGTACTTGATCGATCTATCCGCTAATTGTAATGCCATCCTTGTCGGTTTTAGCTCACCGACGTTCAATTTCTTGTAGATTGACAAGGGCATTAAACTTACACTCGCTCCAAGATCACACAAGGCTCGATCGATGTCGATGTTTCCTAGCTTACAAGGGATAGAGAAACTTCCCGGATCAGCCATTTTCGGGGGAAGTTCATGCTTCATGATTGCAGCATTGATCTCGGTACTAAGGGCTACTGTTTCCTTTTCCACAACCCTTTTCCTCGCCAAGATATCTTTTAGAAACTTCGCATATGAGGGCATTTTGAGAATTACCTCATGAAAGGGCATCGTAATCTCCATCTTTTTCAATATCTCCGCAAACTTCTCAAACTGACTTTCCTCATTAAATTTCCTTAGACGAGAAGGAAAAGGGATTGGAGGTACCTTAGGTGGCGGTGGAATGTAGATGGGTTCTTTCTCCTGTTCTTGCACCTTTGGAGTGTCTTCCTCTACAGCCTTGCCTTTTTCCTCTCTTGTTAGCCTTGGAGGTGATGTCTTCTCAACCATCGGAGGGGTGATCTCCGGAAGTTGTTTTCCACTCCTCAGCTCCACTGCATTGATATATTCCCGAGGGTTCATCTCGTTCTTACCGGGGAGCATGCCTTGCTGTCTTAATGAGAAGGAAGATGCGAGTTGAGCCACTTAATTGTCCAAGATCTTCAAGTGAGCTTGTACTCCTTCCAATTGTTTCTTGAATGCAATTTGCTCATTTTCAATGCTCCCAATGGATACTCCTTGCGATTTTTGACCTTGGAGAATTTGCAATAGCATATCCTTGATGTCCGGGTCTTGCTCCTTGGGTTGTACTTGCTGCGATCTGTAGTTAGAATCCCCTTGGTAGCATTGGCTCCCTTGACCTTGTTGTTCATACTTTGATTGAAAACCCGGAGGTCCTTGATGGTATGGAGGGTCAACAGGATGCTTCCGGGGTCCAAATCTTCATTTCCAGGTGAAAACAGGCGGGTCGCCCATTTTTCGAGCGGGTCGCTCGCTTCTACAGTGTCTGGACCGTTTTTGCTCAGAGAAAACGGGCGGGTCGCCCATTTTGACGGGCAGAGAAAATGAGCGACCCGCCCGAATGTGAAGTGCAGAGCAAGAATTGTGAGAAGAATTGATGCCTAGAATGTGAGAAGAATTGTGATGCATGACGTTATAAAACCGGTGAAAAACCCGTGTGATCATATATATCTGTTGCAGGAATCTGGTTAATCTCACCATGCGATCTATCCTTATGAAGGATAAGCCTCTAACCAAGGCTTCTGGATCGATCATTGATGCTTATTGGAAGCATGAGGTGTTGGTTTAGTGCTCTATGATGTACTGATTATGAGCTTTGTTCAGATACATTCGATGTATTGATACTTTCTATGTGGTTTTATGAGAGTATTTTATTCATTACATGTTCTTGCATGCTAGATCTGTTATGAAATCCATGTATCATTAGGAATGATACTAAACTCCCTAGTCTTGTGTCGTTATGGGAATAACGACATAATAAGACTAGTATGATGTGTAATTGATGATCACATAGATGATCATAAGTATTGGATACGATCACAATCATAGGTATTCGTTGGAGAACGGAATACTGGATTGACCCACATGAGATTGTCACATGGACTAGCGTCATGACTTGAATCTCATATGACGGTTCCATGATTAGATCCTAAGACCTGAGATATCTACGGAATCCAACATGAGGAGTTGCGTGCTTTGATTACGTCAAACGTCCTGCGTAACAGGAGGACTATAAAGGCGTATATCAGGTACGAAACGAATCATGTACCTCTCGTAAAAGAGAGAGATATCGCTGGGCCCCTCGTGTGAGCGAGACTGTAGAAATGTGTGGCCGCACTATAGACGAACGTCGTCTATTTCAGACAGTCGAACTCAGTGAACGAGAAAGCAGTCGAATCAGATAAGGTGGCTTGTCCATGCCTTATGTTCGACGTATGATATCGCGATACAAAAGGATCATCAGCCGGAATCATCACTGGTGTTCGTAAGATCACGAACCAACTCTATTCGAGATAGGTAGTCATAGTGTCTTGCTAGAGACCGCCTATGACTTGTATACCCGAAATAGGGATTTCGGGGTATACTGCTATGTCGAATGAGCCTACAGGGTCACACACACAGGGAAGGACAAAAACACGAGAGAAAACAACGGAAACCCGAGTCGGACGGGTCAAGCCCCGACGGTCCGGATGCGTGGTCCGTCCGTTCTGGGAA
>NW_010965111.1:184141-186732 GCF_000463585.1 Tarenaya hassleriana
ATCATCAATTACACATCATACTAGTCTTATTATGTCGTTATTCCCATAACGACACAAGACTAGGGAGTTTAGTATCATTCCTAATGATACATGGATTTCATAACAGATCTAGCATGCAAGAACATGTAATGAATAAAATACTCTCATAAAACCACATAGAAAGTATCAATACATCGAATGTATCTGAACTCATGTTGGATTCCGTAGATATCTCAGGTCTTAGGATCCAATCATGAAACCGTCATATGAGATTCAAGTCATGACGCTAGTCCATGTGACAATCTCATGTGGGTCAATCCAGTATTCCGTTCTCCAACGAATACCTATGATTGTGATCGTATCCAATACTTATGATCATCTATGTGATCATCAATCACACATCATACTAGTCTTATTATGTCGTTATTCCCATAACCACACAAGACTAGGGAGTTTAGTATTGTTCATAACAATACACGGATTTCATAACATATTAAAGCATGCACAATACGTAATGAATCAAACACTCATCCATAAAACCATAGTAAGTGTCAATTCATCAAATGTATCATAATAAAGCTCATAAAACAGTACATCATAGAGCACTAAACCAACAATCTCCCACTTGCTCTAATCATGAACTGCTAAACAGCTAATGCCCATATCCCTAACATGACCCTCATGCTTCGACGAAGGGAGAGGCTTCGTCAACGGATCGGCAATGTTGTCATCTGTCGACACTCTGCAAATGTGTACGTCTCCTCTGTCTATAATCTCCCTGATAAGGTGAAATCGTCTGAGTATGTGTTTGGATCGAACGTAGACCGTCCGTTCTGCCTTACTGGAACGGACGGTCCACGTGCAATTCTGGACCGTCCGTTCCAGGTTCCGGTTTTCCGAAAATTAAACCGAAATTAGGGTTAAATCACTTTATAAGAAAGTGATTAGAACCCTAATTCGAGAGAGAGACTTTTAGCAGCCGACTTTTGGCAGAAAAAGGAGGGTTTTTGGAGATCCAAAACGAGTTCTAAGTCTCGAGATTTCTCGGTGCACATATCGAATAGAGATTCGAGTCCTAGCAGACAAGTTCCAATCGTTGGAATCCATCCCGAGGTGTGGATACGTGTAGAGGGCGAGGTATTCTTCCTGCCTTTCGTGATCAAACGACTTCTTCAGTTGATACAGGCCCCGGATCAATTGAGGTAAGCGTTCTAACGTTTCTACGAATTCAATAGCAGCATGGTTCTAGGGTTCTATAAATTTTTGTTTTACTTCCGCTGCACAAACCCTAGAATCGATCTCTTAGGAATTAGATTCGCTCATGAGATCCCAGGAAACCCAACATGAGGATGATGATCTGGACGTGTCCAGCTTGATGCTTGGAAAGATGTTTTCGGAATTGCGTGAGCAATTAGATGACATGGACACTTCATTGATAGTTGATCAGTTGAATATTGTTGGGTTATCTACGGGTTCCTAGCAAGCGATCATATCGATCTAGGGTTTGGTTTACTAGGTTTCATGCAGCGGAAGAAAGATCTAAACCTAGTCAAACATCACACGCAACCAAACTCGCAAAACCCAAAAGATCGTGTATATCACCGAGGGAATCGTTACTTACCTAGTTCTCGATGAGACTTGAAGTTTATTTCGATCCGGGGCCTGTTCTAAATCACCTAGGACTGAAGTTACAGTCCCTCTACACGTATCCACACCGACGGGAAGGATTCCAAACGATTTGGAACGAATCTGCTAGGATTAGTGAAGAAAAGGGTAACTCAAGAAACGAGATCCAATCCCGGGACAATAGAAATCGAAGAGAACAGGTTCTCTAGGGTTCTAGGAGGTTTCTCTGAGTTTTTAGGTCGGCCTTAATTAAGTTTGGACGAAATCCCAAACTTAAATAAGATTAGAAAACCCTAAAATCGAATTATGGAAATTTTCCGGATCCTGGTCCGCCGGACCAGGAGCTTGGTCCGGCGGACCAGGCTAACTCAGCTGCCCTCAGACCGTCTGACCTGGAGCCTTGGTCCGGCTGACCAAGATTGGTCAGCTCCAGACCAAGTCTCCTGGTCTTCTTTCGGTCCGCCTGTTCGCTCCTCGGTCCGCCTGATTCCAGCGCCTGGTCCGGGGCTGACCAACTCTTGGTCAGCCGGACCAGACCTGGACAGATGACCTCAGACTGAGCTTCCGGACTGCCTGATCTGACCAACTTGGTCCGGGGCTGACCAAACTTGGTCAGCTCCGGACCAACGCACTGAAAACTTCTTTTTGTGCGGTTTCGGTCAAATCTCGTTTCCATTCTTCGGATTCTTCACGTATAAGTCCATCCCTATTGATGTGTGACCCTGTAGGCCCATTCTAAGTGGTAGTGACTTTAGGAACCTTTCCCGAACTACCAGTCATGGTTAGCCTCTAGCAAGACGCCATGACCACCCACTTAGAATTGAGTTAGAGGTGATCTAACCAAGGCATTAACAGCTCGAATTCTGATCCTTTGTCTCACGATATCATATGTTGAACAAGGGCATGGTTTGAGCCACCCTTCAAGTTCAACTGCTTTCTCGTCTTGGCAAATCGACTAGTAAAATAGATGCAACTTCATCTATAGC
>NW_010965111.1:187663-188958 GCF_000463585.1 Tarenaya hassleriana
ACTTTACCTTTTGGCCTTGTATTGGAGTTGCATGATTGTTATTTTGTACCTGCCATCAGTAGGAACATCGTATCGATTTCATGCTTAGACTCAGATGGTTTCATATTTGTTATTGAAAACAAATGTCTGTCTATTTATAGAGGCGATTTATTCTATGGTAAGGGTTATCACTTTAATGGCCTTTATGTTTTGGAAGATGAACCATCTGGACACAGATTGATCTATAATGTTAGTACCAAGCGGTTTAAGCCGAACGACTTAAACCCGACCTATCTCTGGCATTGTCGACTTGGCCATATCAACGAGAAACGCATAGCGAAGCTTCATTCTAATGGACTTCTTGATTCTTTTGACTATGAGTCAATTGAATCGTGCGATTCTTGTTTGATGGGCAAGATGACAAAATCTCCTTTTTCTAGAAAAGGAGAACGGGCTACAGAGTTGCTAGAACTCATACATAGTGATGTATGGGGTCCTATGAGCTCACCCGCTAGAGGAGGTTATCTGTACTTTGTTACGTTTACTGATGATTTCAGTAGGTACGGTTATGTCTACTTGATGAGACATAAGTCTGAAACGCTTGAATTGTTCAAGATTTTCAGAAACGAGGTACAGAACCAACTTGGCAAGACGATCAAGTTGCTTCGATCTGATCGAGGTGGCGAGTATATGAGCCAAGAGTTCACTGACTATCTGGCAGATTGTGGGATTGTCTCACAGCTGACTCCACCTGGAACGCCACAGTGGAATGGCGTGTCTGAGAGGAGGAACCGGACCCTATTAGATATGGTACGGTCTATGATGAGTCAGGTCGATCTTCCAAAATCCTTTTGGGGCTACGCTCTGGAAACGGCTGCAGTGGAATGGCGTATCTGAGAGGAGGAACCAGACCCTATTAGATATGGTACGGTTTATGATGAGTCAAGTCGATCTTCCTAAATCCTTCTAGGGATATGCTTTGGAAACGGCAGCGCTTATACAGAACAACTGTCCAACAAAATCAGTTCAGAAGACTCCATATGAGATATGGACTGGAAAGCGTCCCAGGTTAGCGTTCATGAAGATTTGGGGATGCGACGTTTATGTGAAACGTCTGGCTTTTGATAAGCTATCCGACAAGTCTGATAAATGCATATTTGTGGGTTACCCTAAGGAAACTAAAGAGTACTGGTTCTACAACCCATCTGAGAACAAAGTGTTTGTTGCTCGGAATGGATCTTTCTTGGAGAGAGAGTTCGTCTCCAAGAGAGTCAGTGGGAATAGAATAGATCTCGAAGAAGTTCGAGAACCACAAA
>NW_010965111.1:189651-194888 GCF_000463585.1 Tarenaya hassleriana
CAAAACGTTTGGCTTCTTGCAAAACGAAGATGAGCCATGCGTTTACAAGAAGGTCAGTGGGAGCGCAGTGGTCTTCCTTGTACTTTATGTGGATGATATATTGCTCATCGGAAATGACATTCCTACCTTGCAAGGAGTAAAACCCTGGCTAGGATCGGTCTTTTCGATGAAGGACTTAGGAGAAGCCGCCTATATTCTAGGAATCAAGATCTATAGAGATAGATCGAGAAGACTTCTTGGTCTAAGTCAGAGTACATACATTGACAAGGTCTTGAATCGGTTCAAGATGCAAGACTCCAAGAGGGGTGCCTTGCCAATGGGACATGATGTGGCTCTTAGCAAGACTCAGTGTCCAAAGACACAGGATGAGCAAGAGCGCATGAGTAGGATTCCATATGCCTCGACAATTGGATCCATCATGTACGCCATGTTATGTACTCGTCCGGATGTATCATATGCATTGAGTATGACTAGTAGATATCAGTCTACACTAGGTGAGGCTCACTGGATTGCGGTCAAGAACATCCTTAAGTACTTGAGAAGGACTAAGGATTTGTTCTTGGTGTATGGCGGATTGGAAGACGAGCTAGCTATAAAGGGTTATACCGATGCTAGTTTCCAAACCGACAGAGATGACTTCAGATCGCAGTCAGGTTACGTTTTCTGCCTAAACGGGGGCTATCAGTTGGAAGAGTTCCAAACAGCCAACCGTTGCAGATTCGACTACAGAAGTCGAGTACATAGCAGCATCGGATGCAGCTAAGGAAGCTGTTTGGATCAGGAAATTCGTGGGAGACCTGGGGGTCATTCCTAGCGTTGCAGATCCCATTGAGTTGTACTGTGACAACAATGGTGCGATCGCACAAGCAAAGTGTTGGTTGTAATGCTCTAGGATAATCCGTAATATGACATTTTTGACTTTGTATTGATTCATTGATTTATGAATGCATTACATTCCCGTTATATGATTGGCATGTTTGTTATATTTCGGCATCCTTGAATCATTAGCGAATGATTCTAAACTCCCTAGTCAGTCAACATTGTGGGAACAATGTTGAATTAAGACTAGCATGAGGAGTGATCGATGCATTGGATGCATATCACAATCATGGGTACTCGTTGTGAACGAGTGACTGGATGACCCGCATGAGATTGTCACATGGACAGAGTCATGACTTGAATCTCATACAGCGGTTCGTTTATGGATCCTCATACCTGAGATGTCTAGAGTATCTGATATGAGGAATGACGTATCTTGACTGCGTCAAACGTCGTCTTAAACCGGATGATTATAACGGCGTTGATCAGATACGTTCACGAATCATATGGAGATAGTAGACATGCAATATGGGATTTGTCCCGGGATTGGATCTCGTCTCTTGAGTTACCCTTTTCTTCACTAATCCTAGCAGATTCGTTCCAAATTGTTTGGAATCTTTCCCGTCGGTGTGGATACGTGTAGAGGAGCTGTACTTTCAACTCTTGGTGATTTAGAACAGGCCCCGGATCGAAACAAACTTCAAGTCTCATCGAGAACGAGGTAAGTAACGATTCCCTCGGTGATATACACGATCTTTCGGGTTCTGCGAGTTTGGTTGCGTGTGACGTTTGACTAGGTTTAGATTTTTCTTCCGCTGCATGAAACCTAGTAAACCAAACCCTAGATCGATATGATCGCATGCTAGGAACCCGTAGATAACCCAACAGTGGTATCAGAGCCTAGTTCTATGTATATCGCCGTGACTGTTGCATGATTGCATGATTTAATCGTTAAATTGCATGTAATCATTGAATCTATGCATGTTTAATGATATTTGTGATTGTTGAATGATGCATGGATGGTATGGAGTCTGGGACGGGTTAACGGTGCGTCGAAACCGGGTTAAAACCCTAATTTTCGAAGCCCGAAAAATCTGTTCCGAATCTGATTTGTCCGCGGTCAGCCGGACCAAGAGTTGGTCAGCCGGACCAGCAGACAGATCAGATTCCGGACCGCGTGTTTGGTCAGGAGGACCAAAGTTCTCGCTGGTCAGCCCCGGACCAAGAGTTGGTCCGGCGGACCAGGCGAGAACAACACGGGTCCGAGACGAAGACCGGCAGACTGACCAAGGAAAAGCACCGAGTTGGTCCGGAGCTGACCAAGTTGGTCAGCCCCGGACCAAAACTAGAAATCTGCGCTCCGATTCCAGGTCAGCCGGAGCAAGGAAACGGACCGAGTTGGTCCGGAGCTGACCAAGTTTGGTCAGCCCCGGACCAAGCTCAGTTTTCGAACTGAGTCCGATTTCTGGTCAGCTCGGAGCTGAAAGGAACGGACCGAGTTGGTCCGGAGCTGACCAAGTTTGGTCAGCCCCGGACCAAGCTCAGTTTTGAACTGCGGTCCGTCTGCCTGGTCAGCCTGGGAAGGAGAGATCGGACTGAGCTGGTCAAGGGCTGACCAAATTTGGTCAGCCCCGGACCAAGCTCAGAATTTCTCCGAAAATGGACAGAACGGCGGACCAGAGAAGCTGACCAAGGTCAGTCCGGCGGACCAGATTCTGGTCAGCTCCGAACTGGATCTCAGACACTTCTCAAGTCCGAAATTTTGTCCTCTTCCTTATGATTAATCTCAAGCTATTACCGCCCATTAGTAGAGCAACTGTCAAGGCCTCGATCGTCATGGTTACGGGTCATGCCCTAGCTGAGCGTACCTGATTATCTTGGCGAGGCAGTATGGAGAAATCGTGATTCTCATAGCTCGAATATGGTTGAGCTTGAATTGGGTTATCAAGTCGGACTTGGACCTAATGGTAAGGATGGGATGAGGAACATGCACTGATAGCGTATCACTATCCCATACACATCTAGGAATCACATAGGATGTGATTGACAATGTGTTGTCTACCTAAATATCATGTCTTTGAGCGTCATGCCCTAGCTGACTCAAAAACATGTGAAATATGGATCCTAGCTCACTTAGAAACTCATTGAGGGTGTTTTTCTTAGTGGGAGCCTGTCATATTGCATCTATTATCTGTGTTAGTAAGCGTACTAAGCGACTTGCATATTTTCTGTCTGTTTGTTTGTCTTTTTCTGTAGTATATAACTGTTGCAGGAATCTGGTTAATCTCACCATGCGATCTATCCTTATGAAGGATAAGCCTCTGACCACGGCTTCTAGATCGATCATTGATGCTTATTGGAAGCATGAGGATGATGATCTGGACTTGTCCAACTTGATGCTTGGAAAGATGTCTTCGGAATTGCGTGAGCAATTAGATGACATGGACAATTCATTGATGGTTGATCAATTGAATATGTCATTCCAAGAGAAAGCTGGGAGCCAAGGGAAGAATGATATGGTGGTTGTTGGAAAGAGTTCCAACAAAAGGAAGCGTTCCAAAGGTAAGGGCAAAAGGAAATTGACAAGTGTTGTCACTAAGCCTAAGCCCAAACCCAAGAAGGAAGAGTGATACGTGTGTATCGATAACCCGATTCACAACTCACCGCAAGGATACGGATCGTCGTAACACGGGGTCGAACACAAGGACCGGTTGCTAAATCCAAATCTAAGTCGAAAAGAGATCAAAGCAAGCAAGTAAGTGATGATGGAAGTAATTGGAATCTATAGAAAACGAAATAAGAAAGCAATATAAACGAGTAACCTATCAAACAAGGATGACTACGGGTGTCGGGATCGTATTCGCGTGTATGGGTATATGCTAAGCATGCATGAATAACGATTATGACTTGTATTCGGGAATCATCAAGCAACAAAGATAGAGAATTCACCTCTCGCTCTACTAACTCCCTACCTACAGAGTAACTCGTCAATCTCTCGATCTATTCAAGTTAACCCTAGGTGCATAAGGAACGCTATCATCAACCCTAGATCGATTAAACCATATCTCTATGTGAATAATACGATCTATCCTATTGATTTTGATCCGAAACAAACCCATATCTCTATGTAGTTCAGAATCCAAGATAATTGATCAAGGGGTTAGCAAACATCAATCCAATAAAAGCGCAAATCAATAGAACCGAAACAAATCAAAACCAAAATCCAAGTTAGGGTTCAAACATACCCAAAACACATACGAATCCCTAACCCATAGCCGTGGATCTACTCACGGTTCATAGAAAACAATAGAAAGAACAGAGAAGAAGAGATAAAAGAAAGGAGAGAAAAGCTCGTGTAGATGTGTAGTCTCCACGATCGAATCTTCCTTCTTCTTCCCGAAATCCCGTGAACTTCTATTCTTCTCTCCCCAAAAGCTCTCCAAAAATCTGTATCTAGGTGTTCTCTAATGTTCTCCCCTGTTCTAGGACGTGGCTAGGGCTTTTTTATAACCCTAGGGCGGCTCCCAAGAGTCCTATTCCCATTCAGATGCTGAAAATCGCGAAACAGGGTTTTAGACTGGATCCGGACCGATTCCAGGTGGATCCGGACCGGATCCAGATTCCTGGGGTCGAATTCTGCGTCCTTGATCCGGACCGGATCCAGTTGGATCCGGCCCTGCGCTGACAGTTTTCTGGTCTTCACGATTTCGCTTGTAACTTTCTGCTCCGGTGTCGGATTTACGCGATTTTGGTGTCTTCGCGAAGCTCTTGAAGTGCTCTTTCCAATGGTATAAGTCTCGCACGATTTGAACCTCTGTAGAGAAAGTTATTGATGTCGCAACATGAGTATCTCATCCGGACTTCTCCTTTAACGCTCCAATTAGTTCATTTTCGAGTCCAATCATCTCCGAAACCTGTAACTCTGCAAAACTAGAGCACAACCGGGTTTTGTATCCTAACACGCCTAGAATGTCTATGAATGCATGTGATTATCCTATAAAACCTAGACAAACTCTCATCAAAATATAGAGAAGAATAGGAGTTATCAAAGGTATAAATCCCGTCTTGATTATCTACAATCCAGTACATGATTCGTTTCGTGCCTGATACACGTCTTTATAATCCTCCTGTTACGCAGGACGTTTGACGCATTCAAAGCACAAAACTCCTCATGTTGGATTCCGTAGATATCTCAGGTCTTAGGATCCAATCATGGAACCGCCATATGAGATTCAAGTCATGACGCTAGTCCATGTGACAATCTCATGCGGGTCAATCTAGTATTCCGTTCTCCAACGAATACCTATGACTGTGATCGTATCCAATACTTATGATCATCTCTATAATCATCAATCACACATCATACTAGTCTTATTATGTCATCATTCCCATAATGACACAAGACTAAGGAGTTTAGT
>NW_010965111.1:205593-207811 GCF_000463585.1 Tarenaya hassleriana
TGTCTTCTCTACATGCAGGTTCTCTCCACTTATAAGCTGAATAGCATTGACATGCTCTCGTGGATTCGGTTCGGCCTTTCCAGGAAATGTGCCCTGCTGTCTAGAGGGTTGTGATGCAAGCTCTGCAATCTGCATGTCCACATGCTTCAGATGAGCCTCAACTCCATCTAATCTCCTCTCAAAAGTGTCTTGCCTGACTTTTATGCTCTGTAACTCGGTCTTCAGCTCAGTAAACGACGTCTTTTGGTCGAGCATTAGCTGGGCAAGCATCGTCTTGAGGTCTGCTTCTTCATTCTTTCCCGGTGGAGGAGCTCGATAACCCTGATTCTGCTGCTCGTATCCTGGATTATGTTGTGCATATTCCTGATTCTGCCCTTGAAAACGTGACTGAGTGAAGCCCGGGGGGTTCTGAGGGATTCTGGAAATGCCCTGCTGCTGCGCATTCAATGCTCCGCTCGGGTTCCCATAGGAGAAACCAGGATGGTTCCTAGGCGCGTTCGGGTTGTAGAGATTGGAAGGATTCTGGTATTGATTCCTGCCAATGTAGTTGACGTCCTCAACCGGTTCTTCCTCCGATGTGGTCTGATCAACCAAAAACATACCAGGCTGGACTTTCTGCGGGTTCTTGAGTCCCATGTGCTGTTTGATTGCCGATAAATCAGACATGACTGCTTTTAAAGCAGCGGACTCGCCCAAGTCTACCCGTCCTGTAGAGCGTCTGATGGTGTCTCCTAACATCCCTCTTGCTTTAGCCATCTTTGCAATCTGCATCTCTAGGGTGTCAAAGGGGATATCGTATACACTCCCTCCGCAAGCTGCATCCATCCATGATCTAGTATCATCTCTTAGCCCGTGGATGAATGTGGAAAGCAGCAGCCGCTTATCCATGCCGTGGTGTGGACAAAGGCGTTGGTAGCCTTTGAATCTCTCCCATGCGTCATACAGACTCTCGTCACTCTCTTGAGTGAAGCTGTGTATGGCTCTCTGTGCAGCCCGGGTCTTCTCTGGGGAGTAGTATTTCGCCATGAACTGCTCCTCTAGCTCCTCCCATGTCGTGATTGAGTTCGGCTCAAGAGTGTAGAGCCAATCTCTTGCCCGGTCCATCAGTGAAAAAGGAAAGGCCTCCAAATATACATCCTCGATGGTCATTCCTCGTGCCTTTCTAACTGATCTGCACAGCATCTTGAACTGAGTCAAGTGAGCAATGGGATCCTCCGTAGGCCGCCCTCTGAAACTGGCCTGACTAAACATCGTGATGCACTGTGGCGGTAGCTCAAAACTGTCTGTGGGCGGTCTATTGATGCATGATAGGAGTTGGGTGTGCTTCGGTGCAATGTAAGAACCCAAAGTCTCCTCTGCATTATAAGTAGCTTCGCCCTCAGTATGCTGATCGTAGAGCGGATTCATGCGCTCTTGGTTCATGTGGTGCTCCGCATCATAAACCTCACGCTCTTGTTGATGGTCGTGCGAACTGCTTGACCTCGACATACCTCCTCTTCCCTGATGATTTCGGATGTCTCTCAAAGTACGCTCAATCTACGGATCGTAGACTAGGTCTTCTCTCCGAGTAGAGCTCCTTGTCATGCACTAGAACCCTGCAAATCGCAAAGAAAAAGAAGAACTCGAAACCAAGTGAATCCGCAAAAACCAAAGAAAGAGAAAAAAAACAAGAAGAAAAAAAAAGAAGAAAACAAGCTAAGATCTAGAATCAATAAAGACCTAGAAATAGGCTAACCAGTCCCCGGCAACGGCGCCAAAAACTTGATACGTGTGTATCGAGTCTAGAATTTATACCCGATTCACAACTCACCGCAAGGATACGGATCGTCGTAACACGGGGTCGAACGCAAGGACCGGTAGCTAAATCTAAATCCTAATCGAGACTAAATCAAGCAAGTATAAGTGAAAGTGATGGTGGAAGTATATGGAAAGAATAGAAAATAAGGAAGCAAAACAATAAAAGCGAGTAATTAATCGATCTAGGGTTGATGATAGCGTTCTTTATGCACCTAGGGTTAACTTGAATAGATCGAGAGATTGACGAGTTACTCTGTAGGTAGGGAGTTAGTAGACCGAGAGGTGAATTCTCTATCTTTGTTGCTTGATGATTCCCGAATACAAGTCATAATCGTTATTCATGCATGCTTAGTAAATACCCATACACGCGAATACGATCCCGACACCCGTAGTCATCCTTGCTTGATAGTTTACTCATTTT
>NW_010965111.1:207877-213789 GCF_000463585.1 Tarenaya hassleriana
TAGAAAACAATAGAAAGAACAGAGAAGAAGAGATAAAAGAAAGGAGAGAAAAGCTCATGTAGATGTGTAGTCTCCACGATCGAATCTTCCTTCTTCTTCCCGAAATCCCGTGAACTTCTATTCTTCTCTCCCCAAAAGCTCTCCAAAAATCTGTATCTAAGTGTTCTCTGAGGTTCTCCCCTCTACTAGGACGTGGCTAGGCAACTCTGTAGCTCGTTCTCCTTTTCTAGTAAAAGGATATTTTGTCATCTTGCCCATCAAACATGAATCGCATGTTTCGATTGATTCATAATCAAAAGAATCAAGAAGTCCATCAGAATGAAGCTTCGCTATGCGTTTCTTGTTGATGTGACCAAGTCGACAATGCCAGAGATAGGTCGGGTTTAAGTCGTTCGGCTTAAACCGCTTGGTACTTACGTTATAGATCGACCTGTATCCAGATGGTTCATCTTCCAAAATATAAAGGCCATTAAACTGGTAACCCTTACCATAGAATAAATTGCCTCTATAAATGGACAGACATTTGTTCTCAATAACAAATCTGAAACCATCTGAGTCTAAGCATGAAATCGATATGATGTTCCTACTGATGGCAGGTACAAAATAACAATCATGCAACTCCAATACAAGGCCAGAAGGTAAAGTCAGATCATAAGTCCCGACGGTCAATGCAGCAACTTTTGCTCCATTCCCGACGCGGAGATCTACATCACCCTTCGCCAATTGTCTACTTCCTCGCAGTCCCTGCACATTTGCACAAATGTGCGAGGCACATCCGGTATCTAATACCCATGATGAAGAAGTACATAAGTTGGCCTCTATAACGAAGAGAGTATTATTTCTGTCATGCCATTGGGCATTGGTACAGAAATTGCAGACTCTAACTGGAAGATCAGAGGAAGAAGAAGCTTGCAGAAGCTTCAACTTCTGGTATCTTCGTTATAGAGGCCAACTTATGTACTTCTTCATCATGGGTATTAGATACCGGATGTGCCTCGCACATTTGTGCAAATGTGCAGGGACTGCGAGGAAGTAGACAATTGGCGAAGGGTGAAGTAGATCTCCGCGTCGGGAATGGAGCAAAAGTTACTGCATTGACCGTCGGGACTTATGATCTGACTTTACCTTCTGGCCTAGTATTGGAGCTGCATGATTGTTATTTTGTACCTGCCATCAGTAGGAACATCATATCGATTTCATGCTTAGACTCAGATGGTTTCAGATTTGTTATTGAGAACAAATGTCTGTCCATGTATAGAGGCAATTTATTCTATGGTAAGGGTTACCAGTTTAATGGCCTTTATATTTTGGAAGATGAACCATCTGGATACAGGCCGATCTATAATGTTAGTACCAAGCGGTTTAAGCCGAACGACTTAAACCCGACCTATCTCTGGCATTGTCGACTTGGCCACATCAACGAGAAACGCATAGCGAAGCTTCATTCTGATGGACTTCTTGATTCTTTTGATTATGAATCAATCGAAACATGCGATTCATGTTTGATGGGCAAGATGACAAAATCTCCTTTTTCTGGAAAAGGAGAACGGGCTACAGAGTTGCTAGAACTCATACATAGTGATGTATGCGGTCCTATGAGCTCTCCCGCTAGAGGAGGTTATCTGTACTTTGTTACGTTTACTGATGATTTCAGTAGGTACGGTTATGTCTACTTGATGAGACATAAATCTGAAACACTTGAATTGTTCAAGATTTTCAGAAATGAGGTACAGAACCAACTTGGCAAGACGATCAAGTTGCTTCGATCTGATCGAGGCGGCGAGTATATGAGCCAAGAGTTCACTGACTATCTGGCAGATTGTGGGATTGTCTCACAACTGACTCCACCTGAAACGCCACAGTGGAATGGCGTGTCTGAGAGGAGGAACCGGACCCTATTGGATATGGTACGGTCTAGGTCTATGATGAGTTAGGTCGATCTTCCTAAATCCTTCTGGAGATATGCTTTGGAAACAACTGATGATTTCAGTAGGTACGGTTATGTCTACTTGATGAGACATAAGTCTGAAACGCTTGAATTGTTCAAGACTTTCAGAAACGAGGTGCAGAACCAACTTGGCAAGACGATCAAGTTGCTTCGATCTGATCGAGGTGGCGAGTATATGAGCCAAGAGTTCACTGACTATCTGGCAGATTGTGGGATTGTCTCACAGCTGACTCCACCTGGAACGCCACAATGGAATGGCGTTTCCGAGAGGAGGAACCGAACCTTATTGGATATGGTACGGTCTATGATGAGTCAGGTCGATCTTCCTAAATCCTTCTGGGGATATGCTTTGGAAACTGCAGCGCTTATACTGAACAACTGTCCAACAAAGTCGGTTCAGAAGACTCCATATGAGATATGGACTGGGAAGCGTCCCAGGTTAGCATTCATGAAGATTTGGGGATGTGACGTTTACGTGAAACGTCTTGCTTCTGATAAGCTATCCGCCAAGTCTGATAAATGCATATTTGTGGGTTACCCTAAGGAAACTAAAGGGTACTGGTTCTACAACCCATCTGAGAACAAAGTGTTTGTTGCTCGGAATGGATCTTTCTTGGAGAGAGCGTTCGTCTCCAAGAGAGTTAGTGGGAGTATAATAGATCTCGAAGAAGTTCGAGAACCACAAATAGTCGAGGAACCGAGTGAACAGGGCGAATCAGTTCAACCTGTATCACAAGTTGTTGAGACAGTACCTCCTAGTGAACCTCGGAGATCTGGTAGAATTCGCCAAGAGCCTACAAGATATGGTTTTCTTGTGACTGGAAACGACGAACTCATGTTGTTGGAACATGACGAGCCTACGTCGTATTCAGAGGTTGTGGCGAGTTCCGATTCCGAGAAATGGCACCAGGCCATGGAGTCTGAGATGCAGTCCATGTATGACAACAAAGTATGGACTTTGGTCGACTCATTTGATGGTATTAAGACCATTGGATGTAAGTGGGTTTTCAAGAAGAAAACCGACATGGATGGCATCGTGCATACCTATAAGGCACGACTCGTAGCGAAAGGGTTTCGGCAGATTCATGGTATCGACTATGATGAAACCTTTTCACCAGTCGTGATGCTTAAATCCATACGGATTTTGCTGGCCATAGCTGCGTATTATGACTATGAGATATGGCATATGGACCGTCAAGACCCATTCCTTAACGGGAATTTGCTCGAGGATGTGTACATGACACAACCCGAGGGTTTTGTCGATCCTAAGAGTCCGAGGAAGGTGTGTAAGATTCAGAGATCCATTTATGGACTGAAGCAGGCTTCGAGGAGCCGGAATCTTCGATTTGACGAGGCAGTCAAAACGTTATGCTTCCTGCAAAACGAAGATGAGCCATGCGTTTACAAGAAGGTTAGTGGGAGCGCAGTAGTCTTCCTTGTGCTTTATGTAGATGATATATTGCTCATCGGAAATGACATTCCTACCTTGCAAGGAGTAAAATCCTGGCTAGGATCAGTCTTTTCGATGAAGGACTTAGGAGAAGCCGCCTATATTCTAGGAATCAAGATCTATAGAGATAGATCGAGAAGGCTTCTTGGTCTAAGTCAGAGTACATACATTGACAAGGTCTTGAATCGGTTCAAGATGCAAGACTCCAAGAGGGGTGCCTTGCCAATGGGACATGACATAGCTCTTAGCAAGACTCAGTGTCCAAAGACACAAGAGCACATGAGTAGGATTCCATATGCCTCGGAAATTGGATCCATCATGTACGCCATGTTGTGTACTCGTCCAGATGTATCATATGCATTGAGCATGACTAGTAGATATCAATCTACACCAGGTGAGGCTCACTGGATTGCAGTCAAGAACATCCTTAAGTACTTGAGAAGGACTAAGGATTTGTTCTTGGTATATGGCGGATTGGAAGACGAGCTCGCTATAAGTGGTTATACCGATGCTAGTTTCCAAACCGATAGAGATGACTTCAGATCGCAGTCAGGTTACGTTTGCTGCCTAAACGGTGGGACTATTAGTTGGAAGAGTTCCAAACAGCCAACCGTGGCAGATTCGACTACAGAAGCCGAGTACATAGCAGCATCGGATGCAGCTAAAGAAGCTGTTTGGATCAGGAAATTCGTGGGAGACCTGGACGTCATTCCTAGCATTGCAGATCCCATTGAGCTGTACTGTGACAACAATGGTGCGATTGCGCAAGCTAAGAAACCCCGGTCACACCAGAGATCCAAACACATACTCAGGCGATTTCACTTGATCAGAGAAATCATCGACAGAGGAGACGTGAAAATAAGTAGAGTGTCGACAGATGATAATATTGCCGACCCATTGACGAAGCCTCTCCCTTCGTCAAAACATGATGGTCATGTTAAGGGTATGGGGATTAGATGCTTGTAGGATAGATCATAGAGCATAGTGGGAGATTGTTGGTTGTAATGCTCTAGGATAATCCGTAATATGACATTTTTGACTTTGTATTGATTCATTGATTTATGAATGCATTACATTCCGTTATATGATTGGCATGTTTGTTATATTTCGGCATCCTTGAATCATTAGCGAATGATTCTAAACTCCCTAGTCAGTCAACATTGTGGGAACAATGTTGAATTAAGACTAGCATGAGGAGTGATCGATGCATTGGATGCATATCACAATCATCTGTGACAACAATGGTGCGATTGCGCAAGCTAAGGAACCCCGGTCACACCAGAGATCCAAACACATACTCAGGCGGTTTCACTTGATCAGAGAAATCATCGACAGAGGAGACGTGAAGATAAGCAGAGTGTCGACAGATGATAATATTGCCGACCCATTGACGAAGCCTCTCCCTTCGTCAAAACATGATGGTCATGTTAAGGGAATGGGGATTAGATGCTTGTAGGATAGATCATAGAGCATAGTGGGAGATTGTTGGTTGTAATGCTCTAGGATGATCCGTGATATGACATTTGACTTTGTATTGATTCATTGATTTATGAATGCATTACATTCCCGTTATATGATTGGCATGTTTGTTATATTTCGGTATCCTTGAATCATTATAGAATGATTCTAAACACCCTGGTCAGTTATCATTGTGGGAACAATGATGAATTAAGACTAGCATGAGGTGTGATCGATGCATTGAATGCATGTCACAATCATGGGTACTCGTTGTGTACGAGTGACTGGATGACCCGCATGAAATTGTCACATGGACAGAGTCATGACTTGAATCTCATACAGCGGTCGTTTATGGATCCTCATACCTGAGATGTCTAGAGTATCTGATATGAGGAGTGGCGTGTCTTGACTGCGTCAAACGTCGTCTTTAACCGGATGATCATAACGGCGTTGATCAGATACGTTCACGAATCATATGGAGATAATAGACATGCAATATGAGACTTATCACCTCCTCAATAGGAGAGATATCGCTGGGCCCTCTCGTGGAAGTCGGAATATGAAAACGCGTGGCCACGCTATAGATGAAGTTGCATCTATTTTATTAGTCGATTTGCCAAGACGAGAAAGCAGTTGAACTTGAAGGGTGGCTCAAACCATGCCCTTGTTCAACACATGATATCGTGAGATAAAGGATCAGAACTCGAGCTGTTATTGCCTTGGTTAGATCACCTCTAACTCAATTCTAAATGGGTGGTCATGGCGTCTTGCTAGAGGCTAACCATGACTTGTAGATCGGGAATGGTTCTCGAGGCTGCTGCCACTGCGAATGGGCCTACAGGGTCACACACCAATAGGGATGGACTTATACGGGAAGAATACGAAGAATGGAAACGAGATTTGACCGAAACGAGCATGAAAAGGAGTTTTCAGTGTGTTGGTCCGGAGCTGACCAAGTTTGGTCAGCCCCAGACCAAGTTTGGTCAGTCCAGGAGGTCCGGAAGCTCGGTCCACGGTCATCTGTCCAGACCTGGTCCGGCTGACCAAGAGTTGGTC
>NW_010965111.1:229847-230534 GCF_000463585.1 Tarenaya hassleriana
GTTCCAACTCTGAAAATTCGATCTGGGCTTTTTTCTGGGTTTTGACTCGGACCGAGTCACTACTCTGACGGGACCAGTACAAAACGAGACATAATGAATTCGGCCCAGCCCAATCTTCTGACTTGGGCCTTCTGACTCGGGCATGTTGACTCGGGGTAAACTGACTCGGACGTTTTGACTCGGTCTCCTCGTAACAGGCTTGAATTGAGCCATTTTTCAGCTTGTTGACTCGGCCCAATTTCTGTTGTTGACTTTGGCCGAGTCAAGGTAGGAAGTTCTTGATGTATTTCAATCCTTTTAGCTCCAGATTGCTTCCATCTTGGTCCAAATCACATCCAAGACCTATAATCCAATAAAAACACAACCAAACCGAGTTTCGTAGCCTAACGCGCCTATAATGCCTATAAATGAATATGATCCTCATATAAAATCCTATAGAAACGCCATGAAAATATAGAGAGAATTAGGAGTTATCAAATCCCCCCAGACTTAAACCTTTGCTCGTCCTCGAGTAAAGAACGAAGGAATAAAATCTGCAAAACAGGGATGACGAACATCAAATAGCATCATCATGAAACTCAAAAGCGAAACATCCATCCGATGCTAGCTCCCCGTGAATCGTACCCAAACCGGTCTACTATGATCTTTCTACCAAAGACTAATCTACCTAGTCATGAGACTTTTATT
>NW_010965111.1:230704-232224 GCF_000463585.1 Tarenaya hassleriana
AATATCATTAAACATGCATAGATTCAATGATTACATGCAATTTAACGATTAAATCATGCAATCATGCAACAGGCACAGCGATATACAGAGAACAAGGCTCTGATACCACTGTTGGGAATCTACGGGTTTGAAGGGTGGCTCACACCATGCCCTTGTTCAACTTATGATATCGTGAGACAAAGGATCAGAATTCGAGCTGTTAATGCCTTGGTTAGATCACCTCTAACTCAATTCTAAATGGGTGGTCATGGCGTCTTGCTAGAGGCTAACCATGACTTGTGGTTCGGGAAAGGTTCCTAAAGTCACTACCACTTAGAATGGGCCTACAGGGTCACACACCAATAGGGATGGACTTATACGTGAAGAATACGAAGAATGGAAACGAGATTTGACCGAAACGAGCATGAAAAGGAGTTTTCAGTGTGTTGGTCCGGAGCTGACCAAGTTTAGTCAGCCCCGGACTAAGTCTGGTCAGCTCAGGCAGTCCGGAAGAGCAGTCCGAGGTCACCTGTCCAGGTCTGGTCCGGCTGACCAA
Organism: Tarenaya hassleriana; assembly: GCF_000463585.1. Taxonomy (NCBI): domain Eukaryota; kingdom Viridiplantae; phylum Streptophyta; class Magnoliopsida; order Brassicales; family Cleomaceae; genus Tarenaya; species Tarenaya hassleriana. The sequence continues at coordinate 231,240 of NW_010965111.1, forward strand.
GAGTTGGTCAGCCCCGGACCAGACGCCGGAAACAGGCGGACCAAGGATGCTGGAACGGCGGACCGGAAAGGAACCAAGAGGTTTGGTCCGGAGCTGACCAAAAGTTGGTCAGCCGGACCAAACCTCCAGGTCAGACGGCGCGAGCATCGGACTGAGCAGGCGAAAAAGGAAACTTGGTCCGGAGCTGACCAAAACTTGGTCAGCCGGACCAAGCCTTCAAGACTGGCAGACCGCGTGCTTCGGACTAAGCTTGGTCCGCCGGACCAAGCTCCTGGTCCGGCGGACCGGGATCCGGAATATTTCCAAAATTCAAATTTTAGGGTTTTCTAATCTTATTTAAGTTTAGGGTTTCGTCTAAACTTAAAGAGAGCCGACCTAAAACTCAGAAAAACACCCTAGAACCCTAGAGAAGCTGTTCTCTTGGATTTCTATTGTCCCGGGATTGGATCTCGTCTCTTGAGTTACCCTTTTCTTCACTAATCCTAGCAGATTCGTTCCAAACTGTTTGGAATCCTTCCCGTCGGTGTGGATACGTGTAGAGGAGTTGTACTTTCAGCTCTTGGTGATTTAGAACAGGCCCCGGATCGAAACAAACTTCAAGTCTCATCGAGAACGAGGTAAGTAACGATTCCCTCGGTGATATACACGATCTTTCGGGTTCTGCGGTTTTGGTTGCGTGTGACGTTTGACTAGGTTTAGATTTTTCTTCCGCTGCATGAAACCTAGTAAACCAAACCCTAGATCGATATGATCGCATGCTAGGAACCCGTAGATTCCCAACAGTGGTATCAGAGCCTTGTTCTCTGTATATCGCTGTGCCTGTTGCATGATTGCATGATTTAATCGTTAAATTGCATGTAATCATTGAATCTATGCATGTTTAATGATATTTGTGAAGACCGGCGGACTGACCAGGGAAACGGACGAGTTGGTCCGGAGCTGACCAAGTTTGGTCAGCCCCGGACCAAGCCCAGTTGGTCTGCGC
>NW_010965112.1:0-1819 GCF_000463585.1 Tarenaya hassleriana
TCTTCCCAAGAACAAAAGCCGAGGCCTTGAGCAACTCGTCCAGATCGAAAGCTACATGTTTATCCAACAGAACAAGATCATGTAGCTCCAGATTTTCCGAAGGGGTCTCTGATCCTTCTACTCTGAAACAGAAGGAACCTTCTTTACCTTCCTTGCCTTTCTCATCCACATTATTACAGCTCGAACTGATCTTCGAGTAACAATAAGAGAAAAGCAATCCCACAAGGCAGATACCAATGACATCACAAACCACAATTGCGACAATGGCACCCTTACTTAGACCTCTTCCTTTCTTAGACCCTTCACCATTATCATCTAAACCTCCATGATCGTGGTTTGGGGGACGAAAAGGATAAGAAGATGGAGAACTTCCCGAGTTTGGCAAGCAAGGGTACTTCAATGGCGGGCCACATAACCTCGGGTTCCCCATGAATGCAGTTGGTCCTCTGTTTACCAGAGCACCAGTTTGAGGGATTGGTCCACTCAGATTGTTGTAAGCAAGATCAATGTACACTTTCTCAGGCAAATTTCCCAGACTAGCCGGGATGGAGCCACTAAATGAGTTATGAGACAAATCAAGAGTTCCCTCCAGATTCGTCAAGTTGCCCAAATCACTAGGAATTAGGCCATTGAACTGATTGAATGAGAGGTCAAGCTTCCCTAAAGAAGCCAAAGCATGACCAAACCCATCGGGAAGAGCACCGGTGAGAGCATTCCGGCTCAAATCAAAGTGCCTAAGCCTCTTACACTGTAAAATCGACTCTGGGATCGATCCATTCAAGAAATTACGCGACAAGTCTAAGCTTTGCAGGGAATTGAGCTTCCCAATCTCATTTGGAATCGACCCAGATAACGAATTTCCATAAAGCACCAGACTTTGCAGCCTTCGAGCCTCAAACAGCTCAACGGGAAAGCTCCCATTAAGATCATTACTCCTCAAATTCAGATGGCGAAGATAAAGGAGTAAACCCAGGGACGAAGGAAGAAAACCTACGAGTTTCTTCCTGGGGATGCTCACAGACACAACCCTTTGTTCGTCGCATGTAACTCCGTTCCAAGAACAAGGATTCGGGTCGGAGGAGTTCCAATTACTTAAAGACCCAAACGGGTCTCTGAGAACAGATTGTTTGAAAGTTAGAAGGGCATACCCTTCGTCGTTCAGAGCACCCACTTCGCCACCGAAGAAGCAGGAACAAGCAACCAGGAATGCAAGGTAAACCACCATAGATTCGAGGAACAGAGAAGAAAAATGTGGAATTCCGGAAGAAGGAGAGAGATCTACAATTCCTTGAGAAAATCGAAGAGTTGATTGCGGCAGAGATTGGAGAGAGAGAGAGAGATGAGAGTGTGAAAACAGTGACTCGGATGAAGAGAGAAAAGAGTGTGTAAACGTTGAAAAAAGGTTCAGCTGGTTTTGGAGCGTTGCTAATCAATTAATAGTGGTGATTAAAGGTTAGTTATCGCAATCAAATAATGTAATCTACCAAGAAAAAAGGCTGGAAAAGCGAAACGAAAAAAAATAAGAGAAGGGTTTACTGAGAAATGCATGCACTAAGCAAATAATAGAAGAGCGAGTGAAATTTTTATTCAGAATCTTTTTTATAAAATGATTATTGAATCAACTGGAAACTGGAAAGTGAAAGAGAGATGAAAAAGACCAAACATTTGCTGGAAAGAGAGACAAAGAATAGAGTGATTTATGATGATCCCACATTCCCTATGTAACGTCAAGGAGAGACATCTTTTTATCATTTTTACTTTATGCATTATGATGGTCACTCCTTTTATGTTTCCAACCGTTAACATCTTTATTTTTTTT
>NW_010965113.1:0-1387 GCF_000463585.1 Tarenaya hassleriana
GTAAAAATCTAGATACGATGTAGAACTAAGATCGAAAAGGCTAAGTTGAGATAAAGATAGGTTCGGAAATAGGCTTGGTGAGTTGTAGGGATTCTAACGGGTTCTAGGTGGCAATAAAAATCCCATGGCTAGGTAGATTAGTCTTTGGTAGAAAGATCATAGTAGACCGGTTTGGGTACGTTTTTCGGAAAACTGGTATTGGATGGATGTTCTGGTTTTAAGTCTCGCGATGATGCTATTTGATGTTCGTCATTCCCTATTTTGCAGATTTTATTCCTTCGTTCTTTACTCGAGGACGAGCAAAGGTTTAAGTCTGGGGGGATTTGATAACTCCTATTTTTCTCTATATTTTGATAAGAGTTTGTCTAGGTTTTACAGGATAATCACATGCATTCATAGACATTCTAGGTGTGTTAGGACACAAAAACCCGGTTGTGCTTTAGTTTTGCAGATTACAGGTTTTGAAGATGATTGGACTCGAAAAGGAGCCATTTGGAGCGTTAAAGGAGAAGTCCGGATGAGGTACTCATGTTGCAACATCAATAACTTTCTTTACAGAAGTCCAAATCATGGAGACTTGTACCATTGGAAAGAGCACTTCAAGAGCTTCGCGTAGACATCAAAATCGTGTAAATCCGACACCGGAGCAGAAAGATATGAGCGAAATCGTGTAGACCAGAAAACTGCCAGTTCAGGGCCGGATCCAATCCCTGTTTCGCGATTTTCAGCATCAGAATGGGAATAGGACTCTTGGGAGCCGCCCTAGGGTTATAAAAAAGTCCTAGCCACATCCTAGATCATCAAAGACCCTTGGAGAACACTTAGATACAGATTTTTGGAGAGCTTTGGTGAGAGAAGAATAGATGTTCACGGGATTTCGGGAAGAAGAAGGAAGATTCGATCGTGGAGACTACACATCTGCATGAGCCTTTCTTTCCTCTCTTTTATCTCATTCTTTATGAGCTTTTTGTTGTTTTCTATGAACCGTGAGTAGATCCACGGCTATGGGTTAGGGATTCGTATGTGTTTTGGGTATGTTTGAACCCTAACTTGGATTTCGACATTATGCTTGTTTCGGTTTATCGATCTATGCTTTCTTTCTATTGGTGTTTGCTAATCACTTGGCCAATATTCTGAGGTTCTGAATCACATAGAGATATGGGTTTAGTTTCGGATCGAGATTGATGAATGAATCGTATTATTCACATAGAGATATGGTTTAATCGATTTAGGATTGATGATAGCGTTCTTCATGCATCTAGGGTTAACTTGAATAGATCGAGAGATTGACGAGTTATTCTAGGTAGTGAGTTAGTAGACCGAGATGTGAATTCTCTATTCTTGTTGCTTGATGATTCCCGAATACAAGTACGATGTCGTTATTCTC
>NW_010965114.1:0-811 GCF_000463585.1 Tarenaya hassleriana
CGGTTTTGGTCAGCAACCTCGGCGGACCAAGAAGAAAAAAAGGAAACGGACCAAACTGTCCAGGTCCGGCGGACCAATCTGTTGGTCCGACGGACCGGACGTGAAAGTTTGGTCCGACGAGAAATTTCGGTCCGGGATCTGCTGCGTAACGTCTGGTCCGGCTGACCAAGTGTTGGTCAGCCCCGGACCAGGACGTAACGGACTGAGCGGACCAAGTCTGGTCCGACTGAGCGAGAAAAGCCTCCTGGTCCGGAGCTGACCAAGCGTGGTCAGCCCCGGACCAACTCAACTGACCATGACACGTCTCTTCTTCCGGTCCGAGCTGAGTCCGAATTCTGAGTTGGTTTGGTCCGGCGGACCAAAAGTTGGTCAGCCCCGGACCAACCACCTGTTTTCGGATTTTCGCGTTTTCTGAATTCGATTCGGTTAAGTAATGGTTACTTGACCGAGTTAATCATGATTGTATATGGTTTATGACTTAATTATGTAGAGGGTCTACATGAATTAAGTGCATAAGATTTAATCAAGTATGAGAGTTACTTGATTGAGTGGGAGTTTCGGGACTAAGTTTACTAAGCTGAATAGACGGTCTATTCGGGCTAAAGTAACAGAGTCGGATCAGAATATAATTGTTATATCCTGATCAATCAAGAAGGGCTATTACGAGTAGAGTTCTTGACAAGACCTTGGTAATTCGAGTATGGGACATGCCAAAGCTGTGCATACCAGGATTATTTAAGTGAGTCAAGAATTGAGAAATCTGGTTCTCATTTCTCGAAAGTAATATGCTATTTCTTGGTAACGATAAAAA
>NW_010965114.1:1424-1809 GCF_000463585.1 Tarenaya hassleriana
GCGAGAGCCGTTCGTGATGCTTGGTTGAAGCATCAGAACGATGACCTGGAGGTCTCTTGCCTCATGCTCGGAACAATGTCTCCTGAACTGCAGCGACAGTTTGAGGGCGTCAACGCCTTTGATCTGCTCGAGCAGTTGAAGACTATGTTCCAAGAGCATGCGCGTGGTTAGAAATACAACACGTTGAAGAACCTACTTGCATGCCGTATGACGGCAGGGCAATCGGTTAGCGCTCATGTTCTTAAGATGAAGGGTCATCTTGAAGAACTTGAGCGTTATAGCTTGAGGATCGACAGGGAGTTGGCTGCTAACCTTGTGCTACAATCTCTTCCAGACTGCTATGATCAGTTCATTATGAGCTATCATATGCATGGCATGGATAAGA
>NW_010965115.1:0-1472 GCF_000463585.1 Tarenaya hassleriana
TTGTGGAAGTTATGAAGTTAATAATATGATCAGTCAACAATCGATCAACTCATCAGGCATGTCTGATTATTTACCTCAAATTATTGACCATTTGGCGATAGCTAGAATTTGAGTAGACTTCTGAGTTACAGATCATCTACCAGACGATACTTAGTAATTTGGATCTATTTTCAGATCATCAGATTATCCACCCAGAGATATATACCGATTTTTATCGATATGTAGGGATTCGGTCCATGTGTTGTCTCAATATGCTCATAACATTTTGTTCATATATTAGATCTGCGCGATTATAGTGTCTGTGCATCGATATTAGATAAAGCTTTCTAATGATATACAGAAAGATTTATTTTGACATGTTTTCTGGAAGTTATGAAGTTAATAATATTATTAATCAACAATCGACCAACTCATCGGGCATGGTTGGTTATTTGCCTCGAATTGTTGACCATATGGTGATGGCTAGCAATTCGAGTTGACTTCTATCTTATCAGATCATATACCGGATGATGCATATAGTTTGGTCGATTTTCAGATCATCGGATTATCCACCGAGATATATATACACATTTTTATCGATATGTAGGGATTCCGTCAATGTGTTGTCTAAATATGCTCATAACTTTTTGCTCATATATTAGATCTGCGTATCTATGCGTAGCTATTAGGAAAAGCTTTCTAATGATATAAAGAAAGATTTATTTTGACATGTTTTATGGGAGTTATGAAGTTAATAATATGATCAGTCAACAATCGACCAACTCATCAGGCATGTCTGATTATTTGCCTCGAATTGTTGACCATATGGCGATGGCTAGCATTCGAGTTGTCTTCTAACTTATCAGATCATCTACCGGATGATGCATAGTAGTTTGGGTAGATTTTCAGATCATCGGATTATCCACCGAGAGATATATACCGATTTTTATCGATATGTAGGGATTCCGTCAATGTGTTGTCTAAATATGCTCATAACTTTTTGCCCATATATTAGATCTGCGTGATTATAGTGTCTATGCATAGTTATTAGAAAACTCTTTCTAATGATACAAAGAAAGATTTTGTTGGACATGTTTTATAGAAGTTATGAAGTTAATAATATGATCAGTCAACAATCGACGAGATCATTGGGCATGGATGGTTATTTAGCTTAAATTGTTGACCATTTGGTGATGGCTAAAATTCGAGTTAACTTATGAGTTACAGATCATTTACCGGACGATGCTTAGTAATTTGGATCGATTTTCACATCATCGGATTATCCACCGAGAGATATATACCGATTTTTATCGATATGTAGGGATTCCGTCAATGTTGTCTAAATATGCTCATAATGTTTTGCTCATATATTAGATTTGCGCGATTATGGTGTCTATGCGTAGCTAATTAGAAAAAGCTTTCTAATGATACAAAGAAAGAATTTTTTGGACATGTTTTATGGAAGTTATGAAGTTAATAATTTGATCAGTCAA
>NW_010965116.1:0-1800 GCF_000463585.1 Tarenaya hassleriana
TTTCTTCCGCAAGCTGTTCAGACTTTACCCTTCTCATTATCTGATCACCTAAGCATAAGAAGATGAGATTTCTGACTCTCTTACTCTTCTGTAGTCTAGCCTCGTGAGAGAGAGAAATCTTCCCTTGGATTACTGGTAATTTCTTATCAGATGGTTCAGTTTTCATACTAACTTCCTCCGATTCCTCTAATCTTTCTTTAGATTCAAGAACATACCCGGTTTGAAGTGTGTCGCTTAGTTGAAGAATATCCAGACTGGCTAGAATCTTGTCCTTCCAGAGAGAGAAGTCACCTTTTCCATCATACTTCTCCACATCGAGCTTCACCACACTAGGTCCCGAAGCCATTTCTGATCAGATATCTTTCGTTGATCTGATCCAAGTTGCAAGATCTAGTCGAATTCTGATTCTCCCTGCGCCTCATAAACGGGGCTCTGATACCAATTGTAGCTTTCAACCTTTAGATGCAATCGCTGATTGAATCTGGACGAATTGAGAACCGAAAAGAACAACGACACAACCAATTAACGAGTTCGGATCGTTGTAGGATCCTACGTCTCGGCCAAGAAGCTTGGCAATCCACTAATGCTTGATTGAGAGGTTACAATACTACCCAGAGAGAATCACGAAAGAAAGAACCCTAAAAACCCTTCTGAAAGAAGAAGAAAGAATACGCACATCCCAACTGAAAGTGACGATGCTCTGTTATAAAACCCAGAGCTTACAACGTCCTTAACAGCTGGATAACAAACTCTCCCAAAGGAATTACAGATTTACCCACCGAACCCTCTCTTTGTATCCGAACCTTTCAACGCGAGATAGAAGTTTGTAATGTAGGTACTAACTCAACAAACTCCACCTTGCCTACATTGCTTCTGATCTAGCGTCCTCAATCTCCTATCAGTGGAATGTTACCCAAGCTCTTTTGTATACCCCTTGGCAGGGTTTCTTACCATAGATTACCTGTTAGTGACCTTTAGCAAGGTCAAAGCTTCATTGAACTTGCTAATGGGAAGTGTCTTCGTTAGGATGTCAGCTGGGTTGTCTTTTGAAGCAATCTTCAACACTTGAACTCTGTTTTCTGCAACGACAGCTGTTTTTTTAGGATATCCATATGGTATGAAAGGATACAAAGTTTTAATTCTTGAAACTCAGAAAGTGGTGTTTTCTCGACATGTAGTTTTTCTTGAGACTGTGTTCCCTTTTCGTTCTTCTATTTCATCTTCTCAATCTGATTTTTCTTCCTCTGTTTCTCCTTTTATTCTGTATGATTCTGATTCAGCTTCACCTTCAGTACCAGATCAAGTACATTCTCCTACACTTGATTCTGTTTCTACACAAAGTACATATTTTTTTTCTTCTGATCATTCCCCTGTTTCTTCTTCATCAGATTCTATACTTGAATCTATTGAGAATCTAGATACTAAGAACAATGAGAGACCACACAGACTTGTGAAACCACTTGGTTATCTTGCAGATTATCATTGCTATTTGTTACACCATCAAACACCACCTCCCATACAGCCCTAAACGCCTTACCCTTTGTCCTATGTTTTTTCCTATGAATACTTATCCCCTGTTTACAGACGTTTGGTCTGTTCTATTTCTGTTATTCCTGAACCTAAAACCTATTCTCAAGCTGTAAAATGTGTTGAATGGAAGAAGGCTATGTTACTTGAACTTGAGGCTCTGGATCGGACTAAAACCTGGACTGTTTGTGAGTTGCCTCCGGATAAGCATTCTATTGGTTGCAAGTGGGTGTTTAAACTAAATTCAACCCTGATGGATCTGTAGAACGCTAC
>NW_010965117.1:0-1799 GCF_000463585.1 Tarenaya hassleriana
TCTTTCCCTGTCTCATCGTTGTTCTCTCCTTTGCCATCTCTCATTGTTTCTCTCCATAACCGAAGGTTAGATATTTTTGGGTATTAGGTATACCCAATATCCAAAATTCGGGTGATTGATATATTTAGATTTATATCGTGTTTTCGACATTATAGTTCAGTCCATTCGGGTTCACTAACTATTATATTGGATAGACTAATTGAGGGGTGTCAATCAGACCGATCCGAATCCGTATTCGGCCCGAAGTTTTTGGGTTCAGTTAGCTCGGTCTAATTTTTTTGGGTCTATGCAGGTAAATCCGAAGTCTGATCCTATATTCCAAACTCGGTCTCATTTGCATAATTTTATTTGTAAATATTATTTTTTATAAAAAAAATATTGGACTTTCGCACTGGTCTGAATCAAATCGAATCTGAAGTCTGATTTAAGTCTGGTCTTTGAATCCGATTTTTTTTTTTGTGTTGAAAATTTCGAATCAAAATCGGTTAATTTTTGAATTGGACGAGGGTGGATTTCGTACATCTGATACACACACACTAATTGAGGGTTCAGTCTTTGGATCTAAATATTTAGTTTCACAAATATGAATGTTTAAGACAAAAGTTTCATAACTGGTGTATATACTTTTTTTTTTATCCTTATCCTCAATGGGATGTTCCTTGTGGTCTGTGTTTAAAATAAAAAAGACAGAATGCAGGTGAAAGTGCCGAATGACGGGAGAATCGCTTCGTCGACTACGGGAGCCAGGCTCGCTTAGAGATTTCGATTCCCTGCTTCCTTTTTCTGATGCGCTTGTACCGGCCACCAACCACAAGTAGCCGCGTGTGATTTTGTCAACCACGGATTACGGACGCCAGAGCATCACTAAACTCACGCGAACAATGTTCAAAATTCCACGTGTTCGCAATAATTGGATATTGGGTTGGGTCCATTGTGGACGAATCCCTATGCTGGTCACGCCTCGTGTGTCACAGGCAGGTAATAATAAAGGAGAGCGAGCAAACGCGCAAGAATGAGGCGCGTGGGCAAGTTACGGACTTACTACCAGTGGCTCTTCAGTGAATTAAGATGGTAAGTGAGGGTATTAATGTAATTGTATTCATAACGTATGTAAAGTTATTTTGATTTTTTGTTTATTTTTTTCCGGTGCTTTTTTCCTTCTGGTCTCTCCTCTCCTCTTCTCTTCCGCGTTTCCAAGATCGGGGAAGGCTTAGCGCTGGGAAATAATAGGTGCAAAAGCAAAACACATTAAATTGAGGAGAGAGAAACGAGAGCGAGAGAGGGAATGTCGCTTCTGCGTTAATGGTAGTTAGGGTTTTCTGTTAATTCAGCCCTGGCCGAAAGCCTTAATCTCCCGCCTATATCCTCGGCGTGTGGTTCTGTATCTCTCCCTTTTGGCTCCAATACCCTAATTTCGCTTTGGTGTTGACGTCGGTCTCACTTACTCACTTTCGTGGCTTGATTTGGGATCGGACCGGGAGAAAGCTAGCGATGGGCGCTCCGGACAAATCGCAATCTAACTCCAACTCGATGCAGGTGTGTGTATCTCCGCTTTCGCTTTCTTTAGCTGGTCTTCGGGTTTACTGGTCCGTGTTAGGAAGTTCTTGGATTCGAATCGGCTGCTCCTGGTTAGGCGATTTTGCACGAGCGAACTTGCACCTGCGCTTCATTTGTTGCTTGATGTTATGGGGGTCTCCGCTGCTCAGCTGTGTCAGTACTGAAGAAATTCATAGTTAGCCCAGCGATGATTCGGTGGGATTTTGGGATTTTCAGTACATTTGGAAGTTTTTAGTTCGTCT
>NW_010965118.1:0-1799 GCF_000463585.1 Tarenaya hassleriana
TATGTTTTTGACTCCTGGTACAGAACATCCGAAGAAGAGTTTTGATATGTATTTACAGCCGATCATTAAGAAGTTGAAGGATTTGTGGGACATTGAAGTCCCTGCTTACGACGTAAGTGTGAAACAAAATTTTACACTTAGAGCGGTGCTTCTTTGGACGGTCAATGATTTTTCGGCATGTGGAATGTTATCGGGATAGAGCATACATGGAAGACTTGCATGTCCGTTTGCATGGTGGAAACCAAAGCGTTTCAGTTGAGACATGAGAGGAAGTCGTGCTGGTTTGACTGTCATCGCAGATTTATTTGTATTTTGAAGAATTTTCTTTGTATTTTGAGCCATTTTATTTTTTTTTAAAAAAAAAATTGTTAAATTCCAACGGGCATCCGTTGGAATTTAATCGCGGAAATGGAATGGTCGCCAGTTTTTCAACGGATGCCCGTTAGAAATTTCCAACAGATACCCGTTATAATGGCTAAAACATTAAATCCGTTCCACGCACCTGGCGTCAATCCGTGCAGATTCCAACGAATGCCCGTTAGAATCCATAATTCCAACGGGCATCCATTGGAATTACTAAAACATTAAATCCGTTCGTGGCTCCTGGCGTCGAGATAATCCAGATTTTCCAACGGATGCCTTTTAAAAATGTCTATTCTAACGGGCATCCGTTGGAAAAAGTCAAAGGAAATTAAATGCGCGCACAGAATTCCAACGGGCATCCGTTGAAATTCCGTTGGAATTTCCGATTATATAATCCGAGTGCCCCACTCTTCTCCTCATTCAGCAACGATTTAAAAAAAAACAGCAACAAAAATCAGCAACAAAAAAAATAAAAAAAAAACAACACAAGAAGATGGTCATATAGATGTTATGTTTTAAATTAATACTTGTTTATGTTTTAAACATTACTAATTATTGTTTTTTTTTCCCAGTTTCGTAGGTGTTATCAATTTTCCGGTGGATTGCTGGCGGGTTCTTCTGGAGCACTGCCACCGCCGCCGCCACCACTTTCTCGTCTTCCGGATCTACCGGATGCACCGCTGCTATTCCCCGAGATTGAAATAACTCGATGAGATTTTAAACTCCTTCGACAATCGCGAGGTCCTGTTCATTGATCCCGAACATAACGGGACATTATGGTAATTGTTTTAATTAAATTATTTAAAAAATTATTTTAATTATATTATTAAGTAATATTAATAAAAAACTGTAATTATTAGGTTTGGGGGTTACCGATAAAGAGTTGAAAAAATTTACGACAATAATAACGTCTAATTTTCCTCTACTCTACTATTGTTGGACGGTAGTACTCGACTATCTGAAACGTTCTTGGTGGCACTATTTCATCATAATTTTTTTTAAAATATTTAATTAAATATAAAAATTTGTTACTAACTCTAATTTTTTTGTATAAAGCAATCTTTTCAGTGGAAGAAAAAGTACACCGATAAAGTTTATAAAGAGTTCAACCAGCTTGGTATACAACGGTTGAAACAAATGATGAACAACGCCAAACGCCGTCATCAGCTGCATAGACTGGCACCAGATTGGACAACAAATGACTTGTACCAACAACTTGTTTCGCATTGGAATTCGGAACATTTCAAGAATAAGAGTTCCAAAGAGAAGCAAAGTCGTCTGACCCAAAAAATCGAGGGTGATGGTTTGTCATACCTCCGGTACTAAATCATTCAAGAAACGACAAAAAGAGATGGTATTACTTAAATTTTAAAATTTAATTTATTTTTGAATTTTAATTTTTATTGGGTTAATAATTTTATAAATATATATATATA
>NW_010965119.1:0-1798 GCF_000463585.1 Tarenaya hassleriana
CTCGTGAAAGTAATTTCCTTTGATCAATTCTCTGATTTAACCGGAAAACTTCTCCTTTTATAGAAGATACAAAAAATAAGAATAACAGTGGCTTACCATGCCTGCCAACTGTGAAACGTCCATGAAGAACGCCAATGTTGCGGCACAAATACCAGTTGCCACCGTCCCTTTAACAGGAACCTGAGTGCTTTTGTTAACTTCGGAGAAAATCGGAGGCAGCAGGCCGTCCCTAGCCATTGCCATTAAAATTCGAGGCTGAAAATGTAAAACACAGTTGCATTGAGGTCGTGGTAGTGATTACAGTTCACGAACATGACTTAACATTGGCATTAGACCAGAAAGGTATCCAAACACCAACCGAAAAAGTATTTTTTTTTCCGAACAAATTATCGGTAAATGTTAACCCGGAAGATCTTGATGCATTACTCTACCTATCAGTATACATGCTTCATAGTTTACCTGTGGTAGAAGCGAACCCATCAGTGTCGAGCAAAGAGCCATGACAGCTCCAACCGTTATCACGAATCTACATTTCAAGGGAGGAAACGAAATCAGTCTCGTGCAATTCTGTAGCAACAGAAATTAAAAGGAATGAATGAACAAACATGTACTTACGCAGCCCATTGCATTCCATGACTTGAAAATGCAGAAGATATCGGAGTGTCAGGATCCATGGCATAGTAAGGAACTAAACCGACAATAACAACAGAGACCATCATGTAGAGAGAGCAGCAAAGGAAGAGCGCAAGACCAATACCGAGCGGTAAATCACGTTGGGGATTTTTCACCTGCCACAGAAGTGGGGAACAATCTATGTAAGCTAAAGGTTCTCAAACAAAGACGACAACATGAAAAGTAATGCAGAAATTGAAGAGTGGTGGAACGAGACCTCCTCAGCAGTGCTGGCAACTGAATCAAACCCGATATAGGCAAAGAAGACAGTTGCAGACCCGGCAAGCATCCCATCCACCCCAAATGGGAAGTACCTGAGAATCGATAAGGGTATTTTTCAAACAGAGTCTATCTTATAATATGAACATCGGCCACGACATCCTGGACTCTCTCATCTTACCCTGTTGGAAGTTCATAACCAACCCAACCGGTCTTGAACCCGAGGTAACAGCCAGCTACTATGACAAATAGCATGACACACACATTGGCTGTTGTTACAATTCCTTGAGCAAATGTGCTCTGCACCAAAGAGATGCTTTCTTTTAATTTTAAAAAATTATTAACCATGACATTAAATTTTCTCTTAACAGGGGAATCAAGAACATATGAAGGATGTACCTCCTTTATTCCAAGACACAAGAGCCCAGTAACAACAAAGACTAGAATGGCGGCACACGGATCAACAACAACATCCAGGCCAGGAATTTGATGACGCGCTACAAATGAAGGCAGGCCATTTTCACCGAAAAACAGTGCCTAGAAGAATTTTTTTTCAAGCCCAGAAAATATAGTGAGTTCATAATATTGAAGAATGGACAGTTGATATAGAAAAGTACCAATATTAAAGCAGTGACTTCAGGCCAAGACGTTTTCAACGTTAAACAATAATGATCTTCGCTTCAACAAGCAAAAATGAATGGCAAAATACACTTCACAATCAAAATATGCTTGCTAGTTATACTCAAATCACCAACAGTTATATTCAAGAGGAAAATCAAGTTTAACAAAAACAAGAAAATGAAGGATATCTAGCAATCACAAGAACAGTGAAGTTACAAACCAGATTGGGGGATATGCCACGGGCAACAGCTGAACCACCAATCGTGTATTCCAGAATCAGCGCCCA
>NW_010965120.1:0-1798 GCF_000463585.1 Tarenaya hassleriana
TTTTTTTTAAATACTGAATTTTTATTCGCATGGATAGACATGATGTGATCTATTGCCGAATCCACTGCACTTGAAATGATAGTTTATTGTTTCTGAATGATTCCACCAAAATTGAGATTTTAAAAAAATCGATATTATTTATTCAAATATAAAATATTAATATTTATTTATTTCATACTAAGTCGAATAAAACCAAACTATAAAGTTTACGCGATATTTTATTTGAAATGTATAAACTTGTAAAAATGTTGTGAATAGTAAAATATGGTTAAGTTTATCATCAGTTTTTCCAATTTTATCCTTTAATTGTGTATAATTCTCATGGCTTTTTACAAACATTTTAGGAAGTCTCGGTCTGCTGATCATTAAATTATATTATTATTGTTCTATAAAAACAAATATGACATGAAAATAATTGGATAGAGAAATGATTACATAGTAAACGACGAAGAAAACATGTGACTCAACACACTAAACGACGACAAACCTCAATCATAAAAAGCCCATCTATCTCTCCTTTCGAACAAAAAAAAAATCATAAAAACCAAAAGCATAAAAAAAAAAATCTTAGTATCTCCACTAATTGAAAAGATGTCGGAAAATGACATGAGCAAGCTTCTTCCGGGATTCAGGTTTCACCCGACCGACGAAGAACTAATCGTTCACTATCTACGTAAAAAGGTCTTGTCTAAATCCTCCTATGTTCCCATCATCCCGGAGTTCGATATCTGCAAATGCGACCCCTGGCAATTACCTGGTTAGATCCTATTTTATATTATTTTAGCCGGAAATCGGGTTCTGGTTATTGGAAAACGAGTGGAATGGGCACAACTATAAAGAAAGGGCGGAGTACCTTGGGCTACAAGAAACCCCTCGCCTTGTACAAAGATGGGGCCAAAACCGGTTGGCACATGCACGAGTATTGCTTGCACAAGCTCCGTCGACAATATGATCCCAGAAAACAAGAATCTATGATGCTGGTGATAACCAAGAAGATAGTTTGAATTTATGATTTTGGTTATAATATAAGGTTGCTGATTTTTATTTATTTATTTTTTTGGTTGGGCTTGTGGTTGGATAAGTGGGTTTTGTGCAGGATTTATAAGAAGAAGGTTGCAGAGAAGAATATGGATAAAGGAAAGAATGACATAGATTTAGATCAAACAGAGGAAACAACTCTTTCTACGGAAGAACACGGAGAAGAACGGGAGATCATGACGACACTGTCGACTCGGCCTAAATCACTCGACCAGGATCCGATCTCTCACCTTTTAGCCGATATTAATTCAATTGATTTCGCTTTACTCGATTATGCGATCGACGATTTCATCCTCGAAACTGGAGGGTTCGGCGAATTTTATCGTGAAAATCATCACCGAGTCGTCAGCGATCACCAGACTATGTTTCAACTCCCGTGAAGTATCTATCCATTGTCTAGTATGAGTGTGAATGTATTGGCCCTTAGTAGTATATATTGGAAGTTTTACATTTAACTTCCATTATGTTAATGTCTAATATTTTTTCTATGTTGTGTTAACTTTATAATAATCACCCAATAACAGTTTTTTCTAAAGGAAAAAAAATAATAAATGTGGAAAACGTATTTGATCTCTAAATCAAACAAAACATACAAAAATATACCATCAGTATTGTATTGTTAAAGATTTAGAAAAACCAAAGTATTGAAATTTTAACTCAATCATATTCAATGGTTCGATATATATTTCCGATTCAGAATTTGTTTCCTATACATGGTTTGATGTATTAAACTTGTTTATATAGACACTACAAAAAAAAA
>NW_010965121.1:0-1798 GCF_000463585.1 Tarenaya hassleriana
GGGGATGGGTAAAAATGATTTTTAAAGATTTTATAAAATCTAAGCATGATCACCAGGTCCTGGTACTAAATAAAGTTTCTTGTCCGCAGTAGCTATGCCTCCACGACGTGCTGCACCTGCGCAACGACCTGAAGGACCGAGGGTACCTCCACCGAATAATGATATGGCGGAAATGCAACGTCAATTCGCACTGTTCCAAGGGAACGTCTGGCAGTTCATACGAGGATGCATGCAACCGCCACCGCCACCGCCACCGCCTGCTGCTCCACCTGCGGCAAGGCCGGCGCCCCCGCCTGCTGCTCCACCTGCGGCAAGGCCGGAAGGAGGTTTTCCACCACCACCACCGATGCCTGCACCTCAGGGAATGCCATGGCAAGTGGTAGTGGACTACTTGCCATTTGTCAAGGAACTCAGAGCTTTGGGCACTCCGGAGTTTGAGGGTTCTCTCAGCCCAGAGGCAGCGGAGGACTGGATGATCAAGATCACCCACCACTTCAACTACATCAGGTGTCCGCTGGGATACCGCACTGAGTTAGCGAGCCATCATCTGGCTGGCGCAGGCCGCCATTGGTGGGGGGGAGTTCCGGGCAGAGTTCGAGCAGAAGTACTACCGGAGGCAAGATCAGAGCCACCGTATTACGGAATTCCTTCGTCTCGAACAGGGAAATATGACTGTTCGAGAGTACGAAGCGGAATTCAACCGACTGTTGAAGTATGGAGGCCACCTAGTGCCGACCGAGGAGTACAAGATCCAGAAATTCATTGCTGGGTTACGTGCTTCTCTCAGGAGAATGATTGAGTGCCATGAGTACCCTACGTTGAGTCGGTATATCAACCAACTCGACAAGGTGGAACGCAGTGAGAAGGAGAGGATGGAAGCCAAGAGACAAGACCGTGGACCCTACAGGAGAGTGCCAGTCAACCGTCCCCCGGTGAGAGTTGGACAGACGAGTCAACCCCGCGACAAAGGAAAGGCTCCGGCGTATCGTCCTACGACCCCGGCTCAGCCAATACAATATAGGAGGCCATGTGCAAAGTGTGGTCGAGACCATACTGGGCCCTGTGGTAACACCATGACGTGCTACCGTTGCGGTCAACCAGGGCATTTTGCGGCGAGATGCACTGCGAACATAGCTCCCCAGACCAACAACAAGCCACCGCGTCCAGCACAGGGGAGATCGGGTGTGGCTCCTAGAGTTTATGCTCTCACAGCTGAGGAGAATGTCCAGGAAGAGCCATACACTGTGGAAGAGCCATTTGCCGCAGAGCCATTGACCACCTACGAAGCCACTGGGGAAGATTACCAGGAGGAGGGTGATGTTGCCGCTATCACAGGTATCATTTGCATACACGATGTTGCATGCTTCACTTTGTTTGACACAGGAGCTACGCATAGCTTCTTGAGTGAGAAAAAGGCAGGAGAGTTATCGATCATGGAGATCGATACGACTACACCTTTTATGGTGTGTACACCTGCAGGACAGACTCTTCCAGTACAGGGGATTTTGCATTGCATGCCCTTGACTATCTGTGGGAGGATGTTGACTGCAGATCTTATCGTCGTACCTATCCGGGGTTACGACCTAATACTGGGAATGGATTGGTTATCGAAACATCAAGCCCAGATTGACTGTCGTCAGCGAACTATTTGGTTCACTGAGGAGAACGGAGGATTCGAGTTCGTTGGGAACAGATCAAGGAAGGTGTACCCCATTATATCAGCTCTGAAGGTTAACACAAAACTGGAAGATACCGCTGTGGTTCGGGAATTTCCCGATGTGTTTCCCGATGAACTACC
>NW_010965122.1:0-2743 GCF_000463585.1 Tarenaya hassleriana
AAAATATATTTTTGGAATAAAATATGTATATTTTTATTGATTATTTAATTTAATTTTATATTGTTTAATATTTTATATACGGGTACGGGTACTTGCGGATACCCGTCTTTTAGTTATGGGTATCCGTTGGACGGGTATCCGAATGTTATGAGATAGAGACAGAGATAGCATTTTTCTAAAACCCGCGAAGACGAAAACGAAGACGGGTATCTCCAAAAACGCGGATACCCGACCCGTGCCCAGCCATAATATTGATGAGGGTGGCAGTGGTTAAATATAAGAAGATCAAAATAAATACAAGGGTTTATCACAATTTTAACTAAATATTGTAGATGTCATAATTTACGAATTATAAAAGGATAGATTTTAAACATTTGTCTTGACAATTTCTAAAAGTTTAAACGATCAAATTATATAATCTTTTCAGATTTATTATGAATTTTTTCAAGATTTTATTCAAAAAAAAATATTTTAAAAACATTTTTTATTCGATTAAATAGTAATTTTATATTTTATTTAGATTTAATTACAATGATATAAGAAATCATATAAAGTAAATTAATTCTACATATACATTTGACTATCCTTGACTTGGATTGGATCGACCCGGTCCAATAAGAACTCGGATCAATATTTGAGAGCTTGGAGTCCAACATCGCCATTACACTGTTGGAGCTCAGCCACCTCGACCTCCGGCGTATCTTCAGATACACCAAACAAAGCATAAATATCAGCTCAAAAACTGTTCATTATAGCCTAAAAGCATAAACTTTGACCCCCTGTTTGTAAAGAGCAACAGAAGGAAGTATTACCGTTATTCGTACCCTCTTTGAGAACTGCCTAACATAGCCCATCCTTTCGACATTCCAAATCATCAGCGGCAGCTACAAGGTTACGCAGTGTTTTTTCACCTGAAGGGGCGGTGTCCCCCTATTCTCTTCCAACTGATCAGAGCAACTATCGGAAGAACTCTCGGTTGCACCTGTTTCTAGGAGCCTGCTGATGAAATCGCCCTCTGGGGATTTAGGAGTTGCATTTGATAAGCAATCTTACCTCGTCACTTAAGTGGGTTATATTTGAACCATATAACAATAAAATCTGACCAATCTTAATGCTACAAACACGAAAAAGTGTAGCCAAGTTATCCATCCAAACCCTCATTGTTCAAGGCACGTCTGTCACCTTCACTGCATGACTCTCTCGCACGAACAGAGCATGATTCCACCGCAGTTATAAGCTATTAGGAGGACGTCGATCAGTTGGTAAGACAAAGGAGCACCGTTCCTTCAACTAAACCATTGATTGAACTCTGTGGTGGAGGGAGAATTTGACACAAACATTAAGATGAAAGCACTGCAGAATACATATATAGTAAGCATTACCCCTCCCCAAGACTTTTTGGACAATTTTTTTCAATGTGGATTCATATGGGTGTTGTTTTTTCTTGATATGAGAAAGTCTATCCCCAAGAATATAGCAGTTAGCATGCTGAGCTTTTGAGACATCTTCAAGTTTTGGAGCTGAAGAACTGCAGTATCAAGCTGAATCAAGAGGAAACAGATCACTACGGGGAGTAATGCATATTCTAGACCATTACCAGGTAAAACTTTACAAGGAAAAAGCAGCAAATGCACTTAGAAATTTTGAAGTAACTGTTTGCAACACTAAAACACCCACATCAAATATTTCAATTAGTACGGGGATATGATTAAATTCCATATAGGAGCGAAAGTGTCACCAACACCTAATTTGATGGAAAGCACAAATCTCGAAAAACTCAATCAATAACATCTTTTAAGTACCAATGAAAACAGAAGCCAACGGATATCTTGAGGTTTAATGGGTATCCTTGAAACCACACCAACGAGCTACCGACAATAATCAAGATCACGGTGATCAATTGGACTAAAGGGGATCAAATAAATCAGAATTCCAGCAAAATAGCTTCATCAATCGGACAAATTAGATAATTAAACACATCAGAGACAGATATGCATATGCGTGTGCAGAGATATCATGAGAAGAACCTTGTCCTCGGAGGAAGGCCAGAAGAATGGTTGCTTCTTCACTGCAGCCGCAGTTGTTGGGTTCCCTTCGGGTTCCTAGCATGCGATCTCATCGATCTAGGGTTTGGATTCTAGGTTTCACGCAGCGGAAGAAAAAAACTAAACCTAGCCAAACGTCACACAAAACCAATTGTGCAATAACCCGAACAATCGTGTATATCATCGTGGGATTCGAATACTTACCTCGTTCTTTCAAGATCTGGAAGTATCAATCGATCCAGGGCCTATTTTAATCACCCAGAGTTGAAAGCACAACTCCTCTACACATATGCACACCGGCGGGATGATTTCCAACACTTTGGAACGTATCTGCTAGGATTTGTGAAGAGAAAACGATGTCCTTGACTTGGAATCGGATATTCCAATCACTAGAACTCAAAATCAAGCTTCTCTAAGCTCTCATGAGTGTCTTGGACGTCTGAGGTTTGTTCTCTAGGGTTTGTGGCGGCTTTCACATTAATTAGGATTGCCCAAAACCCTTAAAACGCGAAATAGGAAATCTGCCCGAAATTCGGACCGTCCGGTCTAGGTCTGGACCGGACGGTCTGACATTCCATGCGGAACGAACGTTCCGCTTTTCCTCGCAGAACGGACGGTCTATACGCCTGGACCGTCCGGTACAGGTCTGGACTGGACGGTCTGGGGCTCGCGGAACGGTCGGGCCACTCTTCAGCGGC
>NW_010965122.1:2969-22361 GCF_000463585.1 Tarenaya hassleriana
CGTCCGTTCCTCAGCGGAACGAACGTTCCGGAACGGCTGGACCGTCTGGCCCTCTGGGACACTTCCCGATCGCTCCGTCGCTCTTTTCTCGCGTTGTTCTCTTCACGTGTGATCCATCCCTAATGGTGTGTGACCCTGTAGGCCCATTCGAAGTGGCAGTGGCTTCGGAAACCTTTCCCGAACCACAAGTCATGGTTAGTCTCTAGCAAGACGCCATGACCACCCACCTAGAATGGAGTTAGAGGTGATCTAACAAAGCCAGCAATAGTTCGAGTTCTGATCCTTTTTCTCACGATGTCGTATGTTGAACAAGGGCATGGTATGAGCCACCCTTCAAGTTCAACCGCTTACTCGTCTAGGCAAACCGACTGATAAAATAGATGTACATTCATCTATAGCGTGGCCACGCATTTTCACAGTCCGATTTCCACGAGGGGCCCAGGATATCTCTCATGCGTAGGAGGTGACAAGTCCCGTATTGCATGTCTACTATCTGCATATGATTCGTGAACGTATCTGAGCAACACCGTTGTGATCATCCGGTTAAAGACGACGTTTGAAGTAGTCAAGACACGTCACTCCTCATATCAGATACTCTAGACATCTCAGGTCTGAGGATCCAAGAACGAACCGTTGTATGAGATTCAAGTCATGACTCATGTCTATGTGACAATCTCATGCGGGTCATCCAGTAACTCGTTCCAAACGAGAACCCATGATTGTGATTTGCATCCAATGCAATTGATCATAATCATCTATCACACATCATGCTGGTATTAATTCATCATTGTTCCCACAATGATAACTGACAAGGGAGTTTAGAATCATCTGCAATGATTCAAGGATATTTACCGTAATATAACAAACATGCTAATCATATAACGGGAAAAGTAATGCATTCATAAACCAATGAATCAATACATAGTCAAAATGTCATATCACGGATCATCGTAGAGCATTACAACCAACAGTAGTTGCTGTCGGAGATATGGAGATGACATGACGCCGTTTAAAAGTCCGGCTCACCCAAGGCGGCCACCCTATCAAGGAAGAATACAGAGAAACGATTTTGATCACAGGAACCAAACCAATCGAAACAGTAACCCAGCTAGGAAACCCTAGGCGATCAATCAGTTGTAGCGACGCGATTGCTAACCCAGAAAAATGAGATTGATCGGCTCCAAAACCCTAATTTCACCGGTGAAACAGCACCCCGACAAGAACCCTTCTCGATGTCTTGACATGTTACTTGAATCGCAAGGCATCCGAGGAACAAATCAGAGTGACACACCTTCCCCCGTCCGTCCAGGCAGTTAAACGCTCCATGAACATGTAGCGGATGATAAAGACCATTCAAATTTTAAAAAAAAAAAGATAACGTGCACGAACATTTGGGCTTGGGCTTCCGTGCCACGTGGCATTTGGATTTTAGAATTTCCAGATCATTTATTGGGATTGAATCTTTCCAAATTATTTTCTCTGAGCCTATAGGCTACATGAATCTATAATAACTACTAAACTTTGTACATTTTTTAAAAAAGTTTTATGACGGCTAACAAAAAAAATCATTCAACATGTATATATATATATATATATACGTATTAGCAAGTTTTGAATTACACCGAAAAGAACACCAAATATCGTATCTGGTAATATTTGAAAATATTCTACATAATTGTCATAATATTTGGTAATATTACGTAATTTAATATCTGGCAATATTCGATTATAAACTATCATCATATTTGCTAATATTATGCAATTAATGTATGTGTGTGTATATACACGCACACGCCACAGAATACAATTGTTCCACCAAAGTATTCATTAGAAGTTTGAGTTTCTTTTGCATTTTTTTTAATAGAGTCATGAATAATCGAAGAATAAGTTTTATTCTCATCCTTTTGATGATAGCCTTAGGCGTAGGTTCTACCCAACCCAAAAAACTCAACCTCTCGGAAGACGAAATCCAAAGATGGCTGAAGCAACGCAACAAGCCTCCTTTTAAATCCATCCAGGTGCATACATACACACACAAAGTGTTGTAGCAAAATTTTTTATGATATATATATATATATATACAAAATCCAAAAAAAGTAGATAAATTAAATAGAGTCCAGATGGAGATATCGTAGATTGTGTTGTCATTACCGAGCAACCGGCTTTTGATGATCATCTACTTAGAAATCACACTATCCAGGTATATTATGTACGGTATCATGTACCTATTTGAAATATCCCTACTCTTTCTTTGTTTTACTAGTTTATTAGTACAGATATTTATTTTGTGCTCACAAATATTGTAAAATAGATGAGGCCTAGTTCCTATATAGAAGATCTTTTTAAACGGAGTAACGATGCTATGGGTTCGGAAGTTATATCTCAACTTTGGCACACGAATGGTGAATGCCCTGAAAACACTGTTCCGATCAGAAGAACAACAAAAGAAGATTTGTTAAGAGACGAGAAATACTTTAAAAAGTATGAAAATGAGATCACAACCCATGAGGTGTTTGATCGCACCTCCACGTCTCCGCTTATTACATTTCTTCCCCTTTTGCCTCTTTCTTTTTCCTTTTACTTTGTTACATGCGGGAGCTATTATAGTACGCAGCAGTGCGGGCTACTCGGGATACGTATAATGGAGGAAAGGCATGGATAAATGTATGGAAACCCGCACTCCAAAAAAACGCTGAAGGGTTTAGTTTGGCTCAGATTTGGGTCACAAAAGGAGTTCGAGGTTTGGACTTGACTACCTTAAAGGCTGGTTGGCGGGTACATCACTTTTTTTAACCAAAATTTGAAACTCTGTATTCATTTATAACTGTAAATTCGAATCGTTTATTTTTCTCCTTATAATGATAGGTTGTCAGAGGTGATAATTACACGAGAATATTTACTTTCTAGACGGTAAGTTTTTAGTTGGTCTTGGTGTAGTTTTTTCTTTCCTTGTCTCCGTTCAAAGAGTTTGTATTAATTAACACGTTCTCTAAACCAAAAATAGAGAGATTCTTATGAAGACACTGGCTGCTACAATCTTGAATGCCCGGGCTTTGTTCAGACCAGCAATGCATTGCTCTTGGTGCTTCCATCAAGCCCATATCCATCTACGGTGGTTCTCAATATGGTATTGTGTTACTTATCTCCAAAGTAAAGCTCAAACACTATGTAGATTCCTTGTTATCCAAGCAATACTAATTTTATTTTTTATCAAAACCATCGCCTTGTCCGATATAGCACGATCAAGTCTTCCTCTCTCTCGGGAACAACAACAATGGTGTAGTAGGAGGAGATTGAGTATTGTCATCGTCAATTCGGTCTCGGCGCCGAACATAAACACAAACCATAAAAAACAACAAAAATTAATAATTTAACTAATGAGTATTTCAATAATCATTAAACATTTTAAAAAATTATCATATAGATGATGAGATAGATGTTTATGTGTGTTTGCAATTGTGTGGCATGTCTATAACTAAAATAGTCGATGATCAACGTTATTATTTGAATTCACTCTAATAAAAAAAAAACTTATTTACCCACATGTCTGTGGTCGAGCGGTACCTGGACTGGAAGTGAGGGTGTTCCTCCTCCAGGGGTTCGAATCCAGACATGCGGGGAGGGAGAGGTATAGCCAAAGGCTGTGTGTTCAAATGCTGTTTTCGGGCCCAGGGAGATGTAAGTTGGGCCGAAGGCCCAAGTGAACTTCCTGGTTTGAGGAAAAAAAAAAACTTATTTGTACGGGATCGTAAATCATAGAAATGGGTCCAAAATTTTATATTATCAAGAAGGATCAATAGATGAGTATAAAATTTAATATTGCAATTTGCAAATCCCTTGATGATTTAAATTCATTCCCTCCATAAAATGTGATGGTACTAACGAAATTCAACACTATGTAAAAATATATATTTTGTCAAATACATGTCACAAAATCCATAGACAGAAGCAAACCAAAGTCCTCCTCGTTACTTATTTTGAGTTAATACAACAAACTTCAAATACACACATAAAAATGAAACTACATATATATATTTCGCATTTAAATTCAACACAGACCATTTCCATAACTTTAAACCAGAGTCTCTCCCTCCCTCTCTAACATGAACACACGAAACTGTCGGGGACCTGAGAGGTGTACCAAACTACCACCATTCTTACACCTTCTTCCTCTTTGTATTTTTTGTTTCATTCCCAACGACTTCGATATCAGTCAACACTTTAGCGTCTATCAAAATTTTCACAGTTTCTAAGAATCAAAACTTACGATAACCATTCAGCCAAGAATCATAAATCTATACCCAGACTGGCTAGCTCGACCGGTAAGTGTAAGACACAAAGTGTCTTTTACGACATGATCGAATTCCAATTGGGAGGGGGCTCTTCCTTCGGGATAAACATCTGGTCGACCTCGGACCTATAGAGTTGTCTGCGGAGGCCAAAGGGCACGTCAAACTTCCTGCTTGAAAAAAAGAATAATCACAATCTTATGGGTTGATAGAGATCCCAAAAATTTTCTTGTTTGATCGATAAAAGGAGAGAAATAAAATCGGATAAAAGGAAAATATCATGGTGAGAGAAAGTGTTTTACGTGAAGGGTGATCAACCAAAACAAGTTATCGTATATAAAGAGACGTTCATGTATTGTTCATCAGTTTCTCCAGCTTTTCCTTTCAAACCCCCACCCCTTTCCACAGTTCTTCCTTATTTGACAGATGATTTCTCTCTGTGTTCTTTTGATTTATATTATTACCTTGCCCATAAGTACATACCCATTCTTCTATATAAACAGAATGTATATTATATCAACATCTTTTTTATATATAAAATATATCAAAACATGTTAATGTTTTTCTGAAATCTCGGATTACCGGTGATCGTATACTCTGTAGTATCCACCGATAGGCGTAAGTAGCGAATAACATGTAGTTGGATTATAGCTTGAACTTCTCCACAGTCTTACATCATTATTATTTGATTATTTTTTTTTATTAAATTCTTTAACAAATAAACTTCGTTTTTCTTTTTGTTCTAATTATTATTTTCGTTGTTACACATTATCATATATATGACATATTATCTAACATTCATTATCAGTGATGATGTATTATGTATCCAATTATATATATCGATAGTTTTGATTAAAATAGAAATATAAATATTAAAATAAGAAATTTTATAAAATGTAGATATTTAAATATCAAGAAGATGCATATGGACTGGATTGGGGATCCTGGGAAGGCACATCTACTGGGGAAATGTATATGACGCCGTCAACAACAGTTTTCTCACGTCCAATATTTTTTAACTCCCAACATTTTTTTCTCTCTAAACACTGAAATATTTATTTACCATAGAAAACCATATATCATCATAATCTCTGTCAAGAATATAAAACCACATACCATATAAAACTCCTAATATTTTTTTTTTTTTGAAATTTTTGTACATAAACATTCGTTACATTATTTTTTATAATCGTGTTTCGATTTTGAAAAAATTTATCTTACATTATTAAATAAAAGAGTCTGAAATCCGGTCACACCCCACCTGAATATAGGCTCAAAGTTTTATTAGGTCGAGTTAGTCCAACCCGAAAAATTCTAAACCCGAACCGAACTCAGTCTGAACCCTCCTTGAACAACCCATTTTACATCTCTATCCATCGTAGACTACGCAATACGACCATATATAACGATCGAAATTAAATTTGTATATTTTCTGCAGAAGATCGACGCAACAGCCTAAATGATCTGATGGTATTCTAACATCAGCATCAAAACGATCACCAAAATCTAGAGTTAGATCCCTGGATTTTCCGACGTCATCGAAGATTTACGAACTCTATGTTTGAAATTCCGTTAACCAACTCGTCATACAAAAATAAAACAAAATTCAATTTTTATCATATAATCAATAAAAAGAAATCATGCGATTTAATAAGTTTTCCAGATTATTACATTATCAATTTAATTATTTTTTCAGACGTCACGAATCAAGAATAGAAGTAAGTTTTGAATTAAGTATTTATTTATTTATTTTTGAAGTATTTATCTCCTTGAATTCAATATATATCCTCTAACTATTGATAAAAATAAGCTGAACTAATTAGTTTAATTTATAGACGATGTAGAGAGAAATAAAATTTTGTAGTATTCAAAAATCTATTTATCAAAATAATATAAAAAAATTTAATGGAATAATTTTGCATTATAATTTAATGAAAATGACGACGGTGAAGGGTAGATGAAAATTTTTTAGAGGAAAAGTTAGTTTGGGCCTTAGATCCAGCCCGAAGTCCGATGGGCTCAGCAGACTTCCGAAAACCCGGAAACGTAATGGACCTATAAAGCCTTAATTTTTTGGAGTTAGGGTTCCTTCCTTGACATCCCATGAGAAAAACGGAGGGAAAACCAAAAAACTAATATGTTTTGTGTGTGATTTCGACACGAGAATCTATTTTCCCCATTTTAATCACAAAATGAAAATAAAAAAATTGAATGTTTTGGTCAGGGGGCGTTTTGGAAAACGGTCCGGGTTTGGTACCGGAATGCATAGGTTCTATTTTTTCGATTTTATAAAAATAGGTACCAATCGGTTTTTATATTATGTTCGGTTCGATTCGGTTTCGGTTTCGGTTTCGGTTTGGTTCAGTTTCGGTTTTTATTAAAAAAAAATTATGTTTTATAGGATTTTTTAAAATTCGATTTGGTTCGATTCTAAAAATTCGATTTTTTTTTAAAATAATACCATTCGAGAATTTAAAACGATTCGGATTAAAAAAATATCGTATTTTTCGGTTAGGTTCGGTTTTAAAGAATCGAACAGAAAAGGCCCAGCCTACTTTTGGTTGCATGCGGTGGACTTCTCTTCCCCGTCACACCAAATCGCCGATGAGAGAGGAGCTGAAGAATACAGACTTTTCGCTTTTGTAAAGAGAACCAAGAAAAAAAAAGCAGACTTATTCTGTGTCTACCATTTTTATACACAAACCCTCTCTCTCTCTCTCTCTCCTTACTGCCAAAACCTTGTTACCGTTGTGGGTTTTTGGTTAGGGTTCTGTTGATTGCCGGTCAGAACGGTATTTGACGGAGAATTTTCCAGTCAGATTCTAGGTATTGTTCTTCTGCCCTTCCCCCCTTTGCATTATGGTCTGTTTTCTCGCTGTTTGGTTCCTGAGAAAATGGCGAGTATGACGCGTTATTTCCTGGGTTCTGGGTTCTTTGTTGCTGGGTTTTACTGTGTTGAAGTCCCATTCTTGGCGATTTTGGTTTCGTCTTCCTTTCGAAAGCCTGAAACTTTTCTTCTCGTTGTTTCCACATTTGCTGATTTCTGTGCTAAGGAAGAATGCAGATGTGGATGTTGATTCTCCTCATGTTTTTTTAGTTGTTTTACATCCATGCAAGTTCTGAAATGATTTAACCGGGGTTTCTCTTTTATGCCAGATAACTGTCATGGAGGGAGAATCGCCACCAGGAGAAGTAGTGAGCATTAGGTTTGCTCTCGCTAGTCATAATGAAATTGTAAGTTTACAAGTGTCTCTGTGTCTGGATTTGACCCATAACTATCTGTTAATTTGGGCGATTTACATTCACCAAGTGGTTAGTTTGGTACAAACATATTCAACGAATATCATGTAAGATCTTGGTTTAATGCGCAATGTGGAAGCTCATCTTGTCTCTTCTGAATTCTATCTTTGCGATTTCAGTGTACAGCTTCTATAAGCGAGTGCCCCATTAGCCATGTAAGTCAGCTCTCTAACCCGTTTCTCGGGTTACCTTTAGAATGTGGAAAGTGTGAATCTTGTGGCACTTCCGAACCGGGCAAATGCGAAGGTACTAATGACCGTTTCAATTACGTTTTTTTTGTTGAAATATCTTTTCTGCTATTTATATTTGTTTTTCTTTATTCATTTTCAGGCCATTTTGGGTATATTGAGCTACCAACACCAATATATCATCCCGGTCATGTTAGTGAGCTGAAGCATTTGCTCAGTCTGTTGTGCTTGAAATGCCTGAAGATGAAGAAAGCTAAGGTATTACCTGATCTGTTTGCGGGTTTTCGTGATCTACATGTAAAATTGAAGTGGCAATGAGATCTTAAGTTAGATATGCTTGAATGTTGCTTTTGATATTCTCTTACTATTGTAGAGCTCAAGTGGCGGTCTGGCGGAGCGTTTATTAGCTGCCTGTTGCGAGGTAAGTCATTTAATTGATGCTAATTGTTGAACAATATCTCATTCATATGGATCTTTGGGTCATATCATAATACTGTAGTCGTTTTACTTCAGAGCTTTTATTTTGAGAAATTCTTGCATATCTCATGTCTAATGCTAAGATCTGAAGCAAAAATAAGTAGATCTTTCACCAACACCAGAATTACAAATTTGGAGTCCTAGATTAGGGAGAGGGCCCAGTCTCTTTTAATGTGGCTTTCTGATATGTTTTCCAGAATGTGCAATCATTTTGTTAATCCCAGTATTAATACCCATGCTCAGAACTAATGAACTCATGAGTATACCGGATTAGCTGAGCTGTCACTATAAGCCCTGTACTGGTTACAAACTCCCTTAACTAGTTACAAACCTAGATCTCTAAAACATTCCGAAATATCTGCATCTGTCCTGCCCAAGAAGAATCCGACTTCTGCATTTCCTCTAGGTCAAGCATCCGTAACTTCAACCCACGAAGGTAGATGTAATGGTGTATCAACTAACTTTTGAATTGCTATGTCAGGAAGCTTCGCACATTTCAGTAAGAGATGCGTCATCAGAAGGTGCATGTTACCTAGAACTGAAGCTCCCGTCTAGGTCGAGACTTCAGGATGGTTGCTGGAATTTTCTGGAGAGATATGGTTATCGCTACGGCAATGACCACATTCGGCCCCTGCTTGCCCGCGAGGTTTTATTCTTCCTCTTGTTTGTCAACCTTGTAGCTTACTGAATTCCAATTTACTTTTACGCTTATTAATTTCAAGTGTTAGTTGTTTTCGTTAGCAGTTGTGCTGATACTATGTTGCTGGAAATTGACAATAAAATTCCCCTCATGTCCTTTTTGTGCTTATTTGCCTTTCCTTTTCTGTATGTTGTTGAAAACAAATAGGTGAAGGAAATTTTAAAAAGAATCCCGGCAGAGACAAGAAAAAAACTTGCTGCAAAGGGATATTTTCCGCAAGAAGGATATATAGTAGAGTACTTGCCAGTCCCTCCTAATTGTTTATCAGTGCCAGATGTGTCTGATGGTTTCATCTCTATGTCCTCAGTAAGCCGCTCAAACTAGCTGTTTGGAAGAGTGGATCTTTGAATGCTTTTGCTTGTATATACATAGTAACTTGTGCATTTTGTCATCCTTTGTTCCAGGATCCTGCTAGAAGCGAGTTAAAAGATGTTTTGAAGAAAGTCATAGCAATAAAACATTCTAGGTCTGGTGAGACCAATTTTGAATGCCATAAGATAGAGGCCGATGACATCTACAAAGCAGTGGCTAAGTATCTCGAAGTCAGGGGGACTTCAAAAACTACAAGGAACATAGATATGAGGTACGGTGTTACCAAAGTTTCTGACGTTTCTTCTACAAAAGCTTGGTTGGAGAAAATGAGGACACTGTTCATAAAAAAAGGTTCTGGTTTCTCCTCCCGAAGTGTCATCACCGGTGATGCTTATAGGAGAGTCGACGAGGTTGGGGTCCCATATGAGATTGCCCAAAGAATGACCTTCGAGGAGAGGGTTAGTGTCCACAACCTAAGGTATCTGCAAGAATTGGTAGATAACGGGTTGTGTTTGACATACACAGAGGGTTCTACCACCTACTCTCTTAGAGATGGTTCCAAAGGGCACACTCTGCTGAAACCTGGGCAGATTGTACATCGAAAGATCAAGGATGGAGATGTCGTTTTCATAAATCGGCCACCAACGACTCATAAGCATTCGCTTCAAGCGCTTCGGATTTATATCCATGAAGACCATACAGTAAAGATCAACCCTCTAATTTGTGGACCACTGAGTGCAGATTTTGATGGTGATTGTGTTCATCTCTTCTATCCTCAATCTCTGGCGGCAAAGGCAGAAGTTATGGAGCTTTTCTCTGTGGAAAAGCAATTGCTTAGCTCACATAGTGGTCAGCTTAATTTGCAGCTGGGCTGTGATTCAGTGCTCGCCTTGAGGGTTTTATTTGAACGGCTATTTCTGGATAAAATAGCTTTTCAACAGTTAGCCATGCTTGGTTCTCATTCTTTCCTACCACCAGCCCTTAGAAAGTGTGGTAATGCAGGCCCTCTCTGGACAGCCCTTCAGGTTCTACAACTTGCCTTACCTGAGCGTCTGAGCTGCAGAGGTGACAGGTACTTAATACAAGGAAGTGATTTATTGGAGTTCGATTTTGGATCTGAAGCAATGGCTTCCGTAATCAATGGGATAGTGGCTTCCATTGTGTCAGAGAAGGGTCCAAAGGAGGCACTTCGATTCTTTGATTTGTTGCAGCCTTTGTTAATGGAACATCTTTTTGCTGAGGGCTTTAGCGTAAGCTTGGAAGACTTATCCATGTCTGAGAAAGACATGAAAGTTATCCATCGTATTATCCAGGATATTGTTCCTGTTTTGTCTCGCTTGAGGCTGAGCTACGAGGATGAACTGCAACTAGAGAATAGCTTCCAGCGTGTGAAGGGTGTAGCCGCTAACTTTATGCGGAAATCTTATTCTCTACGAAACTTGATTGACTTCAAGAGTGATTCATCCATCAACAAGTTGGTACAGCAAATAGGTTTCTTGGGCCTTCAGCTTTCCGATAAAAAAAAGTTCTACACGAAGAATCTGGTCGAAGACATGGCTCATTTTTGTCAGACAAAGTACCCTAAGGTCTCCTCCTCTGGTGAATTTGGGTTAGTGAAGAGCTGCTTCTTTCATGGGCTGGATCCTTATGAAGAAATTACTCATGCCACTGCAGCTAGGGAGGTCCTTGTTCGCTCTTCAAGGGGTTTAGCTGAGCCAGGCACCCTATTTAAGAATTTGATGGCTGTTCTCCGAGACATTGTGGTTTCCTATGATGGAACTGTGAGAAACACTAGCAGTAACTCTGTTGTGCAGTTCAAGTATGAGAACAAATCTGAACATGGGTGTCAGAGCATGTTTCCGGCAGGAGAACCTGTTGGAGTTTTGGCAGCCACTGCAATGTCAAACCCTGCCTATAAAGCTGTGCTTGATTCTACTCCAAATAGTAATTCTTCTTGGGAGCTAATGAAGGTAAAGGGGTTTCAGAGCTCCCTCCCATTTATGCTGTTAAAGGCTTGTTTTCTAACTTCTGTGTGTACTAATAGCGCTTTCTGGTGTATCTAATGTTCCTTCCAGGAAGTCCTGCTTTGTAAAGTCAAATTCCAGAACACATGTAATGACCGGCGAGTAGTTTTGTATCTAAATAAATGTCGCTGTGGAGGAAAGTATTGCCAGGAAAAAGCTGCTTCAACTGTCATTACCCAGTTGAAGAAGATTAGTCTTAAAGATGCTGCAAAGGAGTTCCTGGTTGAGTAAGTTTTGGGTGCTAATAACTGTTTTCTCTCTTTGCCTTCTTAATCTTCATGCTTTTTTTTCTTTGGCTACTTGAAATCCTCATAATCTAATTTTTTTTACCTACATGTAGGTACAAAAAGCAACAAACTATTTCGGAGAATTTTGGGCTTGATTCCTGCCTTCTCGGACACATTCATCTGAATAAGGTTGTCATTTCTGTTCCTGCATTCATTAATCTTTTCCTGACAGCTCAGCATTTGAAGTTGTTTAGTCCTATATTTTCCTTCTATCTGTTTTTTGTAATGGATGTTCTGTTTAATAGATGATGTTGCAAGAATTGAACATCAGTATGCACGAGGTTCTCCAGAAGTGTGAGGACAAAATTAATGCATTGGGGCAGAAGAAGAAGAAGAAAGCTGATGACCTTAAGAGAACAACTTTGTCTGTCAGGTTTGTTCATAATCGCTTATCTTGTGGGCATTGTCACTATTTTGAAGAACAAGTCAATGTTTTCTTCAAAAGCTGGTCTTCATTTTAATAAATATTTTGTTTATTCAGTGAATGTCTACTTCTATTACTATTTTTTTCCTTCTCATTTTAGTTAATTTGTGATTTTTCTTGGACTGCACAGCGAGTGCTGCTTTTTTCCGGAATCATGTGCAGGCAAGGACTCTGATGTGTCATGCTTGACGTTCACCTCTCATAACCCAGCTGATCCTGATTTAGAAAGAACACTTGATGTTCTTTGCAATACAATCTACCCAGTACTGTTGGAAACAGTGATCAAAGGTACTTGGATGTTGCTTTCTGTCATTCCTAAAGTCATTGTCGGTTCCCTGTTTGCTTCTCTACCTTCTTGTTTTCTTTTGGGTTGGGATGATGGGTTTTTGATAACAGAGGGTTTCTTTCATTTAATCCTGTAAGCTTTTTTGTTTTCATATTTTTTATCGTGTTGTGAAAATGTCACTTTGCCTGAGTTACGTCGAAAATAAGACTACCAGTTCTATTTTCTTCTGATGATGTTTCTAAAATGTATAGGCGATCCACGGATTTGTTCGGCAAACATCATCTGGAATAGTCCAGATATGACGACGTGGATTCGGAATCGTCATGCAAATCGTTGGGGGGAATTGGTCTTGGATATCACCGTTGAAAAATCTGATGTCAAACAATCTGGTGATGCATGGAGGATTGTGATGGACTCTTGTATTCCGGTGCTTCATCTTATAGACACCAAACGTTCAATCCCTTATGCAATAAAGCAAGTGCAAGACTTGCTTGGAATATCATGTGCTTTCGAGCAAGCAGTTCAGGTAATAAATACTTCATTCATAATTTGTTTTGGTACTGCTCCTTGAAATAGAGTTTTTTTTCTTTATTCATTGTCTCTGATGTAAAGCACTAAGACATTGATTGGTTTTTGCAGCGTCTCTCAGCTTCGGTGAGAATGGTTTCCAAAGGAGTGCTAAAGGAACATCTCATTCTCCTGGCAAACATAATGACTTGTTCAGGGAATATGTTGGGATTCAACTCAGGAGGTTACAAGGCTTTGACCCGATCGCTAAACATCCTGGCTCCTTTCACAGAAGCTACATTGATTGTAAGTAGTCCTGTTCTTTACTGCAGAATACGGAACCTTCTACCAGTTCTTACTATGTTAGATTGTATCTGCTGTTACCAACTTCCAAACTGAGCTTGTTTAACTCATGCAGACGCCAAAGAGATGTTTTGAGAAAGCGGCTGAGAAGTGTTATAAAGATCCTTTATCAACAGTTGTTGGGTCCTGTTCTTGGGGAAACCGTGTTGCTGTTGGTACGGGTTCGCGGTTTGATCTCTTATGGAACCAGAAAGAGGTAAAAACCCGTTCTTTCCGAACCATATTGGGCAGCATTCTGTGTTTGCCATCTTAGATTGGCTCACATAGCATGCCTGATAATCTTATATTCTCTACTTGAGATGTTATTTGCAGGCTTATCTGAACGACGACGGAGGAATAGATGTGTATAACTTTCTCCACATGGTCAGATCTGGCACGAATGGAGATGTAAATGCTTCTTCCCCCGGTTTTGATGTTGATGATTTTGTTACAGAAGGAGAAATGGCTGAATGGGCCGAATCTCCCGAGCGAGACTCTGCTCTTAAATTTGAGGACAGTGGCGATTTCCAAAATATACTCGATGAAGGTCAGCCAGCTGGATCTAACTGGGACAAAGTTTCTGCTGGAGAAGACAATGGATCGTGGGGAGGTAAAACAGACTGGGGAAGCAGTAAAACTGCAGATCGCGATCAGACAACGAGCTCTGGTGGTTGGGAGAAAGGTACTGATGTCGATAAGGAGGATACCTGGTGTAGTTGGAAGAGTAACAACAAGTCAGATGCTCAAGAACCCTCCAAGTCAGGTGCATGGGAAGAACCGGTCGATGGTTGGGGTTCAAAGCCAAAGGATGATAATAGAAACACATCGAGCTGGGTAACACATGCAACTGAAATGGATTCTTTCTCCGTGAAAGAGGATGAACCCAGCTCTGATCCATGGGGTTCAAAGCGAATGGATGACAATACAAACACTTCGAAGTGGGGAACAAATGCGAATAATAAGGATTCTTCTGCTACGGAAGAGGATGGGCCCGGGTGTGATGCCTGGGGCTCAAAATCTGTTTCAGATATGTCTTGGGGCCAAAAGAAGTCTGAGTCTGCACCAAAAGATTGGAATTCTGAGAGAGATGCAAGTACTGATGTTTGGGGCCAGAGAGGCAGTCCTAGGAACAATGAAAAAGAGAGCAATACTTGGAGCATCAGCCCAAAAGAGCCAAATGCCACTGAAGGCACCTACCAAAGCGACAAAGAAGCTTGGGGTGTTTCAAAGGAGTCAACTTGTGCTTGGAACCAGCCAAGTAGCGGAAATGCTTGGCAACAATCCAGAAAAGAATCAAGTGCTGATGCTTGGAATCAGCTAAATTCTGGTAATGATGGGCATACTTGGGAGAAGTCAACTGAGAGAAGTGGAAATTCAAACGGGTTATCTTGGGGTGAGCCAGAGAAAGGAGAAGAGAACCGAAACGACGATCTTTGGGCTTCAAGAAAAGAGCCAAGCCCTACTGCTTGGAACTCATCAAACAAACACGATATCAATGAGGATGACAAAAATCCATGGGTTTTGCCGGAAGATAGCGACAAAGGTGATACCAATGAAAATGAGAAATTCCAATGGGGATCGTCCAAAAGATACCCATCTGATGGCTCACGGGGTGGCTGGTCTAAGGGTAATTCAGACTGGAAAGGAAAGAGCAACCGTCCTCCTCGGCCACCTGGAACCGGTAATGGAGATAATCTGGCTCCTATGTTTACAGCCACAAGACAAAGATTAGATATGTTCACTTCCGAGGAGCAAGATATTCTCGCAGATGTTGACCTGATCATGAAGACTGTTCGCCGTATAATGCATCAATCTGGGTATGTATTTTTGTAGTTCATTCATTGCTACATCTATTAGCTTTAAACTTCTTAGGTTTGGCCAAATCACTTTCCAGATCTCAGATTATAACTGTGGAATATACTCTGCATTTCATGCATATAAAGATTTCTGGTTGTACCTATATCTTCTTGTTGACGAATGAACTGAGTACGCTCTTTCTTTACTTATTCATTTTGATCTCTAATGAACCAAATTTTTTGTTTGATTGAAAATTCTCAAAAAAAAATATATAGGTACACGGATGGTGACCCGATTCCAGCGGAGGACCAAGCATTTGTTCTTGAGAAAGTTTTGAACTTCCATCCAGACAAAGCGTCGAAGCTTAGTGATGGCGTCGATTTTATCACGGTAAAAATTTCAATCTCCTTAATTTCTTAAAACTAGATTTGTTTTTAGCTCTTCTATGATGCAATCTGAAGTACATTGCTGTGCACATTCAGACATATTTGTATATATTTTGGTTGTCAAAGAAACACAGAAAATAATTTGTTACCCCGTTTCGGATTGTGAAATTTCTAGACAGAATCTCTCTATTTCTGGCCAATATAATCTGATGCATCATAGTCGTGGATGGAATTGCAGGTGGACAAGCACACATCCTTCCAAGACACGAGGTGCTTCTTCATTGTCTCAACCGACGGGTCGAGAAAAGATTTCTCCTACAAAAAGTGTCTTGATAACTTCATCAAGGAGAAATACCCTGACTTGGCCGAGGAATTCATCTCTAAGTACTTCAGGAAGCCTCATCCTGGCGGAAACCGAGACAGATCCCAACAAGAAGCCTCACCTAAAAAACCCGCCTGTGAAGAGCAAAACTCCATGGCAGAAGTCCCGGGATGTCCCACCGGAGAAGAAGAGACTTTGCAGTAAACTTGGAAAGCTTTATTTTAGGTCTCACCATTCATCATCTGCTATGTTATTTTGCTTTTGTACATAAAGAGCAGAGAAGGAAGATGTATGGTCCATTTTGAGTTAGCGTTTTGGTAAATAACCAAACCAGTTAAGTGTTAATACATTTTCTGACAAAATGGTTTAGGGTTTAGATCAACAGACCCCCACCCAATGT
Source organism: Tarenaya hassleriana (assembly GCF_000463585.1). Lineage (NCBI taxonomy): Eukaryota > Viridiplantae > Streptophyta > Magnoliopsida > Brassicales > Cleomaceae > Tarenaya > Tarenaya hassleriana. The sequence continues at coordinate 19,011 of NW_010965122.1, forward strand.
TCTATTTGTTTTGCAAATATTATTTATCATCTTTGTTGATGTTGAGATCAGAGTGGATAATACCGTCTGGTTCTTGATTTTCCGGGTTTTTTCTGGTTTTTTCCGGTTTAATGTTAACGAAGACCCAAGCCGGGTGCATCTGCCCGTGGTTGATCAGGTCCCATCCGGTTTAAGAGATAATGGTGGATGGATACGGGATATTTCAAATTTGTTCCTTTTGTTTTTTTATTCTTTGCAAAGCGTATAAAAAAAAATTGTGTATATGCAATGCGGTAGGAAAAAAAATCATATTTGCAAACTGTATCTATTTTTATAAATATCGATAACATATTTTTGTTTGCTTGTGGACTTTATATTATTTATTTATGGAATTTTAATTAATTTTCGAATAAATTTAATATTTCTTTTACTCGTTATATATCCTATTTTATTGTAGGATACCAATCATTATAATAATTATTTTCTATTGCTAATTTAATAAATTGTTCTAATTTTTACAATAATATATCCGTTTAATTCTTTAATTATGTTATTAATTTGTTTTATTGCTATTATTTTTTTTATTGAAATAATGGAGACAATATTATGCCATATCTTACATGTAATGAATTCAAATGATATAAATGTTGGAGCGTCTTTCACTTACTATGTCCTATACCGAAACGTAAGTGTAGTGAAAAACAGGTAAGGATGTAGGGTGTCTCCAAATACGATATATTATATCGGTGTCTATATATAATGCTAAATAGATAAAGGTTCTCACATCGTAATTAGATGTGAATAAATAAACTAATCCAAAACTTTGATGTCACTAAAAGTGTAGGTGAGGTAGACAAAAAAAATTATAGGAAGAGGAATAAGAAAGTTTCTGTAGAATGGAGAGTTAGAGTATATTTGGAATATAGGATGGTTTACAGAAAAAATTGATGGTAATTGCCTGCATCATAGAGACAAAGTGGGTAGGATAGGTAAAGAAATTAGAAATACGTGTTTTCATGGTATCTGTTTCTGCTAGGTTTTGGAGATCCCTAAATAATACGTTTACAACAGTTTCTAGGGTTCCAATTTTAGATTTTACGCAATAGAATTATATGAACGAAATCGAAAATAGCATATCTTGCATGAATTGACAAAAGTATCGATATTCCAATCTGATTCGATTCCGTATCTTGTTACAAAAACGTTGAAATCAACGTTCTCTATAAATAGTCCACACTCATGGGTTTATGCGTCTGCTAGAACGCGATCTAGACGTCATAACAATCCACGTTGAATTGAGTCAGAAACGATCTAAACAAGGTGATAACAACTCAAGTTTTGATTCTTTATCTCACGTTATCATATATTGAACACGAGTAAGAAATAATTCACCCTTCAAGTTCAACCGTTTTCTCATCCAATAAATCGACATACAAAATAGATGAGCCATACATCTATAGCACAACCATGCATTTTTCGCAGCATGATTTTTACGAGAAACCCAACGATATCTCTCGTTATAAGGCAACAAATCCCGTTATGACTAAATTATCTCCACATGGTTCGTAAATGTATCTAAACAATATTGTTATGATTATTAGATTAAAGACGATGTTTGTTGTAGTTAAGATACGCTACTCTTCATAGCAGATACTCTATATATCTCAGGTATGAAGATCTAAGAACGAACCATTTCATGAGATTCAAGTTCTACTTCATGTCCACATGACAATATCACGCGGATCATCCACTCGTTTCAAATGAGTACCCATGATTGCGATTCACAACCAATGTGCATGATCATCTATATGGTCATGAATCACACCTCATATGGATCTTAATTCATCATCGCTCTCACGATAACAATCGATTATGTAATTTAGAATCATTTTGTAATGACTCAACAATATAATATTACAAACATACAAATCATATAACGGAAAATATAATGTATTCATTTAAATCAATTTATATGGTACAAATATCATACCTCAAAATATCCTAAAGCATCACAACTAACAATTTTATAACCTTACATATTGAAATCATAAGTGAACATAATAAAATACAAAAAATCTCTTCTAGCGGATGAATTAATAGATTCACATATATCACTATGTATAAAACTTAGTAATATTTTTGTCCGTTCTTATAATAAAAAGAGTTTTTACCATTTTACACATGTAAAAGCTCTATGATGTGGGGAAAAAAATCCATATGATAAACACTCGGGTTTGTTTGGAATGACAATTTTAAAAACTTTTTTTTTGTAACCATCTTGAACCGATGCCCAAATTAGTTTTGGGGATGAGAGTTAGCCATGTGTTTTGGATTATACATTTTTTCTCTAAATTTGAGGTTTGAATTCGTGACGGAACAAACGTTTTACGTCCCTCTTCCACCGGTTGAACTAACCAAGTTTGGATGAAAATTTTCGCAAAAACAAAAAAGTTTGAATGAAATTTTAAAACTTTTTAGATATTAAGCCTTTTTTTTGTTCCTGCTAACTAGATACGCGACTAAAAAAACAAAGGTAGGTTTAATATGGTTACTATTTTTTAAAAAATTATGGTGTACTATTTTGGAAAAAAAAGGTTAAAGTTTTATGATATACAATTAAATGTTTTATTTTTATGTAGACAAATATATTAAATATCTTTAAACCAAGGATTCATTAAATTAAAAAAATATATGTCCACGTCATCATGACACTAAATAATATTAAATTTATATTTATACAATCAAATTTGATAAATCAATAATATTAAATTTTATTAAATCAGATTGAATTAATAAAAAGATTTTAAAAAAAAGCACTTAGAAGGCCGGAGGGCGGCGAGGCCTAAAAGTCAAGCTTTGGTATTTCTCTGGTCTCATGAGGCTGCGCGCGTGACTTTTATCCGCTTCCACTCCCTTCTTTGCACGTATTATTATTATTTATATAATTCTATGGCAAATAATATTAAAATCTTAAATCTTCTATGCAATGTTAAAAGCAATCTATTTATGTGTTACGTGTCGCTGTAAAAAAGTGTCACAGACGTTCTCTTTCCTACTCATTCCCTTTTTTCTCTTTTAAATTTAATTTTAAATTTTTAAAATTTTAAAAGTTCTCATTATTTGATTAGAATTTGATTTTTTTTATTATTTTATATTTAGTTCTAATTTAATTAATTTGATATTAAATATATTAAATTAAGTTTTATATAAGATATACCGCTGTCAAATTTGTTTTCACATTGCTTGAATTAAAGTATTCAAATATCAAGATTAATTAGTTAACAAAAATGTCGTTTCCGCTTTAGTTTCTAGAATATCAAACCTTAACTTGAATTCACAACATATAATAAATTGATGGTAATTGCCTGCATC
>NW_010965122.1:22580-26983 GCF_000463585.1 Tarenaya hassleriana
AGGGTGCCAGCTACCAGGCGGCAACCATCCTCGTACCGCTGCTGAAGCCGACCCGTACGCGCGACGAAATCACACATCACATATATATATATATATATATATATATTACATGTTTTTCTACAAGATTATACATCATTTTCTTTTCCACCTATGAGAAAACTCTTCCTCCATCGATAAAATAATAAAAGTATCAATTTCACCTAGGGATATCAATCGGGTCGGTCGAATCCGAACCCACACTCGATTCGAGAGTTTTGGATTTGGGTTTGATCCGGTCCAATTTTTTTTGGGTCTAAGTAATTAAACCCAAAACTTGATCCTGTATATACCGGACCAGATCGGATCGAACCGGCCCACATAAATCCTTTGTAAATTTCATTTTTTTTTCTTTTTTTTTAATATTGGACTTTCGGACCGATTTGACTCGAACCGAAATCCGATTCGAATCCGACCTGAAAACCTGATTTTTTTGGGACCAAAAAATTTAGGTCCGAAATTCGCTAATTTTCGGATCGGACTTCGGATCTCGAACCCAAATTGACACCTCTAATTGCACCCAAGATTGGCCGCTTCAAACTCATAAAGGATGGATCAAATTTATTTTCAATCCATATTCAAACTTCTATTTAGAAAGAAAGAAAAAATATTCACCTAGAATTCTCCAATTTTCTAAAAAAATATAGTTAAAATGAAAACACAAAAATATTAATTTTGAATATAATAATAATTTTTAAATTCTAATTCAAATTATGATTTGAAATTATCTATAATTAAATTTGGATTTGAATTTCGCAATTTTATAATCGAAATATAACTACAAAAATATTATTTTATATTTATTCAAAATTTAAAAATATTGTAAATCTTTTATAAAATTTAAATTATTATATTTGATTTTTAAAAAATTATTACAAAATTCTAATATTTTTTAAAATAAATAAAATTATCTTTATTCGTTTATAAAATTCTAATTCAAAGAAATATCACAAATTAAAGAAAAAAAATTGAGTTTCACATATTAAAATCTAAGAATATTTTACATACTAGATCTTGGGATGCTTATACTCTACTCGTATGATCGTATCTACCTCCAACTATTTAGGGAATCAAATACTTCAAAATAACATGTAATCAGATTTCAAATTATTTATAAAATACAAATATTAAATGGTTTTATTATGTTATTTAAGAATATTAAGACGTAAAATGTAAAAAAAAATATTTGAGATAATAAATGATTTGATAATGTTATTTAACAATTATACTACACAAATATTAAAATGTAAAAAGATTCCAGATGTTTATGTTATTCGAAATTAAGTCTTTTATTTATAGTCAATGATTCATCAAATAAACTTTTTAATTTATAATTTTTTCCATCAAAACCTATTTTTCCCTGTCAGTTGTCAACACTTGATGTTCTTATCCCCTGTTTGTTATTTTCTCTGCTTGCACAATTATCACTTTCACGGAAACTAAGGCTGTTTCTGAGAAACTTCATAGAGAAACCTCTTATATAAACCCTACCCCCCTAAACCCAGAAATCACATACTCCAGAGTTTGCTTAGTTGTTGTCTAAATCTAATTTATATCTTTGGGTCTTCAGTTATGGACAGAAATATTCTCGCGACTAAAGACAGGCCAAGCAACAAGAAGAACGTGGTCGGAAAGAGAAGGAAGAACAATAAAGAAGATCTCAAAGTTGTTTACATCTCCAGCCCTATAAAGGTGAAGACAAGTGCGTCCGAGTTTCGAGCCCTCGTTCAAGAGCTCACCGGAAAAGATTCCGACATCGCCGATTCCCACTTCGAAGATCACCTCCATCGTGATTTTTCTCCGACCAAATCGGTTTCCGATCGCCGGAGAGACTTAGAAGAAGAATATTTTCTGGCGACGCTAAGGGGTTCCGTCGAAAACGACGGAGACTCGCCGAGTTGCTCGGATCACCGTAATCTTCAGATGGAGGACAGCTTCGTAGAGACGATGTTGTCTTCTGTTTTGTTCAACGAGTATGCTTTGGGTTATGGTGTAAACACATAATCGGTTTAGTCTAAACCGGAGCTCTAAAAGGTTATCTGAGCGGTAACCGGTTGTTATAGTCGGTGATCGACCTTTTCTTCATACCAGGTTATACTTTAGATATTACTTGAAGAGGTGAGGAGAAAAACCTATATAAAATTGAGGTGGGTGTACATAGGGGCAATACTCGGATGCATTATTGTTCACTTGATGATGGATATATAATTATGAACCTAAATGAGTCTTATTGGCATCGGAGAGTGTAAGCAATCGAGTAAATAAAACGTGTACCCGCCGCAATGATCTTTTTTTGTCAGCGACCGGAATCGGAAACACGATTTCATGATCCAAAAATGCCCTTCAAAGGAATTTGGTGAATCATGCATCCTTCTGTTATGACGTTGTGGGAGGTTTCGATATAGATGCCTGACCAAAGGGACACAACATATCCCAATAGTCGTGTCTCATATACAGGTGCCCCTTTTCACGGGGTGTTACAATCACCATCTCCCACTCGTCCGTGAAGGACATTGGTTTTGCCAATTTTGAATTCATACTAGCACAATGGAGAGTGATTGCGTTGTCCATAGCATACCAAAAAAAAAAGTCTACGAGTACCGTACCCGTTCCCATAGAATTTCGAATGAATCACCTGACTTCAAGTACTTCAACGTCATTATAAGAACAGGAAACACCCTTTGATTATCCAAATACCTTTCAATAGTGTGCCTAGCAAAGGGACGCGAAAGATGAGTGGGATCTTCTTCACATCTAGAGAGAGCTAGCCAGCTCGATTTTGTCGAGCAAAAGTTGAGGAATGGTTTGGTTTGGTCTGGTCAGGTCATAGCCGCGGAAGTCTCGAGATCACATCAGCCATCGACGCTGATGAAAAGCTCACCAGTGGGCATTAAAACTCGGAGGCTCGACCCATCAGAAGTTGAAGCAGTAGAAGAAGAAGAGAAGCTCAGGATTAGAGACCGGGTTAGGGTTACCTTCCATTTCCTACCAATGGGAAAGCTCACTCCTTCCCAAAAGCTTACGAGATAGAAAGCTGAAAACTACTATCCCTCTTCAGGGTTTTGGATTGAAAAGACAAAAACAAATTAGGAATAAGGTTTGTCCAACCATTTAATTGGTTTTCTCTTGGAACCAATTGCTACGCAGGTCCAAAAACGACAAAGAAAGAACCAAAAAAAAAACTAAAGGAATTATAAAAACATATTACCTATATTTCATCAACTCCATGATACTCTCTAGATTAGGAGATTCAGAAGAAGAAAAAATTGAACGAACAATGAAGGAAGCCCCATTTCGAGAAAAAAAAAGAAGAGAAAAACTAAAATAGTTTTGACCATCTGCTTGAAGTTTTTTTTCTCTTGTAAGTCTTATTATTTATCTTGCTTTTTTTTTGTTTTTTTTTTTTAAATTTGATCTTGAGTTATGCACACTTTGAATTCAATCTTCATCAGCAATTACCTCTCCTTTGGCAATCTTATGCTGAAGCCATTTACAGAAGCCTTCTTCCAAAGCATCTTTCATCCACGCGTGCCGGCAACTCTCTACCGCTCCCGGTATCGTTAACCATGCTCGAGTTCTCGTTTCTTGTTCAGGCCACGACTCCAGCTCTTCCTTCACGTACAATGCATACATTGAAGCTTTACATATACCTTCAGGGCTAAATTCATCTTGGTGAGTCTTGCTCTTGAACTGGTAATCTCCCAAGAAATCCTGCAAATTCGTCCGATGCCCGTGAATTTGGTCCACGGCAAAAAAAAAAAATGAAAGATCGAAAAAGTGGGAGGGAGAAGAGTTTTACCATTAGAATCCCTCGAACTCCGGCTTCTTCAACGGCTTCCCTGGCTGCGGCCTCCTCCACTGTTTCATCATTCTCCCAGCCTCCCTATAAGAGAATCCAAGAATCAATTATGTTACTTTGTTGGAAAAGGAAGAGGAAGGTGGAAGTGGATACAACTCTATGATCCAGCAAAAGCTCAGTTTTTTATACCTTGGGAAACAAAAGACCGGGTCCGCTAGGTGAGCTGATCATCAACACTTCAACGACTTTCTCAGAATTGTAATCACCACCATCATCGGAATTTCTATATCTAAATGGAATACATCTGTCACATCCCACAACATTCCAATTATTCAGCCGGGTATGATATGCCATCTCAAGAAACAGAAAACTGTAACTAATGATCAGTCAATATTAAGATCAATTCGTGACCGTAAAACGAAGTTTACATGCTTCCCAAACAACTAAACCAGGTTGAACATGTCATCGAGCACAAGTAATACAAGAAACAATGAATCTTGATTTGAAATCATATATGAATTCACGCCCACGAGCAATGAATACCCCCACCTATGGCATTCCTTCTCAG